>NC_048593.1:8796817-9111817 GCF_013265735.2 Oncorhynchus mykiss | reverse complement strand
AAGACCCGACAGGGCTCATTGTCTTCTTGAATTATGCAGAAAAGGGCAGCGTTTAGGTCATGTAATTGATTCTGTTGGAAAGGGGAGAAATTGTGCTTTACAATGGTATTGACATTACAGTTGATCTGGAAGTATTACGTTTTTGGGGCGCTAAAATAAGGCGTTGTACAAAAGTGAGTGAGTTTACGTTATATACAAGAGTATGTGGACACCCCTTCAAATTAGTGGATTTGGTTATTTCAGTCACACCCATTGCTGATAGGTGTATAAAATCAAGTGCACAGCCATGCAATATCCATAGCAAAAACATTGGCAGTTGAATGGCTTTACTGAAGAGCTCAGTGACTTTCAACGTAGCACCCTCAGGATGCCACCTTTCCAACAAGTCAGTTCGTCAAATTTCTGCCCTGCTAGAGCTGCCCCGGTAGAGCTGCCCCGGTCAACTGTAAGTCGTGTTAATGTGAACTGGAAACGTCTAGGAGCAACAACAGCTCAGCTGCGAAATGGTAGGCCACACAAGCTCACAGAATGCGATCACCAGGTGTTGAAGCGCGTAGCGCCCACTACCGAGTTCCAAACTGCCTCTGGAAGCAATGTCAACACAATAACTGTTTTCGTCGGGAGCTTCATGAAATGGGTTTCCATGGCCGAGCAGCCACACACAAGCCTAAGTGCTATGCCAAGCGTCAACTGCAGTGGTGTAAAGCTCTCTGCCATTAAACTCTGGAGCAGTGGAAATGCGTTCTCTGGAGTGATGAATCACGCTTCACCATCTGGCAGTCCGACGGACAAATCTGGGATTGGTGGATGCCAAGAGAACGCTACCTTCTTGAATGCATAGTGCCAACTATAAAAGTTTGTTGGAGGAGGAATAATGGTCAGGGGCTGTTTTTCATGGTTTGCGCTATGCCCCTTAGTTCCTGTGAAGGGAAATATTAACGCTACAGCATTCAATGACATTCTAGAAGATTCTGTGCTTCCAACTTTGTGACAGTTTGGGGAAGGCCCTGTCCTGTTTCAGCATGACAATGCCCTCGTGCACAAAGCGAGGTCCATACAGAAATGGTTTGTCGAGATCGGTATGGAAGAACTAGACTGGCCTGCACAGAGCCCTGACCTCAACCCCATCGAACACCTTTGGTATGAATTGGGACTACTAGCCAGGCCTAATTGACTACTAGCCAGGCCTAATTGCCCAACATCAGTGCCCAACCTCATTAATGTTATTTTGGCTGAAGGGAAGCAAGTCCCCACAGCAATGTTACAAAATCTAAAGCTTTCCCAGAAGAGTGGAGGCTGTTATAGCAGCAAAGGGGGGACCAACTCCATATTAATGTCCATGATTTTGGAATGAGATATTCGACAAGCAGTTGTACACATACTTTTGGTCATGTAGTGTACTTGTTAGCATTTTGTTAGCATTCTGGTAAGTTCTTTTTTTGGGGCTTTGAATATTAGTTTATTTTTAAATAAATACCTGCAGTCAACTTGTGCACTAGGTAATAGATAAAGCAGATCGCATTCATAATTTCGCCCCTTAGATAATTTTTCATTATGAAGCTTTTTCATCATGAAGCTTTTCCGGTACTAGTTTCCCAAAACAGGTTTGAGCCAGTCACTTGTGTTTGTTTACAAAGAAGCACAACAGGCAAAGTGGGAGCTTCGTGAGGTGAGTCACTCCTGCAGCTCAATTTAAGTGCGGTGATCAATTTACACTTGTATGAAATTCACTACTGTTTGCCATCTATATATCTTAGAACTATTGAATTATAACTGCACATTCTCTCCAGCTGGGTTTTGCAAACTAAGTGGCTAACAATAGCTTGCAAGATCAAGCTTCTTAGTAACAGCAGCAGAGACACTCCCCTCCTGGAATAAATACATGTTAATCTAACTGCAGTGTCCAATTAACAGTAGCTATTACAGTGAAAAAATACCATGCTATTGTTTGAGGAGAGTGCACAACAACAAAACATTTTTTACCACGGCAACTGGTTTGATACATTCACCTATGAAGGTAAATGAAGTACTTACATTCAGTAATCTTGCTCTGATTTGTCATCCTGAGGGTCCCAGATGTAGGCATAGTTTTGTTTTGATAAAATAATTGTTTATATTCAAATGTAGAAACTGGGTTCTACAGTTTGAACCACTGCTGTCTCCGGCCATCTAGATGTGTGAAGGTTAGTGTATTTTCCTGTAGGGAAGCTAATTATTCATCATGTATGACATTCCTGGGGTGTGTAAAATTACATTTTTTATTATCATAGCATTTTTGTATGTTCCATATAGTTATGTACTTCAAAATGTATCAATTGACCAATTCGGCACATCTTTTAAAAAGGTATTTACTTTTATTTCACCTTTATTTAACCAGGCAGGCTAGTTGAGAACAAGTTTTCACTTTCAACTGCGACCTGGCCAAGATAAAGCAAAGCAGTGCGACACAAACAACAGCACAGAGTTACACATGGAATAAACAAAACATACAGTCAATTCACAATAGAAAAAAGTCTATATACAGTGTGTGCAAATGAGGTAAGATAAGGGAGGTAAGGCAATAACTAAGGCCATAGTGGCAAAATAATTACAATTTAGCAATTACACATTGGAGTGATAGACGTGCAGAAGATGAATGCGCAAGTTGTGATACTGGGTTGCAAAGGAGCAACAACAACAAAAATAAGAGTATGGGGATGAGATAGTTGGATGGGCTATTTACAGATGGGCTATTTACAGATGGGCTATGTACAGGTGCAGTGATCTGTGAGCTGCTCTGACAGCTGCTGCTTAAAGTTAATGAGGGAGATAGGAGTCTCCAGCTTCAGTGATTTTTGCAATTTGTTCCAGTCATTGGCAGCAGAGAACTGGAAGAAAAGGCGGCCAAAGTAGGAATTGGCTTTGGGGGTGACCAGTGAAATATACCTGCTGGAGCACGTGCTACGGGTGGGTGCTGCTATGGTGACCAGTGAGCTGAGATGAGGCGGGGCTTTAGATGAGGCGGGGCTTTAGATGAGGCAAAGACTTATAGATGACCTGGAGCCAGTGGGTTTGGCGACGAATATGAAGCGAGGGCCAGCCAACGAGAGCATACAGATCACAGTGGTGGGTAGTATATGGGGCTTTGGTGACAAAATGAATGGCACTGTGATAGACTGCATCCAATTTGCTGAGTAGAGTGTTGGGGAATATTTTGTAAATATACAGAGAAATATAGTATACAGAGAAAAGTATACAGAGAAAAGAGTCGGCCCGAGAATTGAACCCTGTGGCACCCCTATAGAGAGGTCCGGACAAAATGATCGGTGATCTGTTTGTTAACTTGGCTTTCGAAGACCTTAGAAAGGCAGGGTAGGATAGATATAGGTCTGTAGCAGTTTGGGTCTAGAGTGTCTCCCCCTTTGAAGAGGGGGATGACCACAGCAGCTTTCCAATCCTTTGGGATCTCAGACGATACGAAAGAGAGGTTGAACAGGCTAGTAATAGGGGTTGCAACAATTTCAGCGGATAATTTTAGAAAGAGAGGTTCCAGATTGTCTAGTCCTGCTGATTTGTAGGGGTCCAGATTTTGCAGCTCTTTCAGAACATCAGCTATCTGGATTAGGTTGAAGGAGAAATGGGGGAGGATTGGACAAGTTGCTGTGGGGGTGCAGGCCTGTTGACCAGGGCAGAGGTGGCCAAGTGGAAAGCATGGCCAGATGTAGAAAAATGCTTATTGAAATTCTCAATTATCGTGGATTTATTGGTGGTGCTCTTGTTTTCTAGCCTCAGTGCAGTGGTCAGCTGGGAGGAGCTGCTCTTATTCTTCATGGACTTTAGTGTCCCAGATCTTTTTGGATTTGTGCTGCAGGATGCAAATGTCTGTTTGAAAAAGCTAGCCTTTGCTTTCCTAACTGCCTGTTTATATTGGTTCCTAACTTCCCTGAAAATGTGCATATCACGGGGGCTATTCGATGCTAATGCAGCACGCTACAGGTTGTTTTTGTGCTGGTTAAGGGCAGTCAGGTCTGGAGTGAACCACAGGCTTTATCTGTTCCTGGTTGTACATTTTTTTAATGGGGCATGCTTATTTAAGATGGTGAGCAAAGCACTTTTAAAGAATAACCAGGCATCTTCTACTGACGGAATGAGTTCAATGTCTTTCCAGGCTACCCGGGTCAGGTCGATTAGAAAGGCCTGCTCGCTGAAGTGTTTTAGGGAGCGTTTGACAGTGATGAGGGGTGGTCGTTTGACCGCAGACCCATTACAGATGCAATCAATGAGGCAGTGATCGCTGAGATCCTAGTTGAAGACAGCAGAGGTGTATTTGGAGGGTAGGTTGGTTAGGATGATATCGATGAGGGTGCCTGTGTCTACGGATTTGGGGTTGTACCTGGTAGGTTCATTGATAATTTGTGTGAGATTGAGGGCATTCAAGCTTAGATTGTAGTATGCCCGGGGTGTTAAGCATGTCCCAGTTTAGGTCACCTAACAGCACGAGCTCTGAAGATAGATGGGGGCAATCAATCCCCATATGGTGTTCAGGGCACAGCTGGGGGCAGAAGGTGGTCTATAGCAAGCGGCAACGGTGAGAGACTTGTTTCTGGAAAGTTGGATTTTTAAAAGTAGAGCTCATATTGTTTGGGAAAACTCCTGGCAGACTTATTATGTAGTGATGTAATTCTTCACTGGATTTGTCTGAAACTCTGCACACACACTGATGCCATCTGGTGGCCAAAATCTAAATTACACCTATACTCCTATCTGAATGTATGGCCTTTCTCTTGCATTTCAAAGACGATACCAAAACAAAATGAAACTGCATGTTTTTTTGTTTGTATTATCTTTTACCAGATCTATTGTGTTATATTCTCCTACATTAGTTTCACATCAACACAAACTTCAAAGTGTTTCCTTTCAAATGGTATCAAGAATATGCATATCCTTGCTTCAGGTCCTGAGCTACAGGCAGTTAGATTTGGGTATGTCATTTTAGGCGGAAATATAAAAAAAGGGTCCGATCTTTTTTAACAGAATAACCACCATTCAGGAGGATACAGACAGATCAAGGTGCTATCTCAAACCTAAAAGGGTTCTTCAGCTGTCCCCATAGGAGTACTCGTTGAATAACCCTTTTTGGTTCCAGGTAGAGGGTTCTACATGACCCTTTTGGAACCCTTTTTTCTAACAATGTATGCTTAGATATGCAGAAAAATAAACATATTTTTGACATAGAACTAAGCATAATGACTATGGCTCATGTTTGCTGGAAATAGCCATCCTCACATCCTTTATGCCCCCTCAGATTTTGGGGGCGCATGACACCCCTGCACGTTACGATAGCTTATAACTGAAATGCTCTGAAGAGTTTCCCTTGCTTGCTGTGGTCTGGATCTGCATAAGCCTAGTGTTGGTGGCCTTGGAGAGGGATTGAGTCTTGCGTCTGAAATGGCAGCCTAGTATCTACTGTACTTAGTGCACTACTTTTGACCACTACTATGGTCTGAAGTAGTGCACTACATAGGGAATATGGTGCCAATTTGGATTCAACCACAGTGCTATCTCTGGACAGCTGGTCCTCTGGGCAGGGGTGCCATTGTCGTGACATTACATTTACTGTTAACTGCTCGCCCTTGCCCATTAAACACGCCGATGCTCAGCGTGAGTGCTAGTCTGCGGCAGGGCATGGAGGCTGCCAGTTGGCTGTATGTTTGGGACTTAAGGTTGATTCGTTGATGTAAAGTAGTAGGACCACTAGCTAGCATGGTAAGGCCTACAGTAACAACAACACAGGGCCTGCACTGTGCAGCTGGGAAGATGTGGACTAATCGGAATCACCCTTCCATGTCACCCAGCCACCCAATGTTATCAAGGTCTAGCACAGGGTTGGGCAACTTCTATCCTCGTGGGCCGGAGTGGTGTCACACTTTTTCCCCCCCATCCCTAGAAAATACAGCTGTTAAACTAATTGCGTTCTAAACTGAAGATCCTGATTCGATTATTGGAGTCGGGTGTGTATGCTGGGGCTGGGGCAAAAGTGTGACACCAATCAGGCCCTGAGGACTGGAGTTGCCCATCCCTGGTTCCAGACCAGATCAGATCCTGAACAGAGACCCTCTAGAGCAGAGGTGTTCAACTCTTACCCTACAAGGTCCAGAGCCTGCTGATTTTCTTTTCGACCTGATAATGAATTGCACCCACCGGGTGTCCCAGATCTAAATCAGAGGTCCATAGTTGAGTTTGAGGGCTCTAGAGTATTGGAAAGCTGTATGGGTTCCAATTTCCTTATACAGTATGGATGTGTTCCAATTCCCTAATATATTATACCAGCAAGAGCCTATAAGCCTATAGTTCAGTATGCTTTAGGCTATATGTTTTTCCACCCACTCTTCATCTGCATAGCTCTATCACATGGTTGGTTAAATCCTAGAAATCTCTCTTTATTTTCACCGTTTGCCTTTTATTCTAGACAAAATGTGATTATGTAAGAAATAAGACTTTGATCTCTTTCAAAAATAACAAACTCTGAAAAACAGCTCTAAGAACAATGGCTGACGTGTGTTCATTGGCCCGGTGTAGTAATCTCAGAGAGAACAGTGACATTTGATTGGGCGGTGGGGTAGCGGGGGGGTCGGGGTGAGGCGAAAGGGTTTGTAATCAGATTAATAACCACGTCAAAACCAGGTTTCTACTGAGTCATGTCATGAGTCGTGGGCATTCTGGGTAAAGGCTGGTAATGTTCTAGACTGGTTAGATTGGTTCTGGAAGTCTCTCTTCATCCTTGGTTTCTATCTTTGTCCCTTTTGGTTCTTTCATCCTTTTTTTGTTAGAATCTTTGGTCTGTTGGAGTTATTGTTGTGATCTACAAAGGCCATCTTGGTCAGAACGTGTATTATTTTCCTCCATTGTGTTTTTTCACCTTCTGAAATGGATTAAAGTCCTTGTCTGCCCTATACCATTCTCCTAAATTGGTGTGCAATGACCATGAGCATGTTGCGCAGGCGGAGTGAGTTCTTTGGACTCCTGGACACTGTGTGCTCGCCCAAAACAGACACGATGAAAACGGATGTGCTGAGAAGGGCCTCGGCGCCGAACCCGGGGATGGGTGCAGGGACGGGGTTGAGCCATGAGACCCAGCAGCTGACCCCGTCTGAGGAGTATCTGCAGACCCTACTGCAGATGAAGATTACCAGCTCTGTGAGTGTACATCAGTAACTGGTGATTCTATCCTCATCTTCAACATTACGCACCTGAGCGCCACAGTCTGTACAATACCGTTAGTAGGAATTTAATCTGCAATGCATTAATTAAAAAAAAATACATGATACAGTATCTGAAGGAACCTTACTTGGTTTAAATTAAATGTTGGCTATGTAACACTAGCACAAATCTACTGTCACTTGGTGTCAGTTGAACTTCGGAGCTCAGGGACAGGGCGTTTATTTGTCACATGGCGGCGGTTAGCCTAGTGGTTCGAGCGTTGCCAGTAACCGGAAGGTTGCTGGATCGAATCCCCGAGCTGACAAGGAATAAATATGTTGTTCTGAGCAAGGCAATTAACCCACTTTTCCCTGGGTGCCGTGGATGTTGATTAAGGCAGCCCCCCGCACCTCTCTGATTCAGAGGGGGTTGGGTTAAATGTGGAAGACACATTTCAGTTGAATACAATCAGTTGGACAACTGACAAGGACTTTCCCTGATGAGCAAAGCCTAAATGATTTCTGCTGTAAAGGCCTCAATGAATGAGTCATTACCACCCTTCCAGTTACAGTGACTCACAGCCAGGGATCTAAATCAACATGTTTTAATTGGTAGCACTGGTGCTCCTAACTAAAACAAGGCAACAATAAACATGTTGTCTCCCACGATTTAGGCAGCAACCCCCCCGCCCCAATTTGTGACAATTATTCAAACAATTAAGTATTTTTTTCCCTCGCCGGAAATCCGCACTGATAGCTCACAATGGATGGGACGTCAGAGAACGGACTCGACTGCTTGATAGAGAGATGCATTGAAGTTTTCAGTTATTACTATAGCGCCTCCCTTTCGCCAATCAGTGTAATTTTGTGAATGTCGGATCTCCGTGGCGAGACACATCATTCACCCAAGTTTCGTCAAAATAGGGCCAGTGGTGTCTGAGGTATCGTGTGTAACTAACGCACGGCGATAGATTCATAGTCCCACCCATTGCCAACGTTAATACATTGTTAGCTGCATCTGTATAGAATTACAGTGCCTGTAGATAGTCGACACACTCTTTCAAAATGTTCACCATTTGTGAATGGGCGGAGCTTCTAGATCCTTATGGGGAACTTATTTCTCATGAGGAGATGCATATATGTACAGTGGCTGGCGAAAGTATTCACCCCCCCCCCCCGGCATTTTTCCTATTTTGTTCCCTTACAACCTGGAATTAAAATAGATGTTTTGGGGGGAGTTTGTATCATTTGATTTACACAACATGCAACATTTTTTTTTTTATTGTGAAACAAACAAGAAATAAGACAACAAAAACTGAAAACATGAGCGTGCATAA
The DNA here is from genome assembly GCF_013265735.2 of Oncorhynchus mykiss. Lineage (NCBI taxonomy): Eukaryota > Metazoa > Chordata > Actinopteri > Salmoniformes > Salmonidae > Oncorhynchus > Oncorhynchus mykiss. Next base: position 9,103,302 of record NC_048593.1, on the reverse strand, counting down.
CTATTCACCCCCCCATTTTTGCCCATTCTTCAAGGAAAAACAGCAATTTTGAAGTCAGACCACAGATTCTCAATTGGATTGAGGTCTGGGCTTTGACTAGGCCACTCCAAGACTTTTAAGTGTTTCCCCTTAAACCACTCAAGTGTTGCTTTAGCAGTATGCTTAGGGTCATTGTCCTGCTGGAAGGTGAACCTCCGTCCCAGTCTCAAATCTCTGGAAGGCTGAAACAGGTTTTCATCTAGAATTTCCCTGTATTTAGCACCTTCCATCAATTCTGACCAGTTTCCCAGTCTCTGCCGATGAAGAACATCCCCATAGCATGATGCTGCTACCACCATGCTTCACTGTTCTCGGGGTGATGAGAGGTGTTAGGTTTGCAACAGACATAGCATTTTCCTTGATGCCAAAAAATATAAAGTTTAGTCTCATCTGACCAGAGTACCTTCTTCCATATGTTTTGGGAGTCTCCCACATGCCTTTTGGCAAACACCAAATGTGTTTGTTTCTTTTTTTTCTGGACACTCTTTCATAAAGCCCAGCTCTGTGGAGTGTACAGCTTAAAGTGGTCCTATGGACAGATGCTCCAATCTCTGCTGTGGAGCTTTGCAGCTCGTTCAGGGTTATCATTGGTCTCTTTGTTGCCTCTCTGGTTAATGCCTCTCTGGTGGGCGGCCCTATCTTGGCTGGTTTGTTGTGGTTCCATATTCTTTAAAAAATGTTAGGATGGATTTAATGGTGCTCCGTGGGAGGTTAAAAGTTTCAGATATTTTTTATAAACCAACCCTGATCTGAACTTCTCCACAACTTTGTCCCTGACCTGTTTAGAGAGCTCCTTGGTCTTCATGGTGCCGCTAGCTTGGTGGGCCTTACAGAACAGCTGTATATATACTGAGATCATGTGACACTTAGATTGCACACAGGTGGACTTTATTTAACTAATTATGTGACTTCTGAAGGTAATTGGTTGCACCAGATCTTATTTAGGGGCTTCATAGCAAAGGGGGTGAATACATATGCACGGACCAGTAAAACAATTTTTGGGAAACAAGTAATTTCACTTCACTAATTTGGACTATTTTGTGTATGTCCATTACATGAAATCCAAATATAAATCCATTTAAATTACTGGTTGTAATGCAACAAAAATAGGAAAAACACGAAGGGGGGTGAATACTTTTGCAAGGCACTGTACAAAATGTCATGACTGTAGCTCAAAAGGGACAGGATATATGCTTGTTCAAAGTTCGGTGGGGAACAAAAAAAATGCAGGAAATATAAGGAGCCGAGCTTATAGGTCCTTAAGAGGGTTGAATGTTTTTCCAGTATTTTACAGATGTTCCATCCCAAGAATAAATCACTGTTCTCTCGGGAAACCTGGTATTTCCCACCAAAACCGGAAGTCATTGAAAAGCATTATAAAGCATATAAAGTACATTCGGAAAGTATTCAGACTCCTTAACTCTTTCCACATTGTGTTAAGGTACAGCCTTATTCTAAAATTGATGCAATAGTTTGTTTTCCTCATCAATCTACACACAATACCCCATAACAACAAAGTGTAAACAGGTTTTTAGAAATGTTTGCAAATGTATAAAACATGTAAAACAGAAATACCTCACTTACAAAGTACCCTTTGCTATGAGAGTCGAAATTGAGCTCAGGTGCATCCTGTTTTCATTGATCATCCTTAAGATGTTTCTACAACTTGATTGGAGTCCACCTGTGCTAAATTCAGATTGGACATGATTTGGAAAGGCACACACCTGTCTATATAGGTCCCACAGTTGACAGTGCATGTCAGTGCAAAAACCAAGCCAGACGGAAGCCGCTCCTCAGTGAAAGGTCCGCTTGGAGTTTGCCAAATGGCACCTAAAGGACATTCAGCCCTAGTCCTTATGGGAAACATGTTGCTTAAGAGGAGATGCAAATACTGTATGCACAAAATGTCATGACTGTAGCTTGTTCAAAGTCTGGAATTTTAGTTGATTACTATAGCCTATAGGAAGGAGGTGAAATCTAGTTTTTTTGTTTATTATAAAAAGCTAAAATGTTGATACAAATACCTGCAAGCTGAGATCTACTGCTCAGATTTATTTTAAAGATGATTTAAAAATCTTAAGCCTATGCAACAATAACCTATTCAAAACAGTGATATTTCAAAACTTAAGGTTTATGATCACACCGGTAATAGATCAGTTGTTGTATTGCTTGTGAGGCACAGCTGAGTGGGCATAAACTTTTTTTATTTTATTTCAATTTACTGACGATGCCTGCATCTGATGATCAGTCTTAGTGGAGGGAGGGAGGGAGCAGCCCTCTGCTCTCTCACCGTCCGCTGAGACTGACCATGACCAAAAAGGGGACACCGTCTTCCAGCTGATGGCGAAACTTGAGTCACTCCGCATTATTTTGGCCTCATCCACAAATTCATGTTACTCCTATGACCAGAGAAAGTGAAGTATTTCCACTAAAAATAACAATGCAAGCCTTTTGATACACTCGTTCATTGCAGCTGCAGTGCTGGTTGAAGTGGAAGAAGGGAGAATCTCGTTTTATGGCGTATAAAAGTGTTGAATAAAAAGGGGGTTGACAGAGCTGAATGAAAACGTAAACATGAACAACTCACTCATAAAAACAGCAGCTCTTTGCTGTATTCGTCGACAGTCTCTCTTTTAAACGTTTGGAACTCTCACAGTATCCATTTTGCTGTCCTCTCGAGGAAGCTGCAGACACTGTAATCGTAGGGCCATCTGATTGACGAGCCTTAGGCCTATAGGTGCACTATAGGTGCCTGCGGGGTATGGCACTCGGAGGCAGCAGTACAGCAAAGCCTAGTCATAACAACAATTTATTTTTCTTCTCCCCTAGTCATATTGATGCTCCCAAAATAAAATTCCAATTAGCACAGCTAAATATTTAGGAGCATATGCGACCACAATGGCCTCACTTTAGAGCCCTGCTAACAGCAGAACGCACACACGTGTGGACAGACACCACGACTAGCCACGGTCATGTTGCTATAAATATGTGCGTGGCATGCAAACAACAGCACTAACACACATGCTGATGTCAGCACACTCAGACAGCTCCGTTTATGCAAAAAAAGGAGGTGTGTGTATACATATTTTTAGAGGGCCGCTTTGAATACTTTATCAACAGCTCAACTGGGTGGAGTAAAACTCTCCGACAGCTGAAACAAAAGTATGCTTATATGAGGCTAAATATTAAGGGAGAACTTACATTCTAAACGCCATATAGGCTTTTTATATTGCATGGGGAAGATCAGAGCTGGTTTTAGTCAGGGTGATGTGGAGTCATTGCTTGTGGTTCAGAACAGGCTGAAACGGCCACATCAAGAGAAGGGAAGGAAGGGAGAGGTCTAGGTTAATGATTACAGTCTTGTGTAAAGTCATTGTTTAGGGGGGAGTAGGGCAGGGGGGCAGTGGGGTTGAAGGGGGCACTTAAGGTGCTTTTGTGCCTTTTTAGTTCAGCAAGGCAAATGTTTGTGGTGATACTCACTGTCCAGTGGAGAGCTGTGTGTGTGTGTGTATGTGTATTTCTGTGTGGTGTGTGTGTCCCTTTGTGTGTGTGTGTGTCTGTCCCCTCCGCCTAGGGGTTACTGAGTCCTCCAGTGGAGATTATTATTCCTACCCAGTCCAATGGACAAAGCCTCTGTGTGCTCGGGACCCAGGTCGGCATCTCCCACTAAATATTTGCCCTGGTGGTCAGACGCCCAATACTCGTGAGACACACTGGAGTAGCCTAATGCATTGATAGGGCCGGGAGGAAACAAAACAACTATTTTGCAGAGTACAACTCTCCTCTCTGCTCTACTGTGCCTTTGTGTTGAGGTCAGACAGAGAGAGAGAGAGAGAGGGGAGATTGTTATATGTCATGACATTTGTTGGTTGTTTAGAATAGGAAAACTACTGAGCAATCATACATTTTCCTCTATGCTGCTGTAGTTTATTAGACAGGCAAGGACTAGAACTTCTGTCGGTGCATGTGGACTTGTTAGCACCAATTGGATATTCATCACAAAGAGCTAATGACCGATTGGGCGGCGGCGGCGGCGGCGGCGGGGGGGGGGGGGGCTTTTACACAACCAACCAACCGATCAGGGATTTATTGTTCATCAGAGTTTCTCGTTGAGAGATATTCTTAGGAAGACCTAATTGAAACCCCCCTTTCACCTCCCACTCTTGTGAAGTAGATATGACATACAGAGATCAAAGATAATGCCGTATTAGGAAAGTACTTTGTCCCTGTTAGCTAAACAACGGTGATGCTGATGACCGTTTGCTCTGTATGTTTAGTTTAAATAAGGAGTTGTAAGGACCACAAGTCCTAAGGACTTTAGGCTACATCATATGACTCGGTGCGTAGGTCCAGTAGTTCGGTATCTCAGCAACAAAAAGATAAATGCTAAGATCAGGATCGGATTCCTGATTATTATCCTGGTCTGTTATTTAGAAGAAACCAAATCACCCTAATTGCGCTACTGTTAATACTACGTGATACTTTTCAGTGGAATTACTTATTCCTCGTGACAAGGGCCGGGAGTTTGTCTCTGACCATGTGAACTGACCAGGAAAACCTCTGGGCCGTAGTTAGGCCTATAGCCAATCCATTTTTCCTTGTCAGGTCATGTGATCAGGAAAGTCTCCTCTGAGCCCTACTCATAACATCTGGTCCACACTTCTGTCCTACGACACACTTCTATTCTATTCTACTGTGATGTAAAGGATCTCTGACCGAGACAATGACTTTTGTGCCCTCATTAGTTATAGTCACATTGTCTATCCTGTCTATCCGCCCAGCAGAACATCTGTCCCCTCTGTCTCTCTGTGTCACCTCTGTTGGGACATCTGGTGTCCCCCTCTCTCTCTCTCCACGTGTGTCCTGTGGTATGACTATTATTTCTGGAGGAACAGTGGGAGACGATGCTACTTCTGAATGTTAATGTTTTCTGTCTGCATGATATTATGGGGCTCCAGAGTGGCGCAGCGGTCTAAGGCACTGCATCTCAGTGCTAGAGGCATCACTACAGACACCTTGGTTTGAATCCAGGCTGTATCACAACTTGCCGTGATTGGGAGTCCCATAGGGTGGTGCATAATTGGCCCAGCGTCATCCGGGTTTGGCCACTGTAGGCCGTCATTGTAAATTGTAAAATAAGAATTTGTTCTTAACTGACTTGCCTAGTTGAATAAAATAAAAATAAATTATTACTGGTGGTATTCATATTTTTTTTTATATAACTATGTAAATCAGTTATTAACAAATTCTTATTTACAATGACAGCCTCTATATATATATATATAGTAGAAATAAATAAAAACCCTTGAATGAGCAGGTGTATCCGGTACTGTGTGTGTATATATATATATACATTGTAGAACAGTCAACACATCAAAACTATGAATTAACATATAGAATCATGTAGTAACCAAAAAATAGTGTTAAACAAAACATTAGTTATTCTTCAAAGTAGCCACCCTTTGCCTTGATGACATGACGTGTTTGAAAGCATGGTGTTTTGTAGACTCACTCCCATTTATGACATTTCTGTGACTATGCGATAATAAGCTACCTATGTGTAGGCCTATCTTTAGCACCTGGTTGGTGCGTGTGTGTGTGCGTGTGTTTGTGTGCATGTATGTGTGTGTGTGTGTGCGTGCGTGTGTGCGTGCGTGCGTCCTTAAGATTTTGTGACCCACAGAAACATGTAGGTCCATGACTCTTGCTCACTTGGACAACTACTTAACAGGCTATTAGATAGCGTTCTCTTATTTCAGCTGACCTGTTCAACCTTAAACACAGACCCCTCTCCCCTCTCTCTCTCTCTTTCTAATGGCCTATTGAATGCCTCTTCCCACTGGGCACAGCTTTCCATTTATTGAGAACACTGACCTGTAAAGAAGGGTTGGAGGTAGTTGGTTGTGGATGGGCAGGCTACAACATTTGGATTGTAACTTATGATAAGGTATGAGACAGACTAGTCCTAGCCTGTAATGATCAGCAGGGTTTTTGAGTCTGAACGGTCTACTACAGTCTTTCATTGGTATGAAAGGAAAACAGCAAACCACCAACCTAGAGTTAGGTGCCAATAAAATAATGGGAATCGCAATCTAAAAAGCTTATAGAGGAGGTTTCTCTAGATCTGGCTTCCTTGTGTCCTCTCTCCCGTCAAGAAGAGAGGGCGCCGTGTCAAACGTTTCATCAGAAGTTGTTGTCTTCTTCCAAGGCCTGTCGTGGTGAATCATCCTATGTTGGAGCTTACGGGGCCGTTATTATACACGTCTTGTCTCTGGGAGATTGCGGCTCTTTGGTGTTCTGTTCTGAACAGAGATTAAACAGAAGCAACAACAGCAGTCTCTCTGGAGAGTTGAGCTGTCAAGGGAGGGAGGGAGGGAGGGAGGGAGGGAGGGAGGGAGGGAGGGAGGGAGGGAGGTTTGAGGGGGAGAGAGAGAGCCTTCCAAAATATTTGGCAGTAGTCAATGATTTACAGACCCTATCTAAGTGTTGTTGACCACCTTCGGGGGCCAGCATAATGGGGGCATTGTTACCCTCTGTAGTTGAAAAAAAAGTGTAGAAACTAGCCAGGTTATTGCCTAGGGGGCTTTATGCAAAGTCATTGCATTATTTTTCAGTGCCAACAGAAGTTATATTTTACCTTTCATTCTGTGTTAGATTACAGTAAGGGGCTAAGGAGAGAGGAGAAGGAAGAGGATGAGAAGAAGGAAGAGAGAGAGAGAGTGATACAGAAGGGTAGCAGAGAGAGAAGCCTGGATAATACCAGGCGTGACACAGAAGGGTAGCAGAGAGAGAGAAGCCTGGATAATACCAGGCATGACACAGAAGGGTAGCAGAGAGAGCGAAGCCTGGATAATAACAGGCTTGACACAGAAGGGTAGCAGAGAGAGAGAAGCCTGGATAATACCAGGCATGACACAGAAGGGTAGCAGAGAGAGAGAAGCCTGGATAATAACAGGCTTGACACAGAAGGGTAGCAGAGAGAGAGAAGCCTGGATAATAACAGGCTTGACACAGAAGGGTAGCAGAGAGAGAGAAGCCTGGATAATACCAGGCATGACACAGAAGGGTAGCAGAGAGAGAGAAGCCTGGATAATAACAGGCTTGACACAGAAGGGTAGCAGAGAGAGAAGCCTGGATAATACCAGGCATGACACAGAAGGGTAGCAGAGAGAGAGAAGCCTGGATAATAACAGGCTTGACACAGAAGGGTAGCAGATAGAGAGAAGCCTGGATAATAACAGGCTTGACACAGAAGGGTACCAGAGAGAGAAGCCTGGATAATACCAGGCGTGACACAGAAGGGTAGCAGAGAGAGAAGCCTGGTGCACTCTGAAGCTTCATCATGTATTAGCAGCCCTGGAGAGATGACCAAACCAAACTATGGGATTAAATATAAAATCAGATTGCATTCCCCTGCATGCTAATGCTTGTCAACTGGCCTACCTACACAGAGCCATATAGTAGTATAGAGATATATAGGTAAGCAAAGGCCTATATAGGTAGGCATAGGCCTTAAACAAAATCCTTTGCTAAGCTACTTTACCACAAACAAGCACATCTTTGTGCATTATTGTAACATACTGTATAGCATTAGCCTCCTTTGTTGTTCATTTCAAGCCTTCGCACATCTCATGGAGGAGTGGGGTGATATAGCCTACAGTACGGTATATTGATTTGACTAAATATAATTAAATGGGCCGATCCGATGTGCAGTACAATAGTGAATCGGATAAGGCCTGAAACAACAAGTGTAGGAACGGCTGTGCCTGTCCCAGATCGCTGTGGAAATGAGGTCAGAGGTTACAGCTGATACAGAAGTGGGGCACGAGCAGGGGGCCATGGGATAGGAGGGGGTGAGAGGAAAGAATGAATGGAGGGGATCAGAGGAGGGGGTGAGAGGAGAGAGAGGGACTGCGCCCCATAGTCAGGATGTTTTCCTCGGGAATGAAACAATGGGACAGCGTGAGGGGTTTTGAACACGAAGGCAGATGCCGACAGGGAATTTCTATAGATTTCAGATTCAGAAATAGATTGAAACAATGAAGATGGAGTGTCTCATGAAGCCGAGCGCACAAGTTTCTGATGAGCGAGACTACAAATGCTGTGACTGTCTGGTCCCCTGCCTCTTCCGGATTGTCTAAACACATTGTTTTGACGTGTCAAGGCAGTAGAGAATTGTGGTGATGGTTTTCTGTGATATCAGAGTGCACCTTTGACACAGATTCCTATACTCTCTGTCGTTTTCCTTGATATATTGTTCTGATATGCAGTGTTATTCATAATTTATTAGCACTTTTTCCGCCTGTGGGAATCGCCTGGCCAAGGTGTTTTTTTTCTCCCTTTCTAGTGGAAAGCCATTCGCTCCCTTTCTTCTCTCTCCTTTTTCTGAGATCTCTCTCTTTATGCGGTAGAACGTGTCTTCTTGGTCGTGTATTCAGACCACGTGTCACCATTGTGACACATCTTTTCCCAGAAGTGTCCCCCACTGTCCTGCCTTGGGTTGTCCAGCTAATGAATGAGGGGATGTCGGTCATCTGCATTATCTTTCATCAAAGTTACCCCTCCCTTTTTCTCCAGTCCAGTCCCTCTCAACCCATCCTTTTCTTTCTTCTCCACCTCTTTTACGCCCCTCCATCCCCCCCCCCCCCCCTCTCTGAATCATTCCTCCTCTGACATCCCACTGAGTTCATCTCACGCCTGACGGAGCATTTAGCTTGCATGCTCCCAGGCTACGGCTGGCCGCAGATGCAGAGTGTGTGTAGGAGGAGTGTGTGTATGTGTGTCTCAGTACTGTATCCCTCTCTCTTGCTCCGGGACCCCTTCCCTTCGTTCTCTCAGACACACCAGGGTAGATTTTGGTCTCCTTGGTGAAAATAGGGGATAGGAATAGTGCGCTTGACCCTTCGAATGGTCACTGGACTTCCTTGGTAACCCTTTCTGTGTACTTTCAATGGGACTGGATACCGTCAGTATTTTCTGGAGAATGATACCCTTTCCAACCGAACCACAGTGAGGCTTGACTGGCTGTTCCACTCTGGGCAGAGGAGAGTTGGACCTTGGTTGGATTTTGACGTTGGACAAGGGTGGATCCCCCCCCCCCCCTGCGACTATAGGATACCATGCTGCCTCAACTGCCTCAACTAAGAAGGGTAATGTGACTTAGCCTACGTATTTTGGGTCAAATAATACACTGGCAAGATATGCATTGGATCCCAGAGGGTCGAACTTGAAACATGAATTTCCAAAGTGGTCCTCCTACTTCTGTGGAGGGATGCGTGTGTGAGTGGGGGGGATGTTTGTGCGTGTTAGTGCGCGGCATGTTTGGATGCAGTGGGGGTGTGGAGAAGTTCCGTATTATAGCACATTTTAATTTGGAGGACGCTCATTATGTGGTTGTATGGTGAGATCCTGTCGAGTGGCTGCTATCCAGTGTTTTAATTAACCAAACCCTGTGAGGAGATCTGCTGAATCTATTTGGCACAGAGGCTGGCAATGAGTGGCGAGCACCGCTTCAGGGACGAAGGGATGAAGAAGGGAGCAGAGAGAGAGAGTGAGAAAGAAAGAGGAGAGCATGCTGCAGAGAGTGCGTGAGAGAGGGGGGAGTGAGGGATAAAGACAAAGAAAGAAAGAATATGATATGAGAGGAAGCTACACGGGCATGTCTTTTTATTTCAATAGAATAGCCAAATGTTTTATAATTCTCTTCACATGAGTGTTCACACTGAGGGATGTTCGTGTGTAAACCTTCAACCGAGTACGTATATGCCTGCTACATCAGGTTAGTGCGGGGAAGGGAGAGAAGATGGATGGAGAGGGATAGAGAGCAGTTGTTTCGCAAGCTATCTCTTCCTGAAAATCCATGATCTAAGTGATTGATAGCTGCTATTCTGCAGTCATAAAAGTATGCCTTGTTTACTTTGAAGAACTACTAAAATAGTGATTGTGTCAGACAGCATAGGCGGCAGCTCTATGGAGATGAGATGATAACTTGAAATGAAATAATAAAGTCGTCAAATTAAACACATTTTAATATACACTTCAACTGATGTATTTTTAAAAAGTAAAGCAATGTGAATAAATAAGCAGTAATGGGAAGTCACGACCATCATGGGACTTTTATTAATTGTTTTTTTATTTTAATTTTTTTGCAGCATTTTGCAACCCGCATAATGCATAGCGTTTACAAAAATAGTGAAGACTGAAATCGAAACTTGATTATTTGTTAATAATTTAACCCGAAACTGAACCAACCTAAAAAAAGCACTATTCGCTCAGCACTAATGATAGCCTACAGAAAAAAATAACTGTCCCCCAAAATCAAGCCCATATACTAAACTGCAGAACCCACATCCACTTCCTGTGGCAATGAGCTAGCTAGCTGTAGCAGGCTGGCTGCGTAAAACGATGGATTAAAGCAGCACAAAAGACACCCCCACTAAGAACACTGTATTGCTGACTGGGACGGTAGCTCGGTCGACAGTTGGGGAATATCCTGCACCGAGGGATTCTGCTTTGGTTGAGGTGGACTACAGATGATGGGGGACTGTTGGAGCTATACCAAGGTGAATTTGTTACTGTCAATACTGTAAGTGGACGGTAGCTGTAGAGAAGCATGATTGCGCAATGTTTTGTGGTGCACTGGAGTGTGTTATCCTCTACTACAGTAGGGATGTTTTTTTGTAAGCTACACACAAAAAATGTCAAACATCTAAATACTACCAGATGGGGGTTATTTGGCTTATAACTGTTGTTGAACCCTTTTTGGTGATACAGTAGAACCCTTTTTTGAAGGTTCAGTAAAGAACCATCCTCATAAGGTTCTAAATGGTGCTATAAGGAACCCTTTCCTAAGGTTCTATAAAGCGCCATTAAAAAAGGTTATGTATAGTGGCCGAGTGGCGCAGTGGTCTAAGGCAGTGCTAGCTGTGCCACTACAGATGCTGGTTCGAGTCCAGGCGCTGTTGCAGATGGCCATGACCGGGAAACCTATGGGGTGGCACACAATTGGCCCGGCGTCGTACGGGTTAGGCGATGTCTCAGCAATGTCGCCCGGGTTAGGGGAGGGTTTGGCTGGCCGGTTAGTCCTTGTCCTCTAGCGACTCCTAGTGACTCCGGGCCGGGGTGTACGGTGTTTCCTCTGACACATTGGTGTGGCTGGCTTCCGGGTTAAGCTGGGTTGTGTTTCAGAGGACACATGGCTCTTGCTTGACCTTTGCTTCTCCTGAGTCCGTACTAAAGGTTCTATATAGCACCAAAAAAGGGTTCCGCTATGGGTACAAATCTTTTTGGGGCTCTCTAGAACCATTTTTTTGGAATGACACCCTTACTCACTGTTGCACAAAAAGAACTAGGAGCAAACCACGCCCCAAAATATTCGAATGAGCTGCCTCCCCAGCATTTTAATTATCACTAAAAGAGCGGAGGATCATTTTGTGAACTGCAAAGAACCATTGAAGAGCTCAAATGGTTCTTTGAGTCATTATGAGTCATTATGGTTCCACGTAGAACCATCACCCTTCCAAAGGACTCTTGAGGAACTCACATAGTTTGGTGTGTATGTTCTTCTTGTATAGGGGCTACCCTGTTTGTATGGTATTTAGATGTTTTCCTGCCACGTGGTGATTTTGCTGATTTTCGCTTTAATAACATCATCAACTTTTTCTCTATTCTACACATACTTAGGCTATATGACAGAGGAGAGATGTTGCATGAAAAGGATTTGTGTGACTATCATGTACCTCATGCTTCCTGTTCAACTCCAAGGTACAGATGAGTACAGTTAGGTTGAATAACTGAACGAATCTATGAAGAATTTACAAGGCCATTGTGGGTTAGCCTTTCACAAGACACTGTCACTGGCCATAGTCATGCATTTCACTGTAGGCTAAAAGTAGCCTACAGTGAAAGTCATTTTACTTGGAAGTGAAGAGGAGGCTGAATGTGTTTTTGTAAATGGTGGGGTCAAGGAGTTCGTCAGTGGAGGTGTTTCTGCTTGTAACCACTAGTGTACAGCAATACTACGGGGCGCCAGTATCTCATTTAAGAGACTAGGAGGACCATGGATGTCGTACCCACACTATTAGCTGTTTAGAAGAAGAAAGAAAACCAAAACCCCACAACGGCACCCAATACATGAATTACACATATCAGACAGTCTATAAAGTAAGTCAAGCGTTGTGTCTGATTGGTGGCTTTGGCTGGTAAAAACAGTCTCTTTGGAATCGGTACCGCTAGCTCCAAGAAGTACCAGACCCATAAGACTTTTACTAACAGACAAACAACACTAAGTTAGAAAGGCTAGCTAGACCCACTGTTCAATTAAGTGACCTCAACTCTTTCTGTTTTACCCCGTTGCCTTATTAGACGGCAGGTGTGCCAAATAGACTTGGATAACAAGTTAAGTGGCAGCAGCAACGCGAGAGAGTAGGTCTAATTGTCGACTGTAAAACCCTTGGCCTTTTGAGAAGGGAAAATATTAGCACAAACAGTGTTGCCGTGAGTAATTTTGTGTAGGCAAGGTACAGCCATTATAATGGGGCGGCAGGGTAGCCTAGTGGTTAGAGCGTTGGACTAGTAACCGGAAGGTTGCGAGTTCAAACCCCCGAGCTGACAAGGTACTGTCGTTCTGCCCCTGAACAGGCAGTTGTTCCCAGGCCGTCATTGAAAATAAGAATTTGTTCTTAACTGGCTTGCCTGGTTAAATAAAGGTAAAAAAAATAATGGATACCTGGAACTGTTAAACCTCTTGACATTTCAAAGCTGCTGCCGCGTTATCAACACGCATGGAAAAGGTCATGTAGTCAACTTTTGGTCCTTGGCAACTACTGTACTGAGGTTTGTGTCACTGCAAGATGGCTGCCCTTAACCAAATCTCAGAATGCTGCGTCAAAAACGTTAGAACTGTATTGGGATGTTATATTCATTCTTGCATCGTTCTCTCTCTCTCTCTCTCCTCTGTTTACAGGATCAGTTTGATAACTTGGAGAAGCATACACAGTCGGGCATCGAGTTTGTGGAGAGGTACACCAAATTCGTCAAAGAGCGATCGGAGATTGAAATCAACTATGCAAAGCAGATTAAGTGAGTTCTGCTTCTTTATTGCCCAGTTATGACCTTAGTCTAGGCCTCTGTCTAGATGTTTCACGGGTGAATGAAATGGATAGTACTCTTTAATAATGTAATCATTTCAGTCTCAGCCTTCTTCAGCGTACAGAGTATATAATGATTATAACATATAAGATATTTCACTGCCATTAAAAACAAACATGTCATGCTTCCGCACAGGCAAAGTCAATGACAGTTTGACGGTGTTCATCTCATTCAGCCTGCAGTGAGCACATCACTACTGTGTTGGTTTTAGTGAGGTCGTATCAGAGAGCCTGGCAGACTCAGCGATGTTAGCTTTAGTCAGGTGGGGGGCTAAATAAACAGAAAAGGGATGCCTGGAGCGGTAGTCTCTCGCTTTCTTTCTTTCCATCTCTCTCTCTCTCTCTAGCTGTCTGTTTCTCTCTCGGTCTCTCTTTCTTTGTTTCTCTCTGCGTCTCACTCTCTCATTTCTCTCTCTCTCTCTCTCCCTCTGGCACGATAGTGTTTTTCTCTCGCTGTTTTCCGCTGGAGGCGAGAAGAAGTAAGGTGGGGGGCGGGTTGGGGGCATGTGTTGCCATAGTAACGCGGTATCATCATTATCAACCCCAGCCAGCGCTGACCCACATTTATTTTTTTCCAAACACGGGGGAGTGTCAGTCGTTTAGTCCCGCCCCCCTTTTAAACCTGCGCTCTTCCTCCCCTCAAATTCCATCAAACCACATTTTGGGATTTGGTTCCCCAGGAAGGAGGGTAGGGGTGAGGGGATATTCTTCCTAAGTCCTCTTACACCCCAACAACAAGCAGCAGGGATCTTCCCCCCAAATCCCTTATCTCGTTCCCTAGAGAGGGCCCATAAGAGGGCTAAACACTCTAAGTACTGACTACTGACCAACCCCCATCCAGCACCCCTCCTCTGCACCCCTAACCCCACCTCCTTCTCTTTCTAGATAAATCTTCCTTTACCAAGGAGATAATAGAACTATTAGTTCCTCACTCTCTGTTTGCATGCATAGCGCACACACACGCATGTTCGTACACACACACACACACACACACACACACCACATGCCCTAATTAGTTTCCATCTGTGTCGGACTTTGGTATCTGAGAGATAATATTATAATAACACAGAGATAATATTTTATGGAGCGATTTCAGTGCCAACTTGCCTACACCGCCATGTGTATGGCGTCGTGTGGACGAGCAGTTTGCTGATGTCATCGTTGTGAACAGAGTGCCCCATGGTGGTGGTGGGGTTATGATATGGGCAGGCATAAGCTATGAACAATGAACACAATTGCATTTTATCGAAGACAATTTGAATGCACAGAGATACCGTGGCGAGATCCTGAGGCCTATTGTTGTGCATTCATCCGCCACCATCACCTCGTGTTTCAGCATGATAACGCACGGCCCTATGTCGCAAGGATCTGTACACAATTCCTGGAAGCTGAACATGTTCCAGTTCTTCCATGGCCTTCATACTCACCAGACATGTCATCCATTGAGCATGTTTGGGATGCTCTGGATTGACGTCTACGACAGAGTGTTCCAGTTCCCGCCAATATCCAGCAACTTTGCACAGCCATTGAAGACGAGTGGGACAACATTCCACAGGCCACAGGTTTTCTGATCCACGCCCGTACCTTTAAAAAAAAAAGTATCTGTTCCAAAGATGCAAATCTGTATTCCCAGTCATGTGAAATCAATAGATTGGGGCCTAATGAATTTTTTTAAATTAACTGATTGACTTTATATAAACTGTAAAAAATCTTAGAAAATATTGCATTTTGCGTAAATATAGTTTTGTTCAGTATAGTTGAAATGCCCTGTCATAGCCCTTCTAGGGATAGCCTCTCCACTCTCCACTCCCTGGCTTTTGTGACTGACTGGGTTAGAACCCGTTCTCCTGCGTGTCACAAGACTGAGTTAGCCCACTTAGTTAAAGCCTATAAAGATAAGTTCATGTAAAGGACGACACAATGCTTGCTTAACGAGTACCCCTTCCCCCTGATTTTAGCTCATACCGAGACGCAAACTCAGGACCTCTGCCTCGCAAACACGTGACCGCTCACCTGAAGCACTCCAACCCACCGCGCTATTGAAAATTGTGCAAGGAGCGACACTTCAGGCTGATAAGTGAGTTTCACAGATCCCTATCTGCTACATTCACCTCCTTAACTCACTCCACAGCGACCCCAGCGGTTGAACCAGCGCTACTGTAGAGTCCAGTGGCACCATTGCAATGGACGTCACGCTGCCTGCTTAGCGAATACCGCTTCCCCCTGATTCAGCTCATATGGAGACTCGAACTTAGGACTTCTGCCTCGAAAACACATGTGACCGCCCTCCTGAAGCATTTCAACCCATCGTGCTATTTTTAAAAAAAAGGCCTACTTCAAATTGCGCAAGGGCCGATACTTTGAAATGATCTGCTACACTAATACAAGTCTTCGAAATCCAGCAAGGTGACTTGGCGTGGTTTGGAGATCCATGCTTATGTGATGAGAACCTTGCCTGAGACCTGAAGACGTGTTAGTTTGACATGTGTTTGTTTGTGTTAGACATAGTCTAGTTTCAAGCAGGGCAGACTGGCCACCTGGTATTTCGTGCAAATGCCAGATGGACTGGTACATTTTTTCGCCCATTGGGCCTGTCTAGCATGTTTTGGCTAAGTTATTTGGCTAATAATGGGGGCCGCATGGAAAAGAATGGGCCGGTGTGTTCAAAATGCCAGGGCTAGGTTTTGGTCCCAGTCTGCCCCTGGTTTCAAGTCTACAGCAAGGGTAGTCATTATAAGATTAACATTTGACTCGGTTGAGACTGTGTTAGCCTGTTGAGCTAAAGCCTAGGCTAAAGCCTAGCCATTGGTCCTGTGACTTGGATGGATCTCTTCAAATAGGTCAAAGGAGGGTGAAGTGTAACACAGGTGGTTCTGTGACCACGCTCGTGTGATAAGAAAGTTGCATTTTCTAGTGCACAGGAGACCTGTGTTATAACCCAGTCAGTCAAACTAACACGTCTTCATGTCTCAGCCAAGGTTGTTCATTACATGGCCTCGCGGGCAGTCTGATCCCACGAGCTTACATGAACGGTTCGCTACACGCGTTAATCAGTCTGGTATTTACGAGGTTACTCATCACATGGATGGATCACCAAACCGCCTCTGTTGCACTCATTAATTGGAGTGCAACAGATCCTTCTGCTTCTGTTTGCCACAGAAAGTGTTGTGGCTGTGCAGTAGGCCTGATTTCGAACCCAGTCAGTTATATTGGTGTCGTGATCTCTGAGTATGAGGTCAAAGAGGGGTGAAATGTAACCCGAGACTTGACGACTTGTGTTAGCTTCCTGGACTAATCCCTATGGGCTTCGTCTAAGTGGGCTAACACAGTCCTGTGACATGCAGGAGACCGGGTTTCTCACCCAGACGACCTACTGCTATCACAGAAAAATATGATTTGCAAGTGACAGAATAGATAGCCCTGTTTCTAAAGCTTTCAACAAGGTTATTCTGTTTTTTTTTTTTTTGACACAATGTGCATCATTGTATGTGCATCTTTGGACTAATTAGTCTCCAACCAATCAATTTAGCTCGTTAAAGCAGATCAAATGTACCTGGATCACTCCTAGATCTAATAAACGCTAATGAAATTGGCCCTTGGATCATCCGCCCCTCGTCACACCTCTATGCTGGAGGAAGTTAGATTTATAGATTTTTTTCTTCTCCTCGCTCTCTTTCCTGCCTCTCTTCTCCCCCGTATGTGTCTCTTTTTCCTCTCCTCCCTCTCTTGAACCTTTTTTGAGGTTTTTCCCCCTCGCTGCTGCAATTCTGCTGTAGCTTGACCTTGTCCGTGTGAGTTCTGATAGAGCTGCGATGTCTGTTGGATCTTTGATAGATCTGTTCTATGGTCTCTGGGCCTCTGGGCATTTTTGGGGGGGTATGATGTTTGTGCGGACAGTCTGTGCGTTAACCTCATAGTCATTGTATAATTTCAAATCCAAAGTGCTGGAGTACAGAGCCAAAACAACAACAAAATGGTCACTGTATTTAAACCGTGCATGATATAGTGTGTAGACAGGCGGCATGGCTGGCTGCACAATACACGGTGCACAGTACCATTAGACCTACCATTTCACCAAACCAAACAGCATGCGCTGGTATAATCTAGGTTAAATCCTCCTCCACTGTACCGAATGGATAAACACGCACAATGTTTCATTATAGTACAGAAGGCTACAGTGCATTACGTTTCCTCCCCCAAGCACAGTAACACACATTGGCATAATCCACAGTACAGTAGAGTACAGTAGGCTGAGGACTATCATTGTGCATACTACTAAGAAGAATGGGGGTGTGGGTGTTACAAACACACTGTCTAGAGAAAACGACACCGTATCACCCAATATGGGGCACACACACACGCGCACACACACACACACACACACACACTGGTCTAATCCTTGTTAAGTCCTATGAGCACCCCTGTCTGTCTGTGTGTTGGTTAAATACTCTATGGAGGAGGAGGAGGAAAGCCAAATGCATTTTGAAATGACATCTGGCCATGAGAGACAGGCAGGGTAAAAGCAAGAGAGAAAATGAAGAAGAGCGGGGGAAGAGATAGATCTGCCTGGCAACAGAGCAGACACCAGGGGAGAGTAGTAGGGGGTTGTGGTGGAGAGAGAGAGAGATAGAGAGAGAGTGACAGTGAACGAGCAGACATGCTGTAGTGTTTTTACCACATCCATGATTCGTTCATTCTTTTTTTTTTTTTAACACATCACATGCGTGGTATTTCAATGCTAGTACTGCCGAGGAGGAACACGTGCATGTCTCATTGGCAGAGTTAGGCCCACATGGTAGCCTAATAATGACCTTTGCTACTGTCAATGGCCATTACAGTTGTTGTACCAGTATTATTAATATTGCCTCTATTATATTGCCGCAGTAGCTTAGTCGTTGAAGAGGCAGCAGTCGTTTCGTATCCCCCCCCCCCCCCCCCCCCCCCCGCCATTGACCATTAATATTAATGACCACGTCGTCGCAGGGGTTCTGTTGATATTCTAGTGTTTCTATTGACCTTCATTGTGCTCACCATGTGCGACCTGACCTCCATTCCCCAAATGAGAGGGTTAATGGTCCAAACATCAGCATAGTAAACAGCACACCATGCATGAGTGAGAAGGCCTAGCTACAATATAGCAGGGTCCAAACACACCAGGAAAGTCGTGAAGAGGGCACGCCAAGAGAGCATCCTGACCGGTTGCATCACCGCCTGGTATGGCATATGCTCGGCATTCGGCTGTGGGGCGGCTGCAGAGGGTAGTGCGTACGGCCCAGTACATCACTGCGGCCAAGCGTCCTGCCATCGCAGGACCTATGTACTAGGCGGTGTCAGAGGATGGCCCCCAAAAAATTGTCAAAGACCCAAGACATAGACTGTTCTCTCTGCTACCGCACGGCAAGCGCTATCAGAGCGCCAAGTCTAGGTCCAAAAGGCCCTTTAACAGCTTCTAACCCCCAAGCCATAAGAGTGCTGAACAATTCATCAAATGGCCACCCGGACTATTTACATTGACCCCCCTCTCTTTGTTTTTACACTGCTGCTACTCGCTGTTTATTATCTATGCAGTCACTTTACACCTACCTACATGTACATATTACCTCGACTAACCTGTACCCCCTGTATATAGCCTCGTTATTTTATTGTGTTCGTTTTTATAAATGTTTTTACTTTAGTTTATTTAGTAAATATTTTCTTAACTCTGTTTCTTCAACTGCATTGTTGGTTAAGGGCTTGTAAAGTAAGCATTTCACGGTATATTCTACACCTGTTTACTCGGCGCATGTGACAAATAACATTTGATTTGATCTACGCTCTTTACAAGGAGCACATGTGCTCCGAAGTTGAAAGATGTAGGTAGCAGGGTCCAAACACACCAGGAAAGTCGTGAAGAGGGAGAGAGCATCCTGACCAGTTGCATCATCGCCTGGTATGGCAACTGCTCGGCATTCGGCTGTAAGGCGGCTGCAGAGGGTAGTGCGTATTTTGGAGCACAATTTTTTATTTTTTTTTAAGTAATAAAGATAGAATTCCTTCATTTTTCGAGGTGTACTGGTGCTCCTAAATAAAATAAAAAGTTCCAGGTGGCACAGCCAAATATTTTGGTGCGTATGCGAGTAAAATGGTGGCATAATGGAGCCCTGATATGACTCACCATTCGCTGCCTGGCTGCCATGCAGCACGCCTCATTGCTTCCTGATTCGCTCTGCATCTGTCTGCTGAAGTCTTATTGGCTTGTGTGGTGTGTTGCCGTTTCTAGGTGGATTCTTCTAATTGGTTTACCTGTTTTTATTGGCTGTCTGGTAGAGTCTACTGTACATACACTGAGTGTACAAAACACCTGCTCTTTCCATGACAATGACTGACCAGGTGAATCCAGGTGAAATCGATGATCTCTTCTTGATGTCACTTGTTACATCCACTTCAATCATTGTAGATGAAGGGGAGGAGACAGGTTAAATAAGTTTTTTTTTAGGCCTTGAGACAATTGAGACATGGATTGTGTATGTGTGCCATTCAGAGGGGGAATGGACAAGACAAAATAAGTGCCTTTTGAACGGTGTATGGTAGTAGGTGCTAGGCGCACCGGTTTGAGTGTGTCAAGAATTGCAAAACTTCTGGGTTTTTCTTGCTCAACAGTTTCCTGTGTGTATCAAGAATAGTCCACCACCCAAAGGACCTCCAGAAAACTTGAAACAACTGTGGGAAGTATTGGAGTCAACATGGGCCAGCATCCCTGTGAAAACCTTGTAGAGTCCATGCCGCGATGAATTGAGGCTGTTCTGAGGGCAAAATGGGCTGCAACTCAATATTAGGAAGGTGTTCCTAATGTTTTGTACACTCAGTGTAGATTGAGTAACCTACTGTGTGTGCGTGCATGTGACTGTTATTAAACTGTGTGACATATAGCAGGTACAGAGCGATAACCAGAAATAGGTAAGGAGTTGAGCCGACTATCGCTAGCAAACAGAGAGAGAGAGAGAGGCTGACAGAGAGAAAGAGACAGGGGAAATGAAGGAGACAGAGTGAGGGTTAAAGAGAGAAAGGAAGGAAGGAAGCGAGAGAGACAGAGATTTTGTCCTGGCCAGGTCACGTGGTCTGGAAAATCTTCTGGCCCTAACCATAACCCCACCCCCCCCTTTTCAGCATTTTACTAGTGCTGGCCTGTTCTATTCTACTCACTCGTCTCATGCATCTTCTTGGTGACTGATTGTGTGTTCGCGCTCCCGAGGCCATAAGCATTATTACTGGAAGAGGGGGATGGAGGATGGATGTGGGGAGGGGGGCGATGGCATAAAGCACTCTGGCAGATTGAACAGTAGTGGATGATCCATTGGCACAGTGACATGGACATCAGTAATGGAGGAGGCATTAGGGTATGTTCAGCCCGCCTGCTGTCCTATTGTATCAACCCAATTGGATAGTATACACATGCTTAAAATAGTAAAAAGAATCCAACATATTGTTACCCAGTACTGAAATAACAGACTACGGTTCTTCTCTCCTCACAGGAATCTATCAAAGAAGTATCAACCCAAGAAGAACTCAAAAGAGGAGGAGGAGAACAAGTGAGTTTGAGACTTTGCAATGCGACCATTGCAAATCATTGATGTTTATTTTTTCTTCAATGAATGACACGACTTGAGCATGTTGTCATGACCCATCAATTGCTGTGTCAGCCCCTCCTCCTCTGACATCTCTTTTTGTGACCTCTGACCTGTCAGGTACACGTCATGCCGGGCCTTCCTGTCGACACTGAATGAGCTGAACGACTACGCAGGTCAGCACGAAGTCATCGCTGAGAACCTGACCTCTCAGATCATCACAGAACTCTTGCGGTACCTCACGGAACTCAAGGCCGAGAGGAAATCGGTGAGACCACACTTCCTGTTTATATTCTGATGCCCTCCATGTACTGTATATTATTTTCTATTCTGTTCGACTCTATTATTTTATACGGTATGTGATATCTATCTTCTATTTATTTATACCCATCCATTGATCCATCCATCCATCCATCTCTCTGTTCTGTCTCTCAGTAGACTGGTCTGTCTCTCAGTAGACTGGTCTGTCTCTCAGTAGACTGGTCTGTCTCTCAATAGACTGTCGGTCAGTGAAGAGGCGACTCCGGGATGTTGACCTTCTAGGCAGTGTTGAAAAGAAAAATCCATATCTCAGACTGGTCAATAAAAATAAAAGATTAAGATGGGCAAAAGAACACAGACACTGGACAGATATATGCCTTTTTCTTTGCAACTCTGCCTAGAAGGCTAGCATCCCGGAGTCGCCTCTTCACTGTTGACGTTGAGACTGGTGTTTTGCGGATACTATTTAATGAAGCTGCCAGTTGAGGACTTGTGAGGCGTCTGTTTCTCAAACTAGACACTCTACTGTACTTGTCGTCTTGCTCAGTTGTGCACCGGGGCCTCCCACTCCTCTTTCTATTCTGGTTAGTGCCAGTTTGTGCTGTTCTGTGAAGGGAGTAGTACACAGCGTCGTACAAGATCTTCAGTTTCTTGGCAATTTGTCGCATGGAATAGCCTTAATTTTTCAGAACAAGAATAGACTGACGAATTTCAGTCTAAAAAAAGGCCAGTTTTATTGCTTCTTTAATCAGGACAACAGTTTTCAGCTGCGCTAACATAATAGCAAAAGGGTTTTCTAATGATCAATTAGCCATTTAAAATGATAAACTTGGATTAGCTCACACAATGTGCCATTGGAACACAGGAGTGACGGTTGCTGATAATGTGCCTTGTGCCTAAAGTGACTTGTGTTCCATTATTAAAGTGACCAGTGATTCTATGTCTATAAGGCAGCAGCCTCTAAGGTGCCTGGTTGAGTAACCGGGTGGTACCCGGCTAGTGATGGCTATTTAACAGTCTGATGGTCTTGAGATAGAAGCTGTTTTTCAGATGTCCTTGATGATCTTTTTGGCCTTCCTGTGACATTGGGTGCTGTAGGTGTCCTGGAGGGCAGTCAGTGTGCCAGTGTGATGGGTTGGGCAGACCGCACCACCCTCTGGAGAGCCCTGCAGTTGCGGGTTGTGCAGTTGCCGTACCATGCGGTGATACATCCCGACAGGATGCTCTCAATTGTGCATTTATAGAAGTTTGTGAGGGTCTTAGGGGCCAAGACAAATTTCTTCAGCCTCCTGAGGTTGATGAGGCGCTGTTGCGCCTCCTTCACCACACTGTGTGGGTGAACCATTTCATATTGTCAGTGATACAGTGGGGCAAAAAAGTATTTAGTCAGCCACCAATTGTGCAAGTTCTCCCACTTAAAAAGATGAGCGAGGCCTGTAATTGTCATCATAGATACACTTCAACTATGACAGACAAAACGAGAAAAAAAATTCCAGAAAATCACATTGTCTGATTTTTTATGAATTTATTTGCAAATTATGGTGGAAAATAAGTATTTGGTCAATAACAGAAGTTTATCTCAATGCTTTGTTATATACCTTTTGTTGGCAATGACAGAGGTCAAACGTTTTCTGTAAGTCTTCACAAGGTTTTCACACACTGTTGCTGGTATTTTGGCCCATTCCTCCATGCAGATCTCCTCTAGAGCAGTGATGTTTTGGGCTGTTGCTGGGCAACACGGACTTTCAACTCCCTCCAAAAATGTTCTATGGGGTTGAGATCTGGAGACTGGCTAGGCCACTCCAGGACCTTGAAATGCTTCTTACGAAGCCACTCCTTCGTTGCCCGGGCGGTGTGTTTGGGATGATTGTCATGCTGAAAGACCCAGCCACGTTTCATCTTCAATGCCCTTGCTGATGGTAGGAGGTTTTCACTCAAAATCTCACGATACATGGCCCCATTCATTCTTTCCTTTACACGGATCAGTCGTCCTGGTCCCTTTGCAGAAAAACAGCCCCAAAGCATTATGTTTCCACCCCCATGCTTCACAGTAGGTATGATGTTCTTTGGATGCAACTCAGCATTCTTTGTCCTCCAAACACGACAAGTTGAGTTTTTACCAAAAAGTTATATTTTGGTTTCATCTGACCATATGACATTCTCCCAATCTTCTTCTGGATCATCCAAATGCTCTCTAGCAAACTTCAGTCGGTCCTGGACATGTACTGGCTTAAGCAGGGGGACACGTCTGGCACTGCAGGATTTGAGTCCCTGGCGGCGTAGTGTGTTACTGATGGTAGGCTTTGTTACTTTGGTCCCAGCTCTCTGCAGGTCATTCACTAGGTCCCCCCGTGTGGTTCTGGGATTTTTGCTCACCGTTCTTGTGATCATTTGACCCCACGGGGTGAGATCTTGCGTGGAGCCCCAGATCGAGGGAGATTATCAGTGGTCTTGTATGTCTTCCATTTCCTAATAATTGCTCCCACAGTTGATTTCTTCAAACCAAGCTGCTTACCTATTGCAGATTCAGTCTTCCCAGCCTGGTGCAGGTCTACAATTTTGTTTCTGGTGTCCTTTGACAGCTCTTTGGTCTTGGCCATAGTGGAGTTTGGAGTGTGACTGTTTGAGGTTGTGGACAGGTGTCTTTTATACTGATAACAAGTTCAAACAGGTGCCATTAATACAGGTAACGAGTGGAGGACAGAGGAGCCTCTTAAAGAAGAAGTTCCAGGTCTGTGAGAGCCAGAAATCTTGCTTGTTTGTAGGTGACCAAATACTTATTTTCCACCATAATTTGCAAATAAATTCATTCAAATGTGATTTTCTGGATTTTTTTTCTCATTTTGTCTGTCATAGTTGAAGTGTACCTATGATGACAATTACAGGCCTCTCATCTTTTTAAGTGGGAGAACTTGCACAATTGGTGGCTGACTAATTGGTGGCTGACTAAATACTTTTTTGCCCCACTGTATGTAGGCCGAGGACCTTGAAGCTTTTTACCTTCTCCACTGCTGTCCCCTCGATGTGGACAGAGGCGTGCTGCCTCTGCTGTTTCCTGAAGCCCACGATCAGCTCCTTCATTTTGTTGACGTTGAGCGAGAGGTTATTTGCCTGGCACCACTCCGCCAAGGCCCTCATCTCTTCCCTGTAGGCTGTCACGTCATTGTTGCTAATCAGGCCTACTACCGTTGTGTCGTCTGCAAACTTGATGATTGAGTTGAAGGAGTGTGTGGCCATGTAGTCATGGGTGAACAGAGAGTACAGGAGAGGGCTGAGCACGCACCCTTGTGGAGCCCCTGTGTTGAGGATCAGTGAAGTGGAGGTGTTGTTTCCTACCTTCACCACCTGAGGGCAACGGTTCACCATCTATGCATGGTTTCTGGTTTGGGTAGGTTTTAATAGTCAACATGCCTTATACACTTCCTGTTGAACTCAGTCACTGTGTCCATGTATATGTCAATGTTAATCTCAGAGGCTACCCAGAACATATCCCAGTCAGCATGATCAAAGTAAACTTGAAGCATGGATTCCGATTGGTCAGATCAGTGTTGAGTAGATCTTAGCACAGGTACTTCCTGCTGGAGTTTCAGCCTATAGGAAGGGAGGAGCAAAATGGAGTCGTGATCTGATTGGCCGAAGGGAGGGCGGCGGAGGGCTTTGTAAGCATCCCGTAAGGGGGAGTTACATTGGTCGAGTGTTTTAGCAGCGTAGGTACTACAGCCAATGTGTTATAGAACTTCGGTAGTATTTTCCTCAAATTTGCATTGTTAAAATCCCCAGCTACAATAAATTCAGGCCTCAGGATATGTGGCTTCCAGTTTGCACAAAGTCCAGTGTATTTCCTTGAGGGCCGTCGTGGTATCGGCTTGAGGGGGAATATACACTGCTATGTCTATAACCGAAGAGAATTCTCTTGGGAGGTAATACGGTCAGCATTTGATCGTGAGGTATTCTAGGTCAGGTGAACAAAAGTACTTTAGTTTCTGTATGTTATCACAATCACACCATGACTAGTTAATCATGAAACATACACCAAAGGCTTTCTTCTTCCCGGAGAGTTCTTTATGCCTGTCTGTGCGATGTACTGAGAACCCAGCTGACAGTTTTTCCGGAGAGAGCCATGATTCCGTGAAATAGAGTATGTTACAGATGTCTCTCTGGAAGGATATCCTCGCCTTGAGCTTGTCTACTTTATTGTCCAGAGACTGGACATTACGGAATAATATACTCGGAAGTGGTGGATGGTGTGCACGCCTCCTGAGTCGGAATAGAAATCCACTCCGAATACCTCAGCCTCTGGGATAAGTTCAATTGCCCTGGGGGGTATAGACAAAGGATCCAATTCGGGAAAGTTGTATTCCTGGTCGTAATGCTGGTGAGTTACCGCCGCTCTGATATCGAAAAGTTATTTCCAGCTGTATGTAATAACACAAAAAAACATTCTGGGCTAATAATGTAAGATATAACACACAAAAAAACGAAATACTGCAAAGTTGCTTTGGAGCTAGAAGCAGGGCTGCCGTGTCTGTTGGCGCCATATCGGGTTGTCTATTGGTCTATGTTTGCGGTCAGTCTTGCTCTTCTACACTACTTACCCATAACCATACAGTTTATTTTATAGACAGTAAAACTTTCAAGCTTTATCCAGAAACCCAGACACACTTGCCCACAGGAAAGAGAGAGAGCGAGGCCTATCCCGTCCGCTTGCCCTATTCTGTACACTGAGGTCATAGTTGTGTCAAGATACTGTAGATACACCGCCCAAAGACTGGCCATTGGGCCAACACATGACTCTATGGGTGTGTCCCAAATGGCACCCTATTCCCTATATAGGGCACTACTTTTGACCAAACAGAATAGGTACCATTGGGGTTGCAGCCTATGACTTATATGGAACAAATCTTAGACTCATCTATCATTTAGAGGATATTTTTCTCTTATAAACTCCCTTTTAACACACTTGTCCTTCCCATTGTAAACATGCATTAACACAGTAGTAATATCTTAGTTAGGATTCAAGGAAAACAAAATAGAGGCCACCTTTTAGACATTAGTTTTGGTCAGAGGCAAGGAGAAACTACTCAACTAGAAAAAGAGCAGTTTGTCAGAAAAACTGTCACGGCCCATCATGTCACGGAAGCTCTGCTAGGGAATAATTCAGAGTTAAAAACTGTAAAGAGCTGCAGGGCGTCAGTGGCTGACATGACCTTTCCCACTGACCTCTCTAAGCATGTGTCTACACACCACACAGTCAAGGACAAGACACTGTATGCCCTCCCTCTTGAGCTTCCCTTAAAAGACCACAGCAGGAAAACAAGGAACCCCGAAGGACTATTGATTCAGCCATTTTTTTCCTAAAGCTCAGTTAGAACAACATAGAGATTGCGAACACAGAGATGGGGATTTCCAGGGGGCTCTTCTAAATGTCTCTTGAGTTTGTTTGAAGAGGAATCCTCAGGCCCTCAGGGTTTGCCCTGGTCTGTAGGCTTTGGGTCTGGTTTGGTCTAGCCGGGCTTGGCTCGGCCTGGGTCTGGCCTCAGGTCTGGGTCTCTGTCTGTCTATTGTCTTGTGTTTGGCCCCGCTCCCAAAGGATTGGCCCTCATGCACTAGAAATGTTCCCCTCAGACTGCCTGCAGGATGCTATTGCAACCAACCGGCACACTCGCGCACACCCTCCTTTTCCGCCTCCTCCGTCTCTCTGCTTTTCCCAGGGCAGTTTGCTCTCTTTTCTTATTCACCTCTCTTTTTTCCAGTCTTTAATTACATTTCTTACACTTACACACTCGTCACCTGGTAGTCCGTCATCCATCTTCCTGCTCAATTTAATAACGTTTGGCTACAATCACAATGTTGCCTTGAGGACTGCCAGCTAGCCTCGTATCTAACTCTAAACCAACAAATGCCCACATCCAGCGATAGTAGCCTCTCTTGTAAGCCAACATTGAAGGGGCTTTTCAAAAACATGGTTTTAAGGACAGTAAATTGTTTTTATCTGCATGATAGAGATGACTGATGTAACGTCTGCTTCCAAGTCACACTCTCAAATACATAGATCCCCTGAACTCAGCTCACTTTCCAGCTCACACTCTCAAACACATACAGTTGAAGTCGGAAGTTTACATACACTTAGGTTGGAGTCGTTAAAACTTGTTTTTCAACCATTCCACAAATTTCTTGTTAACAAACTATAGTTTTGGCAAGTCGGTTAGGACATCTACTTTGAGCATGACACAAGTCATTTTTCCAACAATTGTTTACAGACAGATTATTTCACTTATAATTCACTGTATCACAATTCCAGTGGGTCAGAAGTTTACATACACTAAGTTGACTGTGCCTTTAAACAGCTTGGAAAATTCCAGAAAATTATGTCATGGCTTTAGAAGCTTCTGATAGGCTAATTGACATCATTTGAGTCAATTGGAGGTGTGCCTGAGGATGTATTTCAAGGCCTACCTTCAAACTCAGTGCCTCTTTGCTTGACATCATGGGAAAATCAAAAGAAATCAGCCAAGACCTCAGAATAAATGGGAGACATCCACAAGTCTGGTTCATCCTTGGGAGCAATTTCCAAATGCCTGAAGGTACAAACAATAGTAAGCAAGTATAAACACCATGGGGACCACACAGCTGTCATACCCCTAAGGAAGGAGATGCGTTCTGTCTCCTAGAGATGAACGTACTTTGGTGCGAAAAGTGCAAATCAATGCCAGAACAACAGCAAAGGACCTTGTGAAGATTCTAGAGGAAACAGACACAAAAGTATCTATATCCACAGTAAAACGAGTCCTATATCGACACAACCTGAAAGGCCGCACGGGGAAAGGTAGGTCTAACGACACCAGGGGAATCCCTAGCTTTAACGCGAGCCCACGATCCATGAAATTCCCAGCTGCGCCTGAATCGACTAGCGCCTTATGCTGTAGAGAGGGGAAAAAGCCAGGGAAAGAAGTCAACACATACAGTACATATGACCGACAGGAAGCTCTGGGTGAGTCTGGTGCTTACTCACCTGGGGTGATCGAGTAGTGCTTCGCCTGCCCTCCCGACTCCCAGACGAGTTCCTCCAGCACCGGTCGGCCGTGTGCCCTGGTGCAGGAGGACACTCCTCCTCCGGTCCCCCTCGAAGCCGCCCCTCCTAATTCCATAGGGATAGGGGCAGGAGGGCTGGGAAGTGGAAACGACAGGACCTGATCCGAACGCCCGCGGGCAGCCAGCAGGTTGTCGAGACGGATAGCCAAGTCAATGAGTTCATCCAGTGTGAAGGTGGTGTCCCGACATGCCAGCTCCCTGCGGACGTCCTCCCTGAGACTGCAGCGGAAATGATCTATCAAGGCCCTGTCATTTCACCCTGCTCCTGCGGCCAAGGTCCTGAACTCCAGGGCAAAGTCCTGTATGCTCCTCGTCTCCTGACGCAGGTGGAACAGCCGTTCACCCGCCGCCCGACCCTCTGGTGGATGGTCAAACACAGCTCGGAATCAGCGGGTGAACTCTGGGTAATTATCCCTCGCCGAGTCCGGGCCATTCCACACTGCGTTGGCCCACTCGAGGGCTCGCCCAGTCAAACAGGAGACGAGGGCGCTCACGCTCTCCTCTCCGGAGAGAGCAGGACGCACGGTAGCCAGGTACAGTTCCAGTTGGAGTAGGAAACCCTGGCACCCAGCCGCCGTTCCGTCATACTCCCGTGGGAGCGTCAGCCGAAGAGCCCCGGAGCCAGATGTGGTTGCAGGAACAGGAGGTGCTGAAGGAGGGGGTGCTGGAGATGAGGTGGGAAGGCCTCTCCTCTCCCATCGATCCATCCTCTCCATCATTTGGTCCATGGCCGAACCAATCCTGTGAAGCACGCTGGTGTGATGGAGGACCCTCTCCTCCATCGATGGGAGAGGAGACGCGGCTGCTCCTGCTGATTCCATTATTCCGGTGCGGGATTCTGTCACAAAATACTAGGAGTGGTGGGTGGAATCAGCCCGAACAGGCAGGGGAGCCAACTTCGGCGGAAGTCATGACAACCTGACTCCGTTACACCAGCTCTGTCAGGAGGAATGGGCCAAAATTCACCCAACTTATTGTGGGAAGCGTGTGGAAGGCTACCTGAAATGTTTGACCCAAGTTAAACAATTTAAAGGCAATGCTACCAAATACTGGGTGAATGTAAACTTCTGACCCACTGGAAATGTGATGAAAGAAATAAAAGCTGAAATAAATCAACTATTATTCTGACATTTCACAATCTTAAAATAAAGTGGTGAACCTAACTGACCTAAGACAGGGAATTTCTACTATGATTAACTGTCAGGAATTGTAAAAAACTGAGTGTAAATGTATTTGGCCAGAGTGTATGTAAACTTCCTACTTCAACTGCAGATCCCCTGAACGCAGCTCACTCTCCAGATCCCAATCACCTGAATTCTGATCACCTGTTCACACACCTGTATATCATTTACACACACTATTCAGTTCAGTTCCTTTGCACCCCATCATTGTGAGGTATTGTTTTTTTTTTGTTACACGTTCTATTCAGAGCTCTGTTTATATCCATATTAGTCCTCACGTGTATCATAGTTCTTCTCCTCACTAACAACGACTGCCTGTCGTCAACCTCTTGCCTGATCTCAGAGACTACGTTATTAGCCCTTTTCCCTGCCTGTACTGTCGCCTTTTTGGAGCCCCTGTGTATGACCTTCTGCCTCTCCCCGGACCCAACTACCTGCCTCCTCCTGTGGTCCTTTGCAAATAAACACCTGCTGCACCCTGCGCTTGAAGCCAGCACTCTGTCTCCCATCGTATTCATTCCAACTGACTCTGTTCTCCAGTATTCAGCTATATTTTCTTATTATTCCCTCTGTAACTAACCCTAAGTCAGTCAAACCCTGGTTTATTGGCCCATAGAGACACTGTTTGGGGCTCGATTCTGGCCCTTTGTTCAATGTTGTCCTTATTTCCTTATTGGTAAGAATACCACAGCATTTGGAAGTGGTTGTTTGTTGTGCTACCAGGTTGTTAGCCTGTTTGTGGAGTGCTGTAACCTGGTGGTCAGTCTGTTTTTAGCTCTGTCTAGCAGCCAACTTCCTCGTCGTTGTCATGCCAAACACGCAGCAGAAACCGACTGGAACAGGTTGTTGTACAGAGCACCTGTGTTGTGACGGTGTTGTTGAAAATAGAACGTTATGTCTGTGCATGTCGATAACACGCGAAGCCCGAGAGCTACACATGCTTATTCATAATTTATGAGCGTATCTGTTTACTAGTTTGCTTGTAGTAACATAGCATTGGCTATATGAAGCATCAGAAGAAGCAGTCTAGAATAGAAATAGGTGGCCTTCTTCAGAGAGACCCTCTACGCTAAGCGTGTGGCCCAGAGTAAGTAGCCTAATATGTATAGATACTGGACTGTTATTTAGCAGTGGGAGAATGGGAGTAAGTTCTGCCTCTCTTTTAATCTTTTGGACACATGCAAGCATTAACACAGTCATCAGTATCTACTGTAGCCATTTGTTTTGCTGTAGAAACAGACCGATATCTGCAGACATAGACAGACAGAGGGATTATAGGATGGCTGAGTCAGTCTTGTCTACGGATGTCCCTTCTGGGGGCTTACAGTGGCCTACTGGCCTTTCAGTGGGACAGCACAGCGCAGGTGTAATCGATCTACAGCACAGAATGATAGGAGCATTAAATGAATACCTTAACCTCCATTAATTCCACAGTTATGGAGCTGGGTTTTGGACTGGAACCCCCCACCTCCTCTCCCCTCTCCCTCCCTGCCTCCCTCCCCCTCCTCTTCATCCTCCTTCTCCTTCCATTTCTCCCTGTTAGAACCCTCAGAAAGCCCAGCTCTGGGGGACAGGGGGAGGTGGGGAGGTGGGGAAGGGGGCAGATGATGTGAGAGGGGGGTCAGTCCTCCTCCTTCCCAGATGCTTCTGAGCTTACGGTATATGGCAGTCTCTCTGCTGGGAGTCAGGCCAGGTGGGTCTGGTTTATGGAAGTGGCTGTATCCCTCTTTTTGGTCTTAGTGCTGTAGTAGGCCCCTAGAGGTAAGAAGAGTCACTGCCGCCTGAAAGTAGGTGCTGCACACATACACATTTTTACATACAATTAGGCTAAATACATACATTGAAATATGTGTTCATTGAGTCATGTGGGAGATTTGAGTGACACATTAACATTAATGCTGCCATAAAAACACAGCACAGTCCATATCCAAGGGTGGATGAGGCTAGCCAGATGACAACACATGGTGTGTATAGAGCAGGCAGGGTTAATATGTGATGAGACGGCTAAGTCTCTGAGGCCTTAGTACAGTTGCTGAGTTTATGCTGAGGAATCATTAAGATGGTCACTCAGCAACAACACACAGCCTGCCCTGAGTAGCAGACCTGGGTTTAAATACTATTTCAGGTATTTCAATTAGTCTTCAATACATTTCAAAACAGGTTTATTCAGGTAGCCTTTATTTGAGAAAAACAAGTAGTTGAGTATTAGAATGCATTTGGAAAAACACTTGGAAAGTATTTTAAAATAGTAAAATGCTCTGACTCAAACATATCCCATACGTTTAACCCAGGTATTTGAAAATAGTATTTTAAACCGTTTTTGAAAAATACATTCAAGTACAATTTGGTTGACTTTTTTTTATTTTGTATTTTTTAAAATAAATAACCATTCAAAGGCTCAAATAAAAGTACTTCTTTTGGGCTGTGTATTTGAAAATACTCAATACACAGAACAAAGTATTTAAATAACAAATACTCAAATACACATGTATTTGAACACAGGTCTGCTGACTGTCCTCTATGGACCTCCATGCCCTGCCCCGCTCAGAAGGCTTTAGCTGCATGCTGTAGAAGGGCCTGGAAAGACCTCGTAACGTTAATCGCTGTTAAACGCTGTCGAGAGCATCTGGGATTGCTGATTAGTTGGACTACTTGTAGATGTCATGATGGGCGTCTGAATGGTATTTTCATGTATTTCTGTGTCGTTATATGAAGTAAACATGCTGGCAGTAGCGCTGGGATTAGATGATTAGTAAGTACGCTTGTAGAGGTCTTGATAATGGGTCTCTGATGATTTTATCAAATTAATTGCCTGATCTGTTTAGGCCTATTTTGAAAAAAACAACAACATTGCTCTAGCAGTGTGTTTGAGGATTAGGATTAGGTTGCCCAGAAGTTCTAACCAGACCACAATGTGACAACTGTCCACGTCGGCCATCAAATATAAACAAAACCAACTGTTAGAGATGTGAAAAAACGATTGAAAGAATCTGTTGAAAAACTAAAAGGGAAAAACAAAAGGGTCATAAATGTCCTTGGCTAGCTTGGCGAGGGATACAGCTCTCATTCATCATGGGAAGAACGGTGCAGCTGAGTCGTTGAGAATGTTTCGTATCTGGAGCTGGTCTGGAGGCTGGGACGGTCTGCTTTGCTCTGCCTGTTACATTTCTCTCCCGTTGTGTGGAAAGATAAATCAAAACCAAAGAGAGGAGGTGGAAGAGGAGGGGAGCAGAAGGAGGATGAGGATGAGGGGAGGGGAGGAGGAAGAGGTGGGGGGCCGAGGTCTCCTGTTCTCTCCCCCCAGACAGACCCAGACCCCAGTCATAAATGACCAGGAGCGGTCATTTATGACTGTGACTCTATACTGTCTGAAGTGTCCTTCAATGAGCTAAACACGAGGGTTAGTGTTTCGCTAGGTTTTCGTAGCGTCTCATATATGTCTGTGTCTGTGCAGACACACTGGTGGATAAATTGTGGGTCTTTATATCCGCCAGTCAGAGTTAGTGTGTATGTGTGTCTTCGATACGGTTAGCTGCACTCGGGTCACTAATTCTCCAGACCTGACAGTGAAAAATGTGCACCTGCGCACTGATCATAATAGCTGGTGCCAGAAAGACACAGATAACCCAATAATACACATCTGATCCCGGTCCATCTATTCCACTCCAGTCCCACAGCTCCCACCATAATACATATCACTCCGAGAGAATGATGATTGGACTCATGAGCCTGGCATGGTGTGTGTGTATGTGTACACGTGAGAGAGAACCAGGGAGGGAGAGAGAGAGAGAGATAGTGTGTGTGTGTGTGTGTGTGTGTGTATGTGTGTGTGTTTGAGAGAGAGACTTTTTAAAATCATTTTTAAATCCCCTTTATTGGGTCAAGACCGTACAGTGCTTGAATATTCAATCTGAAATCATGCACCACCGCACTCATGTGTACCAGCCTGTGAAAAAAACAGCAGTTTGAGAGAGTTTAAGAGAACAACTCCAGATCCCACTCATTGCCCAATGTATAATCCTCCATTGGAGGTCAGCTGTCCATTTGTCGATTGGCCGCTTGTATAGCGATCACCAACAGCCTTTTGGGGAAGTGCCTGAACCAAACAACTCAGCCCACCTCATTGACTTCACCCCTTCCAGAGTACGTGCATTCACACATGTTGTGTACATCATATTCTTTCCAACTGCCTTGAACTCCCCAGTTCTGGGGTCATGAATGACAGCAGCAGACCCTCGCCCTCCTGCACTGCCCACGCAACAGCAGCAGTGACATTCAGGGCGGGGAGGACTCTTGGCCCTCAGTCCACTGGTCAGAATGTGTGCTGTGGAACGCAAAACCTTGATAGATTGCTGGAAAGGAATCACAGACCACCTTTCTAATCTGCTTTAGCAGGCGGAATGATGACCGGCTTAGATATGAAATATGATCTTATATTCTGCACACAACAATGCTACAGGTCTACCATAAAAATAAAGATAACTTTTTCAAATCTCTCTCTCTCGAACTGGCATGGATCTAATCCTCTGAAGAACTAAAGAGATTGTGTGGTTCAGGGGGTTCACTAATTTTTTGTAAGGTGAGTCCTAAATGTTGGTGTGTGAGAGAGAGAGTATTTTATTTTCTGTACCAGGAGCATAGTGCACAATTCCTTTGTCTGGGAGAAGAACACGTGTCCAAGTAAAAGGCTACCAACTGAACCTGGCATCACATGAGACACTTCATCTTACCGATCTTTTCAAAATCTCTTCTACCTGACTTGGACTCAACCCGCATTCTTAATCATTATCCCAAAATCTAGGCAACCATCAAAGATTTTGGAGAAAGTCAAGAACATGGTAAATTAGACAGAGGGGAATTACAAGCCAAAGTGCATGTTTGGAACATTAATCAGCCTTTCAATAATGCATGTCTCTCTGCGAGTCTCCCGTCCTCTGAATGTGAGAGCCTTCAGAGCTTCAGGTCATTGACCTGTTGAAATGCCAGCGGGCTCCTTGGCAGCCCCAAGCCCCGGCAGTTAACATGTTGCTGTTCTGAAGAGTGGAGGAGAGGGGAAGGAGAAGGGGAGGCTATGTGAGAGGGGAGATAAGAGGTGTGTTCCCCTCCCCTGGTGTGGACCATACGTTCTGTATGGACCGGGGCCAAGTGGATCACTGCAAGGCAGTCCAGTAATTTTAAATGGCCAGTTAGACTGGCAGACACTGAGAAGCACTGTCTGTAGACTATGTTGCCCACACAGATGCACATGTACAATCTTATGGGGAAAAAGGTGCTATCTAGAACCTAAAAGGGTTCTTTGGCTGTCCCCATAGGATAACCCTTTGAAGACCTCCTTTTGGTTCCAGGTAGAACCCTTTTGGTTCCATGAAGAACTCTTCCCATAGAGGAACCCTTGGAAAAAAAAGTGTAGTATATGTTCTCATCAGACTAGACCTGCAGCATCTTTATTATAGATGGGTCTGAATCAGAAACATGAGGCAGACTCTTTTAGTTTTAGATGGTGCCCATGCCTCGTAAAGATGTCCAGGTCAGAATCATACACTTAGAAAACTCGTTTTACTTTAGACTCGCTAATGTTTTCATATGGCGTCCATGCATCGTATGGATCGTATGCATCGTATGGCATATACAGTGCCTTGCGAAAGTATTCGGCCCCCTTGAACTTTGCGACCTTTTGCCACATTTCAGGCTTCAAACATAAAGATATAAAACTTTTTTTTTTGTGAAGAATCAACAACAAGTGGGACACAATCATGAAGTGGAACGACATTTATTGGATATTTCAAACCTTTTTAACAAATCAAAAACTGAAAAATTGGGCGTGCAAAATTATTCAGCCCCTTTACTTTCAGTGCAGCAAACTCTCTACAGAAGTTCAGTGAGGATCTCTGAATGATCCAATGTTGACCTAAATGACTAATGATGATAAATACAATCCACCTGTGTGTAATCAAGTCTCCGTATAAATGCACCTGCACTGTGATTGTCTCAGAGGTCCGTTAAAAGCGCAGAGAGCATCTTGAAGAACAAGGAACACACCAGTTAGGTCCGAGATACTGTTGTGAAGAAGTTTAAAGCCGGATTTGGATACAAAAAGATTTCCCAAGCTTTAAACATCCCAAGGAGCACTGTGCAAGCGATAATATTGAAATGGAAGGAGTATCAGACCACTGCAAATCTACCAAGACCTGGCCGTCCCTCTAAACTTTCAGCTCATACAAGGAGAAGACTGATCAGAGATGCAGCCAAGAGGCCCATGATCACTCTGGATGAACTGCAGAGATCTACAGCTGAGGTGGGAGACTCTGTCCATAGGACAACAATCAGTCGTATATTGCACAAATCTGGCCTTTATGGAAGAGTGGCAAGAAGAAAGCCATTTCTTAAAGATATCCATAAAAAGTGTCGTTTAAAGTTTGCCACAAGCCACCTGGGAGACACACCAAACATGTGGAAGAAGGTGCTCTGGTCAGATGAAACCAAAATTGAACTTTTTGGCAACAATGCAAAACGTTATGTTTGGCGTAAAAGCAACACAGCTGAACACACCATCCCCACTGTCAAACATGGTGGTGGCAGCATCATGGTTTGGGCCTGCTTTTCTTCAGCAGGGACAGGGAAGATGGTTAAAATTGATGGGAAGATGGATGGAGCCAAATACAGGACCATTCTGGAAGAAAACCTGATGGAGTCTGCAAAAGACCTGAGACTGGGACGGAGATTTGTATTCCAACAAGACAATGATCCAAAACATAAAGCAAAATCTACAATGTAATGGTTCAAAAATAAACATATCCAGGTGTTAGAATGGCCAAGTCAAAGTCCAGACCTGAATCCAATCGAGAATCTGTGGAAAGAACTGAAAACTGCTGTTCACAAATGCTCTCCATCCAACCTCACTGAGCTCGAGCTGTTTTGCAAGGAGGAATGGGAAAAATGTTCAGTCTCTCGATGTGCAAAACTGATAGAGACATACCCCAAGCGACTTACAGCTGTAATCGCAGCAAAAGGTGGCGCTACAAAGTATTAACTTAAGGGGGCTGAATAATTTTGCACACCCAATTTTTCAGTTTTTGATTTGTTAAAAAAGTTTGAAATATCCAATAAATGTTGTTCCACTTCATGATTGTGTCCCACTTGTTGTTGATTCTTCACAAAAAAATAAAGTTTTATATCTTTATGTTTGAAGCCTGAAATGTGGCAAAAGGTCGCAAAGTTCAAGGGGGCCGAATACTTTCGCAAGGCACTGTATCTCTGCCACATACTGTAGGACTATATATTCCATCACAGCCCTCCGTACTACAGTACTGAAGCATTGGTTGTTCTCAAGAGTAGCTTGTTTGGGGAGGAGTGTTAGTGTCTCAGTTTGTGTCCCATATGGCACCCTATTCCCTATGAGCCCTGGTCAAAAGAAGTGTACTATATAAATGGAATAGGGCGTAATTTGGAACACAGCCTCAGTGTGGTTTGTTTATCTTTGATGTGATGGAAGAAGGGTTGATTTGAAACGACATGGAGAGTTGGCTGTCTTCCCCCTAAAACACAGTCTCCGTTGCCTTTGCTTTCGTAAACTTCCCTCAGAAATGTTGTCATGGAGAAACAAATATTTGCTTCACGGAGAGAGTTGGACATTAACAATGTCACTTGATCCGGTCCTTTCAGTGTCTTGTGTCTTGTGAAATGACTTGTCGCCTGCCTCTCTGTGTGGCGACCTGAGGAAGTAAATATTATTCTGTCAGTTATGATACATTTACAGACATGTTACATTTTAAAGGGGAGTTTGGGGAGCGACCCTTTAGTATATTTTCAGTTAAAGAGCTGAGACACTTGACTACACCACTGGACTCCCCAATGCATTTTAAAGGGTAGGAAGCATGTAACACCACAGTGTGGTCAAAGATGTATGAACTTAGTTGTAGTCACGGTCTGGTTACCTGTAAGTACAAACATAGTTACCTTTTTGGGTTGTTACAAATGTATATAACGGGTGGCTGTAATCCTGAATGCTGATTGATTAAAACCGCATTCCAGCCCGTGTCTATTCCACAAGTTACCACCGGCTAAATCTATGAAGTTAAAATGCCTATTTACTCTGTTCCATCTGACTGCGCAATCCACTGTCCGATCAGCCCAGCCAGGCAATTTATAAACTTGATCTCCACTATAAAAAGCATCTTGTCACGTCTACTCCCGCTCCCCCTCTCCAGCCCTCGATGTTGCCAGTTTACTCATTTTTACGCACACCTGCCACCGTCGTTACGCGCACCTGCACCTCATGAGACTCACCTGGACTCCATCACCTTCCTGATTACCTCCCCTATATCTGTCACTCCCTTTGGTTATTTCCCCAGGTGTTATTGATTCTGTTTCTTTGTTTCATGTCTGTATGCTACTTGTGTTTCTTGTTTTGTTCCGGTATTTACTAAATTCACTCCCTGTTCTTGCTTCCCCATTCTTAGCGTACACTTTACACATCTAGACATTTTCTCACAATTCTTTTAGACTAAGATTTAGTTTTCAACAGCGGAGATTTGTATAAACATTGTTGTCTGTCTCTCCGACATTTGCAACATTGTTTCAATATTCAAATTCGATCTCCACCTGTCCCATAGTAATGAATGTGTCGGGAGTCGGGACGAGACAGACAGACTGACAGACAGGCAGGCAGGATGGCAGGCAGGCAGCATCTCTCAACCAGTTGAAATCATGAATCAGTTGGCCACATTTTTATGGATATATACAAAGATATGTCAATTGAAAAAAGGTCAAACTAAACTAAGTGCAGCTAGTTTACAGTCTTTCCAGATTCAGTTTGAAGTGATTGTGTTAGCTGTGTTGTTGGCTAGCTCCTCTGAACAACAGTGTCCTGACGAGAGAGCACATTTTCTATACCAGGCAAAATCGCTCCTCATTAGCTCATTGTTATGGATGTATCCAAATAAATGTCACCTGAAAACAGCTTAAAATGATCGCAAATGCAAATGCAACTACTGTTGTTATTCTGGCTGCGCTGTTTGACGTGACTGTAAATTAGCCGAAGTTGGCTAGCTAGCAAGCAAGAGATAAGAACGCTCCCAGCCAGGCAATGGAGCATTTAGAACAAACAACTGGGTCGCATCCATAGAAAGATACAGGACAAAGAAACTGCATTGGGACTTTTGATGTGTATCGTAATACAAATCCATATGTTACATGTGGTTACGTTTATGCTACATACCCTTTAAAGTGGCTCACACCATTGTGTGGGTGAGCCATTCCCTTTAAGAACTAAAGGACTTCCTCTGAAACAGTTTGAGGACTTCTTCCTTTGACAGCTTCCCCAAAGATAGTCATGGTTTTACCAGGGAGATAGGGAAGTGAGAATTGAGATTCCCAAGGTCAACCCAGTTCATTCATAAAGCCTAGACATTGATAGACATGTACTGTAACTATTTAATTGGGGAGACGTTAATTCTTTGTTAATTTCTTGTCATGTGTGTTTGTATGTGTGTTTGTGTGTGTGTGTGTGTATGTGTGCGTGTGTAAGTACGTGTGTCTGTGTGTGTGTGCGCGTGTTTGTTGTGTGCGACATGCATGCATTTGTGCCTGTCGACGTGTGTGTGTGTGTGTGTATGTGTGTGTGTGTGTGTGTGTGTGTGTGTGTGTGTGTGTGTGTGTGTGCGCGTGTGCTGAGTACA
Source organism: Oncorhynchus mykiss (assembly GCF_013265735.2). NCBI lineage: Eukaryota > Metazoa > Chordata > Actinopteri > Salmoniformes > Salmonidae > Oncorhynchus > Oncorhynchus mykiss. Next base: position 9,064,300 of record NC_048593.1, on the reverse strand, counting down.
AGAGTTACTGGCAGAGGCCATTTAGATTAGAAGCACTGACACGTCACTGAAATACAATCGCTGGGATTTTCATTCTGTGTAATAGCCTGTGTCCTTTATTGAATGCCTGGGGTAGATATTCAACACAGCTACTGAGGCTGAGACCAGCACAGACTGGTGCCTGCTGGGTAAAGCTCTCTTTCATTCGTTGTTGGTTTCAACTGCTTCAGGAGCGATATATTATTAGACCTTTATAACTGATAACGCAGATTTTTATGTCCGTTTTTTAGTCTCTCTTTTTAACATGTTCAATGACAATCCAGAGAAGAAGTACTCGCTTTTGTGTATACCAGTATACATTTTTTTCCACTAAGATGGCTGCAGAGAAACGTGCTCTGTCTTTTGGCCACGTGTGGTCTCAGTCATCTCCTTCTCTCATTCTTTCCCTGGAGGGGGGAGGCCAAATGGGGCCTGTTAGAAAAACACCCAGCGTGTTTACTGAGCGTGCCCAGACCAACAGCTGCCATGTCCTCCGTGCGCAATATGCCACGCTTGGCAAGGCTGGCACTGGCAGCCATCTTAGAATATCTCTCTCTGTATCAATCTCTATCTGTGTTTGTCTGGGTATGTCTATGTCCTTTCCTGCTGCCCTTTTATATCTCCCTGTCTTTCCTGTCTATGCCAACATTTTCTCTCTCACTATCTTTCCTTTTCCCCCTCCATTTCTCTTTCTTTTCTCTCTCGCTCTCTTTCTCTCCCCCCCTCTCTAAATTCCTCTTCCTCTGTTTCTGTTTCTCTCTCTCTCTCTCTCTCTCTCTCTCTCTCTCTCTCTCTCTCTCTCTCTCTCTCTCTCTCTCTCTCTCTCTCTCACACACACAGACACACACACATACATACACACACACACACACAAACATAGAGCCATACACACCGTCCATGGTCATGCCTCAGTACAGCCTAATTGTTTTCTGGTCCTCTGGGCTCTGGCCACCCGTGTTACATTGGGGGGGGGGGGGGGGGGGGGGGATGAAGATGGGTGTCCTATCCCCAGGCATGGTAATCATCAGTAGCTTGCTCTCACCTACCTGTAATATGTCACTAGTGTCAGAGCATGTGACTCTGCAGTGCAACACTCTAATCCCCGTTGTTTCCCTGCCCGGGTCCTCGAGTACTCCCAGACAAACACACCTCGTTCAACTCATTGAGGGCTTGATGATTGGTTGACAAGTTGAATCAGGTGTGCTTGTTGTCCATGGTTACAATACAAAATGTGTACTGTTGGGTGTACTGGAGGACCGGTGGTTGGGAAACACTGCTCTAATTTACCAACCAGCTTCTGTTTTGTTCTGCATTTTTTCATTTTTAAAGTAACATTATGTTGGATGTTGTAATGAGAATCTCCTGGTGTTTCACGGCATGCGTCCTGACAGAAACGTCAACCACCCCTCATTTCATCTACCTTCCTTCTCTTTCATCAAGGGCAAACTCTGCGTTTCTCTCCCTCTATGTCTTTACCCCCCTCCCTTGATTTCTTGATCCACTGCCCGTGTAGATATGATTTATAAGCAGACATTGTAATAATAATAATAATAATCTCTCTCTCTCTCTCTCTCTCTCTCTCTCTCTCTCTCTCTCTCTCTCTCTCTCTCTCTCTCTCTCTCTCTCTCTCTCTCTCTCTCTCTCTCTCTCTCTCTCTCTCTCTCTCTCTCTCTCTCTCTCTCTCTCTCTCGCTCTCTCGCTCTCTCTTTCTCTCAGCATTTCCATGATGGACGTAAAGCACAGCAACACATTGAATGCTCGTGGAAACAGCTGGAGTCGGTGAGTACTGTGTGCAGTGTAGTATTACCGACTAGAGTATTATAGTCAGAGTACTACTACAGTTATGACATCGCAGTAGTCATAGTGTGCATGCAGTTGCTACATTGCAGTATGGTAGGTGGAAATATTGAAGCCCATTACCTGGCAGTGAGAATGGCAGCTAGTCAAGTTTAGTGGGTATTGAACTGTTGAATAAAAATCACTAGGCAGGAATTTACACAGGAGTATACTCATAAAATACAGCCGTAATACAGCCTTCCTCCCGAAGCCATTCCATCCCAATGAGAAACTAAACCGAAACAATGGCCCTTTTATTGGGAATGAGAAAGAGTGTCGAGACTAGAACGGCAGAGCTCAAAGTTTATCAACGGTCATAACTGCATCTCAGATTGAGATTGAGATTAGATCAGATTGAGAAGTGAAGTGCAGGTGGGGAAATTGTGTGGTGCCCTATGCTTCCTGGACAAGTAGATTTGTATCAAAGGTTTCATTTATAATAACATTTGACCATTAGCCTTGTTAAATGCACTGCCAGAGACTGGTCAGAATGCATGGAAGCAGATTAAGATATTCCCTCATTAACAGGTTAACAGGTCCGACTGAGGTTCTCAGAAACACGGACGCTTTGTTATCGAGAACCTCTGATCTCAGAACAGCTGTGTTGAGTAGAGTTTCAAGGACACTGCAGCAAGTATTGTGCATTCCTGAAGCATTTTTCCTGGACAAGCCTAGAATAAAGGGTTCTCTCCAAGCTGATCTCAAGTCGTGAAGCAGGAGAGGCCAACAAAATGAAGGCGTGGAAGAAAGGAGTGGAAGGAGTGTCTATGTGTTTGTTTTCTCTGTAAAGAAGAGCCTATCCCTGTGATTTTTTTTTTATAGCCTGTGCAGGGCATTCCCTATCACGGTGTGGTTGTCCTTTGAGGGAGTGAGAGGAAGAGAGAGAAAACAGAGAGAGGAAAACAGATGGAGAGAGAAGGAGTGAGGGAGAGAAAGAGGGAGAAAACATAGAGAGAGGAAAAAATATACTGTATATAGAGAGAGAGAACATGGCAGCTCTCCTCCCGCTCTCTGTCCTCAATGTCCCCATTGTGCTTGGAGCAGCTAGGCAGGGATCAGAGTGCACCCTCACAGAACAAACACTAATTGTTCAGAGCAAGGGATGGAAGAAGGGATGGTTTTGCGCACAAACGGCCACCATGAACATTTATTTAATCTTCAGACAGACTTGACTTTGAGAGAGAGAGCCTCTGGCTGTGTCAGAAGCCGCATGTCCAATGTAGGATAACTGACGTCTATGGCACACAATGTCTCATTTGCAACTATATGACGTCCACTCTGTGTGACGTCAAATCCCTCTCCATTCTCCCAAGTTTCCAAAGGGCAAATGTATATTAGCCTATATTATTAGTGAGCATGTCTAGGCCATACTGTATATGAGTGAATATAATATACTACAGTAGATATATTGCACCGACTGAGGTAATGTTATATTAGTGAGCTTATCTAGACCATAATATGTATGAGTGACATCTAAATGAACTGTGTGACTTCTCCCCTCAGAGTAAACGGCGGTTCGAGAGGGACTGTAAAGAGGCGGACAGGGCGCAGCAGTACTTTGAGAGAATGGACGCCGACATCAATGTGACGAAGGCAGACGTGGAGAAGGTATGTTCTGTCACTGCTCTCCCGCTTACCACAAACCAATCACAGACTCTCCTGCTTAAAACCAACCAATCACAAACTCTCCTGCTTAACACTAACCAAACAAATGCAGATGCTCACTGCTCTCCTGCTCTACACCCGACCAATCCCTCTCTTTGTACTGTACCACGCCCCCCCCTCTCTCCCTCTCTCTTGCTCTCTCTCTCCCTCTCTCCCTCTCTCACCCACCCCATGAGGGTGAGGCATCAGTAACAGTTTGTTTCGCTGCAGGGCTTTCTGTACAGGCTGGCACTGTCTCTCTCAGTCAGCAGCAGCACAATGACAGTGATCTCCCACTTCTCACCATGGCTGATAGCAGAACTGACTGAGTCCCCATTATCACTGCTGGCCAGGCCAGAAGCAGAGTAGCCAGTCACTGTGGCCTGCCTGTCTACCGTGTCGCTTGGCAGCACAACCAGCTTTGTGTCCTTGTGTGGGTTGAGGGAGGGGGGGTTGTGTGTGTGTTTGTGTGTGTGCGTGTACATTGTTGTCTCTATCCAAGCCTCCATCCATGCGTGCTGGGAAAAGTAGTATTTGAGTCGTGTGAATGTGTTGTCTGTTTATCTGTGTTTCTGCTCTCCCTGGCCAATCTCACCAGTCACCTCAATTGTGGCCTTTTTATAAAAAAGCTTTTGGGGCCTTGTGTCGATGCCACCTCATGTGTCCCGAATCATCGGTCGGGAATCGGGATAGCCTCTGACGTCCTTGCCTTTAACCCACACAGTGCCGCCCACGCCATGCCATGCTGCAAGGCATCATGGGTCACCACCGCCAGCATCCCGGCGTGTTGCTTCATCAGCAGTCCGCCCAGCAGCGACCCAGGCTCAGAGCTCAGAGCTGACATGGCTCAGATCCGATTATGATGCTAATACAGGCCTGAACAAGAAGCCTCTATGTCCCCACTGAGACTGACTCACAGCCAAACAGCCACAATGGGTGGGCTCAGACCATTGGCTCGGACCAGAGCAGCACTGTACAGAACTGGACTGACAGGAACTGAACTGAGATACAATATCAGCCCTGATTCTCCCTCAACAACAAAAACAGACCACATAACCAAGTCTGGGAAACAAGAGTGGCACTGTGTATGAGTCCCCTATGTTTTTGGAAATGATCTCTCAAGTAATTCCCTGCTTGGTTATGAGAAACCAACAAGTCTTTAGTAATAACATGGATGTTTTTACTGCATGTGAAGATTGATGTTAGTCAACGTAAAATTGGTGACACTCTATATATAATGTTATGGTAAGGGAAGGCAACATAGCTCTTGGGAGTCTTGTATGTAGAGCTTATCATTGCCAGTGGATTGTCTGATACATTAACATTCCACTTGTGGTAAACAGGCCCAGTCATAGATAAGCACGAGTCTGTAAGTACTCACACTCTACCCCCACACACAGTACACACATTGCTGTGTTCTCCAGTTGTGTGTTTTTTTATCTAACGGAACACTGCAGCAGTGTTAACAGTTCCTACATTATTCGTACATAGTATCTGTTGCATGGGTGTTTTTGACTCTGACCTCACTCTCCTCCTTTAACATTCTCCGATTCGCTTTCTCTTCCGAAGACATGGAGAAAAATAAAACGCAGAAATCGATAACGCTTTCATTTCCTCTTTTATAATACACCAAGCTGACTTTGGGAAGTTCATTTTCAATTTTTCCCTTCCTTTTTATTATTTTTGTGACATAATTTCCCGGCATCTGCTCTTTTACTCTGTGCCGTCTTCTTTCCAACAGTTACTCAGCCTTTGTCTCGTTGCTGTTGTCGTGGCAGACCATAAGCGGCCCGCTATCGCTCTGATCATAGTGTCAGATGGGGAAAATGTGTGTCTTTCTGTTTCGGTCTGGGAATCGGAGAGCTGGGGTGGAATGGTGCCTTACTATTTTAACGTGACCTGTGTTCCTCAACTCTCTCTCTCACACTGGCACATAATATCATCATGGACACAGCATTGCAAACACGCTGAGATCACTAGTACAAAGTCGTGTACCAAATCCATCACTTTCTATCACACACAGAGCGATTCTTGTTATCCTTGAACAAATCTACTCTGAAACAAAAGGTGCACATCTCACACACGTGCTTATGGGTTTAGAAAGGAGAGGGCGCCTGTACCACGTCAGATTGAAATGTGTTCCGTTTTAAGGTTGCATCCCAACATTACACTTCATACACATCCCTGAAGACTGAAATAGAACGAAACTGTTTGACATAGAAACACTGGATTCTCATCAGCTTTTCTTTACGAAACATATTAATAACGTTCCACCCGCGAGGCCAAAGAGGGCGCTTTTGGTCACTGACTTAGGAAAGGGCTACCCCAGGCCACGTAAGAGGTCTGCTCGATGATCCTGGCAGACAGTTCAGCCGTGTGAAACCAAAACTCCTCCATGTGTTCTTGCTCCTACTCTGTCTGAAGAGACCGATTCCCTCCCTCGGTCATTTTCGAAGACCTTGGGAGTGTTACGAAGGCACGACATGTCACCACCCCAACCATGAATACGTTGATTTGAGTTATGGTGATGGTTGGATCACTCAGTGTTGGATTGTGTTTTTATGTGTTTATCTTGTGGTATGTTATCACAAGCACTGCCGAGAGAATTCGATAATGCGGAAACTATTGTAAATCTTAACCTTAATACACTCCTAACTATGTTTAAGATAATAGCAGTATTCCACATGGGATATATTTGGACTAGGGAAATCCAAGGCTGTGTAGTCTCAGTTAGGACCATATCTCAGAGCGGTCGGTAATAATCAGAGAGACTGGAGTTTGTTGAGCTGGGGTTCTTGTGGTTTTAGTAAGCAGCTGGCGCAAACCTCACAGCTTCCTGTCTTCCACTGATGGGGAAAAAAATACCACAATTACGGTTTGGCTGCTTCACGGCTTAGATTTAGACAGGTATGGCTCTGTGTGGATCCCGCACTTTCACTGAGTCTCCTATGCCTATGACTCCTAGTCTTAGTTGGAAAGCACTGACGATGGTAGAAAATAAGTTCTACTGCTCGGTGCCCCTCACACCTCAGTTGTAAAGTACTCTAGAAAGGCACGATAGAGGCCTACCACTTGTAAATTATGGACATTTCAGTGGGAATTACAAACATTTAGAAGCCTTTTTAAAACTCCAATACACTGCTTTGCAGGAAAAATTCTCAGCAACAAAAGAGTGATTCTGTATTTGTTTAGCTACTGTGGTTAACAATACCAGTGATAAAGTAGCCCTAACGTGATGTTGTTACCCTGTTCTGGCACAGCTTTGTGTTGATTTACCCATCATCCACGTACTTCCCCCTTCTCTGGATGAACTCGTCCTCATTGGTCGAGGAGATGTAGCAATGACTCAGTGGTGGAAAAAGTTGACAATTGTCATACTTGAGCAAAAGTAATAATAGGAAATGACAGGAAATAGGAAATGACTCAAGCAAAAGTGAAAGTCACCCAGTAAAATACTACTTGAGTAAAAGTTTTTAAGTATTTGGTTTTAAAATATACTTAAGTATCAAAAGTAAATGTAACTGCTAAAATATACTTTATATACTATAAATCATTTCAAATTCCTTTCCTTTCAAGAATTAAGCAAACCAGACGGCACCATTTTCTTGTTTTTTAAATTTACGGAGAGCCAGGTGTACACTCAAACGCTCGCGCAACACAAGTGAAGCATTTGCGTTTGGTGAGTAGGGATGACCAGGGATGTTCTCTTGATAAGTGCATGAATTTGACCATTTTAATGTCTTGCTAAGCATTCAACATGTAATGAATACTTTTGGGTGTCAGGGAAAATGTATGGAGTAAAAAGTACATCATTGTCTTTAGGGATGTAATGAAGTAAAAATTCAAGTTGTCAAAAAATATAAATAGTAAAGTAAAGACACCCCCAAAAAACTACTTAAGTAGTACTTTAAAGTATTTTTACTTCCGTTTTTTTACCCCTCTGCTAGGACTAAACTGGGTCCTGTTCAGCAGGAAGTGGCTAACACTTTTGTGTGTATTTTTGTTGTTGTTATTTATTTTCCTGCCATACCTTGAAGCGAAGTTCCCACAAGGTAGGTCCACACTGGGCAGAGCATGTGTTTATATCTGTGGGAACGCACACACACAAACACACACACACCGTCTCGAGTCTCGACCTTGTTTCTCAACACACAGGTCACCCCCAAAAACACAATCACCTGTTCAAGCCTTGCTAGTGACCACACCGACTCTCATTGAGCACTGTCCTATATCTGTACTCTGTCCAGTACTGGACAATGTCCATATGTCCTCTCAGGTATATCTGTATAGCTCTGTATTGTAGTTTTTATTTTATTTTTACCTTTTAATAACTTATCTTTGGTGTCTTTGTACCGTTTTCTTTTTTTTCTGTGTAAGAACAGAGAATTGACATCTCAGTCACTCGATGTGTGTAAACTTCTGCTTTGCTTTATCCTCATACCGTTCACATGAATCCACATCTTGCTCGGCTTATGGAACTATGCAAGCAAAAGCATCTATAAGTTATCTCCATTTTCTTCTTTTCCCAAAACACTCACACTACCATTACCACATTTTCGCCTGTAAGGTACATTGATGTGTGTAAGACATTTCAGTCTCGGAATAGCTTTGAAGCTTTCAGTTTTGTTTTCGAGATTGAAGCGTCTTCTACAGAAGAGGTGGGAGTGGCGTGTGTGTGTATCACAGAGGAACGTAGGTTAGCTGCTGTTTGCTTCCTAGAGCGTCGACAGGATGTGAAAGGGGCTGAGAGGTTTTGTCATCAGTCGTGTTGCCATGGTGGTGTGTGCCTGTCCTTCCGCACACCTGCCTCTCTCTTACACGCATTCACAGGTCTTCTGTATAGGTGTGGTAGTGAAGTGGTTGTGTCCTTCCCCATTAGCTGGCTGTGTGTGTACCTCTGGTTAATGTGTGGGTGGAGAAGTCTGGGCTAGACTGTGTCTCTGTCCTCCAAGATGTGTAGGAGGAGGAATGGGGAGATGAAACCTCTCCCACCTGTCTGTCCCTCTGTCTCTGTGTGTGGGGGGTGGGGGGTGAAACTGGACGCTGTCCTTCTAATGCTCCTGCTAGGACTCTGAGATGCAGAAGACTTTGGCCATGTCCCTTGACATGTTTGTTTTGTCGATGTTGGTGGTTTATCAATGACAGATGGCATGATAATCAACATGACAGATGACATGACATAGCTTTTTAGTCTGTGGTGAATTCCAATCCTCCCATTCAAGGGTTAACCTTTCTGATCTCCCCATCCCGGATCCGGGATCGTGAATACAGACTCAAGCTCATTACCATAACGCAACGTTAACTATTCATGAAAATCGCAAATGAAATGAAATAAATATGCTAGCTCTCAAGCTTAGCCTTTTGTTAACAACACTGTCATCTCAGATTTTCAAAATATGCTTCTCAACCATTGCAAAACAAGCATTTGTGTAACAGTATTGATGGCTAACGTAGCATTTAGCATTAGCATTCAGCTGGCAACATTTACACAAAAAAACAGAAAAGCATTCAAATAAAATCATTTACCTTTGAAGAACTTCAGATGTTTTCAATGAGGAGACTCTCAGATAGCAAATGTTCAGTTTTTCCTGAAAGATTATTTGTTTAGGACAAATCGCTCCGTTTTCTGCGTCACGTTTAGCTATGAAAAAACCCCTGTATCCAGGATTGTGTAAATCTATCAGCAAGCTCATTAGCATAACACAACGTTAACTATTTATGAAAATCGCAAATGAAATGAAATAAATATGCCATCTCTCAAGCTTAGCCTTTTGTAAACAACACTGTCATCTCAGATTTTCAAAATATGCTTCTCAACCATAGGAAAACAATCATTTGTGTAAAAGTAGCTAGCTAGCGTTAGCATTTCGCGTTAGCATTTAGCGTTAGCATTAGCGTTAGCATCCAGCACGCAACATTAACAAAAACATAAAAGCCTTCAAATAAAATCATTTACCTTTGAAGAACTTCTGATGTTTTCAATGAGGATACTCTCAGTTAGATAGCAGATGCTCAGTTTTTCCAAAAAGATTCCTTGTGTATTAGAAATAGCTCCGTTTTATACATCACATTTGGCTACCAAAAAAAATCCGAAAATTCAGTCCTCAAAACGCGAACTTTTTTCCAAATTAACTCCATAATATCGACTGAAAACATGGCAAACGTTGTTTAGAATCAATCATCAAGGTGTTTTTCACATATCTCTTCATTGATACATCGTTCTTGGACACATGCTTTCTCCCCTGAATCAAATGGTAAAGTAGAAGCAGCTGGCAATTGCGCACCGAATTCGACGCAGGACACCAGGCGGACACTTGGAAAATGTAGTCTCTTATGGTCAATCTTCCAATGATATGCCTACAAATACGTCACAATGCTGCTAAGACCTTGGGCGAACGACAGAAAGTGTAGGCTCATTCGTTGCGCAATCACAGCCATATAAGGAGAGAATGGAAAACAGAGCTTCAGAAATTCTGCTAATTCCTGGGTGATGCATCATCTTGGTTTCGCCTGTAGAATGAGTTCTGGGGCACTTACAGACAAAATCTTTGCAGATTCTGAAACTCCAGAGTGTTTTCTTTCCAAAACTGTCAAGAATATGCATAGTCGAGCATCTTTTCGTGACAAAATATCGCGCTTAAAACGGGAACGTTTTTTATCCAAAAATGAAATAGCGCCCCTAGAGCTCTAACTGGTTAAGTTGGGAGTATTTGTCGCCCCTACGGTTCTTTCCTGTTCATGTGTGTGTTTCTCACTCATCCCCAATGGCTGCTGCCGCTACTGCTACTCCCTCCACAGACCTGCACCTGTAATAGTGTGTGTGCGTTTATGCTTGTGCGTATGTGTGAGTAATCTCTCTGTATGTGTGTGTGTGTGTGTGTGTGTCATGAGGCCACCAAGTTCATTAAGTGTGTGTGTGTGTGTGTGTGTGTGTGTGTGTGTGTGTGTGTGTGTGTGTGTGTGTGTGTTTGTGTTTGTGTTTGTTGTCCTCCTCAGGCACGGCAGCAGGCTCAGATGAGACACCAGATGGCTGCTGACAGTAAGAGTGAATACTCCAACTTCCTGACCAAGTTCAACCAGGAACAGAACGAGCATTACTACACTCTCATCCCCAATATATTCCAGGTAATTCATTACAACACTCTCATCCCCAATATATTCCAGGTAATTCATTACTACACTCTCATCCCCAATATATTCCAGGTAATTCATTACTACACTCTCATCCCCAATATATTCCATGTAATTCATTACTTCACTCTCATCCCCAATATATCACACACACACACACACACACACACACACACACACACACACACACACACACACACACACACACACACACACACACACACACAGGTCCAGAGTAGCTCCGAGTGGAAGAAGAAAGTATTTCAATTCTCGTATGTCTCCCTGAGAGCCAATGGAAAAACGTGGAGCACCTCTAAAACCACAGTCCTTATCACTGGATAGAGAACAATAGAGAGACAGAGAGTACATTTTCAGACCTATGGAAGGTTCTTGAAACCACTGCGCTCAGAACTTTTGGTGGGGCATTGACCCAGCGTCTTCTGACCTATATGTCTTTATATATCAGTCTGTTTAGTCCTACCCCCTCAGCAGCGTAGTGTGGGACAACTTCAGGGCCACTGTGAGCAGGTGTTTGTAATAGCATTGTCATGCGTGCTGAACATGACGTGTTTGTGGGGGTGTGTAGAAACTCCAGGAGATGGAGGAGAGGCGGATCGAGAGGGTGGGTGTGTCCATGAAGACGTACGCGGAGGTGGACCGCGAGGTGCTGCCTATCGTAGGGAAATGTCTAGACGGAATGACTAAGGCTGCCGAGTCCATTGAGCCTAAGACTGTGAGTACACACACACACACACACACACACACACACACACACACACACACACACACACACACACACACACACACACACACACACACACAATTGTGAGTTTAGTACTGTACCAAGTCACAACCATGTGGGTGCTATGTGTTGTTGATGGTATTTGCTCCTCACCAGAGTCCATGCTCTTTGTATGACTAAATTCAAAAACACTGGAGGTATGTGCCTCGCCCATCTGCCTCAAATGCTCATCTGCTCGGTCGTAGTAGAGCCTGGGATTACAACTGGTGTGACTCTTTTCCCTGGAGCCCTGTCACTCACTCACTCAGCCACCTGACTCAATCAATCACCACTGAGCTAATTTAGACCCCGTCTCCTGACACTCCTAAAGTTAATGGTTTCAGAGAGCGAGCTGGGAAAACAGCAGGGAAGCAGGAGCAATAATGAGAGAAAGTGGGAAGCGAGAGCGAGTGAGTGAGTGAGTGAGTGAGTGAGTGAGTGATGTGAAGGAGAGAGAGAGAGATGTGAAGGAGAGAGAGAGATGTGAAGGAGTGAGTGAGTGATGTGAAGGAGAGAGAGAGATGTGAAGGAGGGAGAGAGAGAGATGTGAAGGAGAGAGAGAGAGATGTGAAGGAGAGAGAGAGATGTGAAGGAGAGAGAGAGATGTGAAGGAGAGAGAGAGAAAGATGTGGAGAGAGAGAGCGATAAGGTTCGCTTTGAGAGCGGAAATTCACAATTACACTCACAATTAAACAACTGTCTTTGCCAACCTCCTGTCTTCGCCAAGGGGCTCTCTCTCTCCTCTGCCGGATGGAGAATGTTGCTAAATTAAGTATCACACTACATCATGGCAGGAGGGAGCAGCTTTTCTGGATCTGGCCAGTTTATTGTCTGCACACTCAAAGTTAACTAGCAGTTCCCTACAAAACTGGGAGAAGATGAACTGATGCACTTAACCAGATAACAAACACCCATGTTGTTATTTTATCTCAAGTCATTGATGCATGAGTCATTGATATTGGCCAAAACAATCCGATTTTTCAAGCATTCAATCCAGTATGCTAAGATGGCGGACCATATCTTAGTGCAAGCAATAGAAAATCATCAGCTTTTGATGTGTTTGTGTGTGGGTTAGAGAAGGAAGGGGAGATGACTAAGCTAAGGCCTGTGCTTTTGCCTGTTCCAGGAAACAAAATAGGGATAACAGAGGCTGATGACCTCTAACCTTTGACCTTATCAGTATAGATAGGATAGAGATCAAGACCTCACAGCCTGCTGATTAACGAGCTGCTTCCTGACTGTCAGTCCCTGACGTCTGGTGTTTTCACCATAGCTCCTGTGTGACAGTTCCAGGTCGTTCCCCTCTTCCTCAGTTCAGGCTGTGGAGCCTCCCCGACCTCCGGTCACCCCCTGCATCCATCTTGATTGAGCCGAAGTAATGAACTGATAACAACAACTGGAAATAGTACAATAACAAATCAAGTCTTCCTGGTCTAGGACATTTCTGTCCTATGCTATTTCTGGACTTGGTTGAGGAAAACACAATCTGGTTTTAGGAATAGAAATAGAGTGAACAGAATTGTTTCTTTTAGATCAGTGTTTCAATCCTGTCTATATCTTTTCTCCATCCAGTCATATTCAAATGTTTGCTTAGCCATAAGATCTGAATTCCCCCTACTATCTGTCTCCCCACTTGATCCCACCCCACCAGGACTCGAAGCAGGTGGTGGAGTCGTATAAGTCTGGGTTCGAGCCCCCGGGGGACGTAGAATTTGAGGACTATGGGCCAGGCCAGTCCATGAAGAGGACGGTCTCCGAAACCAGCCTGTCCAACTCACGAGGAGAGGTCAAGGAACGACCCAGCGGGGGCAAGAGCAAGGGCAAATTGTGGCCTTTCATTAAGAACAAGAACAAGGTAACACACACACACACACTCTCTCACACACCTACTCGAAGGTCAAGCCTAAATTTGGGGGGGAGTTTTTTTTGGCCTCACTTCATTCTCCCTGTACAAGAATAAAGGACAAGAATGTGCATTGTTTTTGGCCATACTGTCTTTAACAGGGCTTCGATAATTGTCAGAGACTTCAGGGGACATTGTTGTAGGTCTTGGTGTTACTGTGTAGTAAATAACAGTAAAATGTGACTTTAATGTTTCATTTGGGTTGTCATTATAGTTCTGTTGGGTTGTTATTTATTGTTCTGGTCATTTTGTGATTACAGTACGTTAGTAGTGTTGTCAGTGTTATTATTTGCCACCCTTTACCCCCCCCCATACCCCTGCTGGTTACTCACTGGTCATCAACATCATCCTCACTGTCGTTGAGCCACCAACCAACTCTTAACTTTAACGTGTTAACATAACAACAACAACAACAACCAACTAATGCATCCTCAATAACTGAGTCCTCCCCCTCCTCCCTTCCACTCCCTCTCTCTGGGCCGGACAGATTAACTCACTCCCCTGCACACTGTCCTGTAGCCTAATAACAGTCTCCTTCATTGACCCTCCTCTTACACCGGGGGTGGGGTCTGTCTGGAATGGCCTCTTCTCCCACAGCACGGCCCCTTGGTTCTGTATGGCTAGGCTGTCTAACACGGGGCCATTTGGGATGAGGGTCTAAGGTTGGAAGTGGCACCATTCGTACCTAATGGTGTCACTTCGTGATAGAGCTAGGGTGTGTGTGAGCGTCTGTGGCGTGTGGGTGTGCATGTCACTCACTAGCGCCGACTCCCTGCGGTTTGAGCATGATGTGTGTTGTCTGTTTGGTGTTCGTCCTGTTATATTGTAAGTGTGTTATATTTATGAGACTCTAAAGCGTAAGGGACAACTAATGACAGGGTGTTTGTCCTTACCTTTTTTTGTAAGGCCATGCACGTACTGTACCCCGAGAGTGTTAAGGCGTCCAGATGCTTCCCATCCAAAACAGTTTGAGCGTATATTACGATAACATTTTGTGACGTTTTTTGTTTGTTTTTGGTCTTCGGCTGTTCGTGCACACAATATTTTTTCTTGAGGCAAGCCCAAGTTCGGAAGGCGATGTCAACGCCCCTTTTCCGGTGATTGGTCAACAGTAGGGATTCTTCAATTAAGTCATTCAAGGAGAGACACCTCGTTTTCGTGCACATTTTTTCACTCGAGAAATACTGCACCAAACATCTGAGATGTAAAATTGCGCGACCAGGAGCTCCTCTGCAAAAACGTCAAAATTAATGACAGATTTCTTTCAGTTATCTTCGATTAATTCTGACTATTTTGAGAAAGTGTATACTGGCTACAGCATCCCAAGAGGGACAAACAGTCCTATTGTTTTTCAAGCCAAGGTCTTCGTCTTCGTTCAAACCAAAGCATCCTGACGCCTTTAGGGGAACAGAATGTCCTGGAAGGACACAGACACACACATACAGGGAATCAGAGAGGTGCGGGTGGCTGTCATAATCGACCTCTACGTCTTTGGCGCCCGGGGAACAGTGGGAAAACTGCGTTGCTGAGGGGGCAGAACAACATATCTTTACCTTGTCAGCTCGCGGATTCGATCTAGGGACTTTCCAGTTACTGGCCCAACGCTCTAACAAGTAGGCTACCTGCACAGTGAAAACATGTGAGACTTGTATCAGAGCAGAGCCGATACGGAAGACACGTGTTAGATCCTAGCCCTTTGCTATCTATAGAATGTCTATGTCCAACTAGAACTCCTCTCTGAATTAAAAGAGCAGCAAACCATTTACTTGATTTATTTACGTTTCGTTAACTTTGGTTTTAAAAGATGGGTATCCAAAGCGCTTTCATGCATGTTCTCTCACTGAGTATCAAAGCAATCTGTCAGTACAAATGGCAGATCTCTCTCTAGCTCCCAAAGGGCTGATAGCTCATTAATTGAGCGTTAAGTGGTTTGGGATTGCAGGAGTTCGGTTTCTGTGATTGAAATTCAGCCACTGTCACATCTCGGAGGATATGGTGAATTTCTAGTCCAAGAGCTTGCATGTGATGACGTTTCCCCCCCCCAAAAAACCACTTGCTACAAAATGGAAGCTTGCATGTGCTTCCTGTAAAGCTGTCTGTTTAAATGTGTGGCAGCTGCAGCACCTTGCAATAACACTCTATTAACACTTCTGACTCACTCTGTTTAGAAATGTTACGGCCGTCGCTTGACAAGTTGTTTTTACTTCACGTTTGTTTGTCTGACAAGATTATACCACATAACAGCTGGTTACTTATGACACTGGGTTTGTTTGTGTTTGATATCTATTTTGGTTGTCTTTGTTCCCGTTGGGTTTTTCTGTTACCTGTTTTTAACATTATTTGGGCCTTTATTTATCTCGTTTTGTGTTCCTCCCTCCTTCCTTTTTTGTCCTCTTGTTTTGATTCTGCCCCTTTTCCTCCTCCTCCTCTTCTTCTTGTCCTCCGTCACGGCTCCCTCTCATACTGGTAGCTTATGTCCCTGTTAACGTCCCCGCACCAGCCCCCCCCTGCCCCCCCAGCCTCCAGCCCCCCCTCACCCTCTGCTGTTCCCAACGACCCCCAGTCTCCCAAGCAGAACAAGGAGCCCCTCTCCAATCGCTTCAATGAGTTCATGGCCTCCAAACCCAAAATGACTTGCCTCCGGAGCCTGAGGCGAGGGGTAAGTGTGTGTGTGTCGTGCTGTGAGTGTTTGTGGTTGTGTGTCTGTGAGAGTGTGGTGAGTGTGTGCGTGTGCGTGCGTGCATGTGTGTGTGCTCGCCTGTCTCTGAGCTCTGTGGCGTCGCTGTATGGGGGAGGTTATACTCCAGTTGGCATCAGGCCTAAATTCTTCAGGTATCTCTTAATAATCTGTAATTGGCTATCGATTAGATCTTCATGATTTCCCAGTGTGCCAGAGATAACATCTCAACCTTACAATGAAATTTGCTGGTCCAAATCTATTTAGGACAACTCTGTCTATCCTCCAGCCTCCTCCATACGGCGTTCTGCCTGTGTCTGTATCTGTGTTACGCTTCTCTAGCATGCTTCCATAGTTCTGCGCTAGCGGAATCACATATTCAGTCGTCTGTCTGTCTGTCTTTCCAGACATAAACTCATGAACTCTCCAACCTGTTTCCTCAGTCTCCACTTTGAACTCTAAAACTGCTTCACACACAATGACAGTGTCACCAGAGCTCCCTCCCAATGACAGACATGTGTACAGTGCCTTGCGAAAGTATTCGGCCCCCTTGAACTTTGCGACCTTTTGCCACATTTCAGGCATCTAACATAAAGATATAAAACTGTATTTTTTTGTGAAGAATCAACAACAAGTGGGACACAATCATAAAGTGGAACGACATTTATTGGATATTTCAAACTTTTTTAACAAATCAAAAACTGAAAAATTGGGCGTGCAAAATTATTCAGCCCCTTTACTTTCAGTGCAGCAAACTCTCTCCAGAAGTTCAGTGAGGATCTCTGAATGATCCAATGTTGACCTAAATGACTAATGATGATAAATACAATCCACCTGTGTGTAATCAAGTCTCCGTATAAATGCACCTGCACTGTGATAGTCTCAGAGGTCCGTTAAAAGCGCAGAGAGCATCATGAAGAACAAGGAACACACCAGGCAGGTCCGAGATACTGTTGTGAAGAAGTTTAAAGCCGGATTTGGATACAAAAAGATTTCCCAAGCTTTAAACATCCCAAGGAGCACTGTGCAAGTGATAATATTGAAATGGAAGGAGTATCAGACCACTGCAAATCTACCAAGACCTGGCCGTCCCTCTACACTTTCAGCTCATACAAGGAGAAGACTGATCAGAGATGCAGCCAAGAGGCCCATGATCACTCTGGATGAACTGCAGAGATCTACAGCTGAGGTGGGAGACTCTGTCCATAGGACAACAATCAGTCGTATATTGCACAAATCTGGCCTTTATGGAAGAGTGGCAAGAAGAAAGCCATTTCTTAAAGATATCCATAAAAAGTGTCGTTTAAAGTTTGCCACAAGCCACCTGGGAGACACACCAAACATGTGGAAGCAGGTACTCTGGTCAGATGAAACCAAAATTGAACTTTTTGGCAACAATGCAAAACGTTATGTTTGGCGTAAAAGCAACACAGCTGAACACACCATCCCCACTGTCAAACATGGTGGTGGCAGCATCATGGTTTAGGCCTTCTTTTCTTCAGCAGGGACAGGGAAGATGGTTAAAATTGATGGGAAGATGGATAGAGCCAAATACAGGACGATTCTGGAAGAAAACCTGATGGAGTCTGCAAAAGACCTGAGACTGGGACGGAGATTTGTCTTCCAACAAGACAATGATCCAAAACATAAAGCAAAATCTACAATGGAATGGTTCAAAAATAAACATATCCAGGTGTTAGAATGGCCAAGTCAAAGTCCAGACCTGAATCTAATTGAGAATCTGTGGAAAGAACTGAAAACTGCTGTTCACAAATGCTCTCCATCCAACCTCACTGAGCTCGAGCTGTTTTGCAAGGAAGAATAGGAAAAAATTTCAGTCTCTCGATGTGCAAAACTGATAGAGACATACCCCAAGCGACTTACAGCTGTAATCGCAGCAAAAGGTGGCGCTACAAAGTATTAACTTAAGGGGGCTGAATAATTTTGCACGCCCAATTTTTCAGTTTTTGATTTGTTAAAAAAGTTTGAAATATAATTCTGTAATGTAATTCCACTTCACTTCATGATTGTGTCCCACTTGTTGTTGATTCTTCACAAAAAAATACAGTTTTATATCTTTATGTTTGAAGCCTGAAATGTGGCAAAAGGTCGCAAAGTTCAAGGGGGCCGAATACTTTCGCAAGGCACTGTAGGTATCCTACCACATTGTAGCTCTCCTTGGAGAGTCGCCATGATGATGCAATGAAAGAAAGCACAAGTAGTACATTTGCTAGGTGTAGTAATAGGGAGAGTATAAGCAACTGGAAGAAGTTTTGTTTTTTAGTCAAGAACTACTTCCTTCCTTCCGCCTATCTGGGTCAAACTGAAAATCAGTAACAGTATAACGTGTTAAGATTATGCATGAAGTCAAAAGTCACAGTATATTGATTAGGACGTTGCGCTGGCCGCTATTGGCTGATTGAGTCACTGAGTCTGTCGGGCCGGGCCTGGCCTGGCTTGCAAGCAGGGCTTTTTTAGACGACCGTGGGGTTCGACACACCCTCTTTATCTGCAGGCACACACACACGCTGCAGCTATGTGGTGTCATGGCGAGTTTCTATTCCTAAATCAGCCAGAACCGTGATCCCTGTCCAAGTCACACCCACGGGGCCGACAGAGCTCCCTCCTGAGGTCAAGAACGTGCTTAGCTGCTCACGTGTTCCTTCCGGCCTCAACTAATACAGTTTGTTTATGTTCGTATCTTTTGAAGGGCAACAGTTAGAATGCAGTAGAGCCATATATTTCTCATAGCCCGGCCCACAATCTATGATGTCTGTGAAATCAAAGGAACAATAGTAGTAGTAGTGTAATTAAAACAATGTTCTCCTGTGATAAATTATTGAAGGTCAGGAGAAGGAGGAAGTAGGGCAAATCTATCAGGAAGTGAACATTTCCCAAACAGGAAGTGGAGCAATGACCATCTTCTAAACTGGCAGGCCAGGGTAGGTCTATATCTGAAGCATTGTTTTCTGTTAATGTTGCAGATTCAAATGAGTTCATTCCTGTATGACCTTTCTGTAACATTTGAATGAAGTGAAGGGAAAGAAAGGAAAAAGGTCAGGTTTTTGTTTTGGTCGGGCAGGGCGATGTATTGAGCACGAGATTGCCTATGTTTTAAGATTAATAGTGCTAAATATGAATCTCTCAACATTCTCTTCACTCCTTTTCATTATCCATATGGATGAAGTATTTCTGTTGTTTTTGTATGTGTATATTAACGTTGTTAAGAATACTCGTAGACATCAGTTTTGTGTTAAACTTTCTTTTCTTTTAGGAACTCATTTTAAAAGCAGTAGAGAAGTCACTTCAAACATGAGCCGTCTGCTCTGCACAAGCTGGAACGGGCGGCCATATTGCCTGCCCTGCTTAAACAGCTGCTGTGCAACTGCACAGCACCTCAGTGTCATAGTAATCCACAAGGCCTCTTAAAGAAGCCCTCTATCACTGGTCACACGCATAGAGATCCTATTAAATGACTAGAGGTGCTATGTCAAACCCCTCAAATTTCCAGCATGGTATGAAAATGGCAGCCATACATGCGGTAAAGAGGTGAATCGTACTCGACCAAAACAATGGAAATGCCATGGTAATGCATGGGGGAAGATCCTGAATCTCCTCATTGCCCCACAGGAAAATGAACCTACAGTTAGACTATTGTTTATATGTGTATTTCACACTATGTTGAAGTAAAAATTGGAGTAAATTGCTTGTATGGATGTCAACCCCAACACATGTTCATGCCATTGTCACCAATCAACTGCATTACAGTTAAAAAATACCACCACTGGTTTCTGTAGGGAAAGGGGGATACCTAGTCAGTCAACTGAATGCATTCACCCGAAATGTGTCTTCCGCATTTAACCCAACCCCTCTGAATCAGAGAGGTGCAGGGGGGGGCTGCCTTAATCAACGTCAGCGCCCAAGGAGCAGTTGTTGTTGGGGGTTAACTGCCTTGCTCAAAGGGCAGATGGGCACATTTTCCCACCTTGCCGGCTCAGGGAATTGAACCAGCAACCTTTTGGTTACTGACCCAACATTTTTAACCTCCAGGCTACCTGCCGCTCAGGTATGCTAGCTATGCTACCAGCTTATACGAATGGGAGTTAGCATTTAACAGTCATGTCTTTCGAAGCCTGAAAAGGGACAGCTTCTAAATGCTATGCAGCGAAAACTGCCCAAAATCTAAAAATCTATCTGAAGTCAGCACATTGTGGGCCTGTTACAATACATAAAATCCGGACGGATTTGACATATATCCACTTTGTTAGATCAGATTTGTTGAATGTGGGCCAATCCGGCGTCCTTCTTCTACCACCCATTGACCTCTTTATGGCATCCATTGTGGTCAGGGAGAAATCCAAACCAGTCTAATTGGAATGAATGGCATTAGAGGGATAGGTGATGCATTTCCTGCTTTTACTGATGAAGGAAATTTAAAGTAAGGCAGGTGATAAATCAGTAATTGTGTAATAGAATTATTGTCAACCTAAAATATTGTCATCAAATTAGAAATACAATTTACACAGGTTTCTAAAAATTGCCTGTATGAATAGCCTCTAAAATATATATGTAAATAGACCATAAATGTCCCAATGTTTGTTTTCTTGGAAAGCTTTGTCATATTATGATACAGTACTTGTTGCAATTACAACTTGTCTATGTCCTATCATCAAATTATTTCAGCCTGGGTATGGCTGTAGGTTGACTGCATTGTTTGTATGGAATGTTATATTGACAGGTAATTTGAAACTTTATTGAAATCATTCCACTTAAACTGGCTGGCTGGCTAGCTAACAAACATACTGGGCAGATAATCTTCAAATTCATTGTTTTACACATATCTCATCACAGCATTGGCTGACCAACTCCCTTACCAACATGGCTGACCTTTTGTACCGTCATAAGAAGATTCATGTCCGTTGTAGTATTCTAATTCCTAATTCTAACCAAGTTATTTGTCAATCGTAGTACAGCACTACACTGCACAGGTGCTATTAGTGAGTGAAAATATGAATATTATCATTTCAATAAACCTCAGTATTGACTGAGCAAAATATTAGTTATGAAATGTGATATCTTTGACAGGGCCAATGGCTTTGAGATAGCCAATGTCCGTTTTCTTTCCTTATGACAGGTTATATAACATGTGATATGAGTGTGTATTTTAATGTCATGCTAGTTGTGTCTGTAGGTTGGGTTCTGGGTTCAGTCTTTGGCCAACAGCTGCACAGCAGAGGTATGCTTTACCCAGCATCCCCCAGTGGGAGGGCTTGTCATTCCTCAGCCCTCTGGGGCCAGCCCTCTGATCCAACGCCAGATATACAGAGAGAGAGAGAGAGAGAGAGAGAGAGAGAGAGAGAGAGAGAGAGTGTGTGTGGTGGATATAGCAAGGATAAATGATGACAGCATCATCAGAGTGAGTCAGAGAGTGTTTCTGTGAGAAAACACAGAAAGAAAGAGAGATGGATGATGTGTGTGTGTGTGTGTGTGTGTGTGCGTACGTGCGTACGTGCGTGCGTGCATGCGGGGGAGAGTGAAAACCCATTAGCCTCATTAGTAGCCCTGTGCTAATTGATGAAGCTGTGTTGTTCTCTCTCATAACCATGGCAGCAGCCTCCTACTCGCCCTCTCTCGCTCTGTTATCACAAAGACTGGAGGACTCAGGGCATACCCACGTACGCTTTCGAGGCCAGACAATATGTTGTAAGTGTGTATGTTGGCCGATGCGTGCGTGCGTGCCTTAATTAGGAAATATGTGTGTGTGTCTCAGCCATGTGCAGCACAGACAGTAGTCTCATATCATGATGCATTGACAGTATATACACTACCGTTCAAAAGTTTGGGGTCACTTTGAAATGTCCTTGTTTTTGAAAGGACATAAAATAACATCAAATTGATCAGAAATACAGTGTGGACATTGTTAATGTTGTAAATGACTATTGCTGGAAACGGCAGATTTCGCATGGAATAGCCTTCATTTCTCAGAACAAGAATAGACTGATGAGTTTCAGAAGAAAGGTCTTTGTTTCTGGCCATTTTGAGTCTATAATCGAACCCACAAATGCTCATGCTCCAGATACTCAACTAGTCTGAAGAAGGCCCGTTTTATTGCTTTTTAATCAGCACAACAGTTTTCAGTGCTAACATAATTGCAAAAGGGTTTTCTAATGATCAATTAGCCATTTAAAATGATCAACTTGGATTAGCTAGCACAACGTGCCAGTGGATCACAGGAGTGATGGTTGCTGATTATGGTCCTCTGTACGCCTATGTAGATATTCCATAAAAAAATTGTCTGTTTCCAGCTACAATAGTCATTTACAACATTAACAATGACTACACTGTATTTCTGATCAATTTGATGCTCATTTTATGGACAAAAAAAAAGTGATTTTCTTTCAAACACAAGGACAATACATAGAAATAATAATTTATTTCCAGTAAGACACTGTTGCCATTTTAGATATTTTTGTTTCCTTCTAAATGAGGCTAGTGTCTGTGACTGCCTCACTGTATTTCACATGGCCCTTCTGCCCTGTTGTAAGACCACACTATCCAAATGATCAGAACCAGGGATGACCTCATTTCCTGTCCCACATCTCAGCTTGTGGCGCTTTCTGTTGCAACACCACCAACCCCAGTATTGCATTGGACTCCTGCTGCAGTGCACATTTTTGGTAGGGGTCAATTCTCAAAGTGTCACAAGCACGACCCTTAAACTAAGGAAGTGGGATTGGAGCGTGGTGAATGATGGGTCTCCCCACCATTTGCTCCTTCATCTTGTTTTCTGGGGTTCACAACATTGGGTTGTGGTGCTCATAACACTTTTTTTTGGTAGGGTTTAATCTACCCAGAATTCACCCCTCCAGCGCATCCTTCTATGTGCTGGCACCATGGCACCATAGCCTATCTGTATACCATGTACCTATATCTACCCATCTGTCTGAGACGTCTGACACGTCACGTTTTGACCCTATACACTCAGCTACAACAGATACTGGGGAACAACAGACCTCCCCTGTCTATTACACCAGCAAGTTCTTAACGGAAATACCACAGTGAGAACAATTGTCAATGTCGAGAGGGATAATTAGGCACGATGGGGAGGCTGATGGAAGGCCCATTCCAGGTGAATGACTTGATTACAGGACCAAAGGGAGTATGGCCTGGCCTCATCATGGCCCCCCCGAGTGCGGCCTTTGAGCTGGATTACAGGTCGTTCGCTGTAGCTGGAGCGACCCAGTGTGTCAAAAGTATCTCTTTCCTTTGTTTCCTACAAACTACCCCCCAATAGTAAGTCATTACAGGGATTAAAGCTGGAGTGACCCAGTGGGTGTTAAAAGTATCTCTCCTCTCTATAACCATGGAGCTCACAATAGGCTCTAACGATCTTTAATAGTGCAATCCCTGTATGTGCAATTAAACCGAAGCAACCTCTTACATTATGATTTTTCCAGTTCTCTTTTTCTTCTTCTATCATTTGCCTTAATTGTCCTTTAAATCAAACAAATATAATTAATAATGAATCTTTGATGAACCAAGTGGTTATGGTTGTAGTTCGACCTTACTGAACTCATTGATAAAGAAGGCTGCTACTAGTTCCTGATTACTTGTGCTCATGGGCATGTATCCTGCCTGCTATAGCTTTGAATCTATGAGCAACTTCTCCCTAGTCTGAGTGCCAGTCTGTTTGTGCTTTCTTGACAACTCAGACTGGCCCAAACAGACTGGCACTTAGGCTCACCTCTCCCATGAGTGAATGTCACTGTTTGAAACATATCGTCTCTATGTGAACATGCAAACTGTCATCATGCTTTACTGTGACACACGTAGCCACCTGTTAAATGCTGTCATTGTGTGTGTGTGTGTGTGTGTGTGTGTGTGTGTGTGTGGGGGGAGGGGGGGGGGGGGGTACAGGGAGAACAGAGAGGGGGGTGTTATCATCCATCCTCTGTCCTCCTGTTTTCCTGCAGTGGGTGTCTCGACTCACCTCTCTCTCTCTCTGTCTCTCCTTCTCTCACTTTGCTCGCTCTCATTCGCCGTCCTGTGCAGTCTAGACTTGTGAGTTGGCTTCCTTGTCATCACCTCAAGTCATTTTAAAACCCAACTCTTATTTTGTCATTCATCCCTGAAACCTGACGTTGAACTTCACCAGACGAGAGAAGAGTTAACTAGAGCCATACGTTATATCGGGAGATAGTCCTGAGAATGACCGGTTATTGTCTTGGAATAGCGTCTCGCTGAGGTATTGCAGACTTTGTTTTTTCCATTGTAATTAGAACAAACTGTGGGAGCGTCCAAACGAACCAGCATCTGCAAAGAGCCTCAGACCTGTTGCACCTCACGTATCTGATCTGCCGTTTTTCACAAATGATGATGGGTCTATGCATTTGCTGTTCAGTTTGTGAAAGCTCTGGTTATCACCTTGGTCAAGACGAACATCTTCGAATCCAATGACCGCAGCAATCTACCATATACAAAGCATCCAAGACTTCTACCTTGCACTTTCCAGGTTTTGAAACACCCAATTATTTTCCTCATATGGTGAAGTTTGGCTAAGGAACTGCTTTTTCTTCTCAATATCCATGTCAACAACTAACGACATGCTGTGCATGTGCATGCAGTACCAGGAGGAACCGAAATGGACAATTGCTATGTGTTATTCTGCTGTTGTCTGACTTTTATCTGTTCTCTTTCTCTCCTGCTCCTCCTGCCGTTTCTCTCGCCTCTCTTCTACCCATGAAGCTTTCTCTCAAGCTGGTAAGCATGACCGTAACACTGCATGACCGTAGTGGCGTGAACCGCATTCTGAGCGTCGTGTGCACGTCCACCTAGCACCACGACGTGGTTGAGAATTCTTGTGTGGCCGCTGTTTGTTGGCGTTTGGTTCCTGTCGTCCGTTGTCTTTCATTTATTTAGTCATTTTGTTGTGACATGAGGATGGATTTTGCCGATGCAGACCCGTGTTGTTGTCTCATAATTTTTGTTTTTGTGTGTATTATTATTGTTTGTTGTGTCTCTCCCCACTGTGCCTGTGTGCTCTGTGCAGATCACACTCAATTCCCACGTCCGGAATCTTATTGAGGTGATCAGAATTACAGTTAATGTTTTGTTTGTCAGTCAGACCTGGGTTTTCGAATACTATTTGAAATCGTTGAAGTCATTTTCTTTTCATTTCATCGCAACAGACAAGCTCGGTCAAGTATTTGAAAGGATTTCAAATAGTATTTGAACTTAGGTCCGTCTGTCTGTCTGCTAGTTCCATCCCCTTTGATTTGTCCTCATACTCGTTAGATGCAAAGATGGATGATTCCAATAGATGCATAATAATCAAAGCTGGTAGATGGGTAGATACTGTAAAATCAAAGATGTGATACATGCTGATTTTGATAAATAGTCATTAACAGTGTTCTTAGTATGCACTTTGCAAGCCTCTAAAGATGATGTTTTTCAGCCTTCGCTGCCAAGCTCAGAGTGGTTTTGATGTAGAAATTAATGGCCCAAAAAGAGCTAAACTAAAATGTCCAGACGATGCCGAGCCTTCCAGGAATACCAAGTATTTTCCACTGAAATGCAGAACAGATGGGAACAAATGAAATTTAGCTTTTTTTTTTGTCTCAGTCAGGTAGAAACTCAGAGATCCTATTACATTACTAGAGGGGCTATGTCATAAACCCTCAACGTTCCGGAATGGGGTGAAAATGGCATCCATATTGGTCAGAGAGAAATAATCAAAACCAGTCTTATTGGAATGAGAGGCATAATCCTGGAAAATAAAAGTAAGGCATATATCAGTAATTGTGTACTAGAATTATTGTCAACCTAAAATATTGTCATATAAATACAGTTTAAACAGGTTTTATACCAATTGTATGTATGAAATATATGTAAACAGGCCATAAATATCTGAATTTTGGTTTTCAATATCAATACTTGTTGCATTTACAACTTGTCAAAGTCTTATCGTCAACTGATTTCAGCCAGTGTACTGTATTGGCTGTGGGTTGACCACATTGTTTGAATGGAATGTTGGCATATTGGCTGTTTAATTTGGAAACATTTATGGAATCATTCCTCTCAAAGATCAATTCTGTAAATGCATTATTTTACTTTACTTTATTTTACACAATATCCTATTACAGCACTGGCAAACCATGGTTGACCAACTCCCTGACCAAAATGGCTAATTCCTAATTCTATGTAGAAACGAACCTCTTCCCCAGGCTCAATTGCTGCAGAGAGAGAGAGAGAGAGAGAGTTGGTGGTGGAGGAGATTAGGTAGAATCTTATTTCAAATTCCATCTTTGGCAGTCTTCAAGTCCTCTGCATCAGACTTCTACATTGGAGCCCTGTGGGAATTTTGATTTGATAAATCATAAACTACAGAATACACTGCCTCAAAATAATTGCTGTAAATCTCCTTAGTCAACCCCAATAACATAAGCCACGTGATGATCATTAGTTCATTACTTTGTGTGTAGTAGTAATTATTGAGTGGTCAACATTGACAAATGCATGTCAAACAAATCCTTTGGCAAGAGATTAGAAAGGATCGAGATCAGTTGACCAGTGGTTAAATGTAATCAAGTAGATATGCAAATGTATATCTGAGTGTGAAATGTATGTTGAACAGGTAAGTTTCTGGGTAAAGATACACAACATGACCAAAGGTATGTGGACACCTACTTGTCGAACACCTCATTCCAAAGTCAATGGAGTTGGTCTCCCCCCCCCCCCCCTTTGCTTTGCTGCTATAACAGCCTCCACTCTCCTGGGAAGGTTTTCCACTAGATGTTGGAACGTTGCTGCGGGGGAATTGCTTCCATTCAGCCACAAGAGCATTAGTGAGGTCGGGCACTTATGTTCGGCGATTAGGCTTGGCTCGCAGTCGGTGTTCCAATTCATCCCAAAGGTGTTCGATGGGGTTGAGGTCAAGGCTCTGTGCAGGCCAGTCAAGTTCTTCCACACCGATCTTGACAAACCATTTCTATATGGAGCTTGCTACGGGTGTGGCTGCAATAACCGAATCCACTAATTTGAAGGGGTGTCCACATAATTTTGTATATATTGTGTCTCACCTGTATAGCACCTTGTCTCATGAAATAATTATCGCCTGTGTGGAGTATTTTGTTTTTACATCAATCAACAGCAAGCAGGCTGTTCTTTATTCTAGTGATCAACCATTTGTATAAATCATGTAAGTATGAATTTGAGCATGAACCAGACAATGTTGCATGTTTTCTGGTTGGTAAGTGTTGCACGCAGTGCAGCTAATGAGGTAAGGAAGGTCATCGCCATGGTAGCCTGGCCTGCTACTGTGCTTATATTGGCTTTCTCACCAGTAAACCCCAGTGACCTCTGACCCTTGACGCCTGGCGAAGTAGGACGTTGACCTTTGTCCCTTTTATGATACAAGTATTGTTGTCTGAGCCTTAACATATCCAGTCCAAGCACATGATCAGATAAATACCATGAATACTATGGCTAGTCAAATAAGCCAATCTGAAAGCAATATATAAAATGTGAGGAAAGCAACAATGAATATCATTTGAATTGCTAACAATACAATGACAGTTAATTAATGTATAATTATCCATTGTATTGTATTGCTTTACAGGGATTTGTGACACAATAATTACCTGTGTATGTAAGAAATATAACCAAATAGTACCACCAAGTGGTGTATCTATGAACTGCAGTATATACAGGACATATACAGGCAGCTTACTTGGGAAAGTAGAGCAGGCCCAATTGAACACAGAAAACAGAGTGAATGACTCATCATCAGAGATGATCGATATTTATTCTATCCAGGAAGCTCCTTCATTAGGAAATGTGATCCTCTGCCCTTAAATGGCCCCACAGTTTCCATTTCAGATACACTACCTCCTTTTACGCTTCTCTCTTGGCAGTTATGGTGATACTGAAATATGAACACCGAAAATGTGATTTGACTGGATAAGAAGTAATGTGATACATCCTAATATCTTTTCAGGCTTGGGACTGAATAGGTTATAGGTGGTTGAATGGCTCACAAGTACACAGAGAAACCCCCTAAGGATTCTGAAGGATTCTAAGCACCTGAAGGATTATGGTGTTACATAGAGATACTGAACATCTGAGAGGGGTGTTAGAATATGTTATACTGTATATTCATCCGTTTAGAGACACAATGTAGAATGCTCCTGAAACTCACTTTGTCCACAACTTTTCTTCCTCTCTTCCACTATCTCTCTCTCTTTTTAATTTTTGTATTTATCTCTCTCCATAAGGGCTCTGGACCAGAGGACTTCAGCCACCTGCCCCCAGAGCAGAGAAGAAAGAAGCTTCAGGCCAAGATAGACGACTTAAACAAGGACATCCAGAAAGAGATGGACCAGAAGTAAGTGTGTGTGTGTGTGTGTGTGTGTGTGTGTGTGTGTGTGTGTGTGTGTGTGTGTGTGTGTGTGTGTGTGTGTGTGTGTGTGTGTGTGTGTGTGTGTGTGTGTGTGTGTGTGTGTGTGTGTGTGTGTGTCTGCAACATAAGCCTCAGCCATATTTGTATGGAAATGATGTCCTAACTCCTCCATAAAAGCTCCCCCAAGTCTTTACTGTCAGCCAGACTTTTTATGGACCAAAATTTGCCCAGTAAAACTTTGGGATGGATATTAATACTCAGGGGTAGATTTAGGGGAAATGTGGTTGTCTTGATCAGCTTTAGACTAAGCTATCTATTTGTCGGAGCATGTCTTGAGTATTCATGTGTCACTCTCTCTTCCTCTGTCCGTCAGAGATGCCCTAACTAAGATGAAGGGGGTGTATGAGAAGAACCCTCAGATGGGTGACCCTGCCAGTGTGGACCCCCGCCTAGTAGAGATGGCAATGAACATTGAGAAACTGCAGTCCGAGGTGCAGAAATTCGAGGTGAGTCTTGAGTAACTAATCTCAAACTATCCCAGATAGGAATGTACTGTATTTCTAGATGCTGGATGTACTCAGTGTTGTTAGTAGCATAGTTATCTTGTTTGGCTTTGCTAAGGCAGTACCTCATTAGATCAAACAGTAAAGTGCTCCAGAGTCTCTCCTCTTCCTTATTTGGAAATGATGCACTGCCTTGGCGGCCTCTATTTGTTCTGGCTTGGTGTAATAGAGAAAGGAGCCTTAGTAAGAAGGCTATATCTGACTCTGGACTGCACTGCACTAGCAAATCTCATCTCACAATCCTAACGTAAGTGTGTGTGTGTGCGCGCGCGCGCGCATCTGTACCAGGGATGGCTAGCTGAGGTGGAGGGGAGGTTACCATCGAAGAGCGATCCTCCCAGGAGACAGAGTGGTCTGTACGAGACACAGAACAGCAACAGCAGCACGGTTGCCAACAACTGTGCACAGGACAGAGAGAGGTACAGTAAACACACACACACACACTCCATTAATCAACACTTTGTAGTTTGTTACTGTAATGTTGTGTTGTGAGGTTGCTATAGTTACTGTGTGTGTGTGTGTTGGTCCTTGAGCAGCCCGGATGGCAGTTACACAGAGGAGCAGAGTTCAGAGACTCAGGTCAAGGTGGCCATAGCCAACACTCCAGAGTTTGATGATGAGTTTGACGATGGGGATGAGGAGACGCTGCCCACTATCGGCACCTGTAAAGCCATCTACCAATTTGAAGGTAATACACCTTTAACAGGTAATACACCAATCAGAGACAACAACACGGGTAATGTGGGCTTGAACATCTATTTGACTATTTGAGAGATATGCAACAATAACACTCTTCCACCTTGTTTTGACACTTTACTGCCTTTCTCTCTCTCCCCCCCCCCCTCTCCTTCTCACTTTCTCTCTTTCTTATTCCACCTATTTTCCTCCTCCTCCCCTCCACTAGGTCATAATGAGGGGACTATATCAGTGACAGAGGGAGAGCTGTTGTATGTGATAGAGGAGGATAAAGGTGATGGCTGGACACGCGTCCGCAGAAACGAAGAGGAGGAAGGCTACGTGCCCACGTCTTATGTCGAGGTCCTTTTGGAAACAAACGCCAAAGGTGCTATGACGTACATTTAACTGAAGGGGTTTTCTTTTGGGGCCGAGGGCATTTTGTTTTTTTCGTTTTCAGGGGGGGGCACTCGGGGAGTCGAGTACACTCCTCCCACTCTCTTTCACTCTGAATGATGGACCAACCAGAAGTCTCCATGTGCCTCTGTCATGATTACCATGTAGCTGAGACCGGTCCCATGCACTGTGGTGTTGTATGTGATGGGTATCTCAATGCATTTGGGAGACAGGATAGTTTTAAAAGAGGTATTGGCTATTTTTGGTGTAGGGCGAAGTTATCCCTAGACACTGATCTTGGGTCGTTTTTTTACATTTCCCACAATAATGGTTAAGATCATGATTGGGGGTGGGGAAGCTGATCCTAGATCTGTACCAAGGGGGAAACTTGACCTCGGAGCGTTCTTTTCCCACCGGTTCTGAGAGAATTCTCTCCTCGTTACCTCTTGTTTGCCAGGAGAACTTTCTGTCGTTACTTCCAGTCAACTCGATGGGAATCAGGGCCGGTTGTACGGACGATATCAATGAGTGCTGCTGTCTTTTTTGTTCTTGACATGCTAGCAGTCATATTTCCCCCAAAATGTTCTTATCACCTGACAAAGGTGTATTTTATCATATAGAAACTGGCCTCAAAGGTAGACTAGAGTTGTGGTCAGGATGAAAATCAAAAGGCAAAATGTAAGTGTGTGTTTGACTACAAATGTTGATGGTCTTAACCACTGAATCATATTCCCACAGAGGCCAGTATCGAGGTGATATTTGGAGAGAACAAAATATTATAATACACTTTTTTTTAGGTTAAACCACGGGATCGTGTGTGTGGGGAAAAAACTGCTTGCTGTCCCCAGTAGTAAAGCATGCTAGATTGTACAATGTAGAAATATGCAAATTATTATTTGATTCTGCTGTAAAAAAAAACAAAAAAAAACAAACATATGCAATCATATTTGTTTTGTACTGTGACAAATGAATGTACCGAATCACAACGCTTCACCCCCATACATAGGACTGCATTCTGTAGCTCAGGAGGCTATTATAGTGCTCAGTGAATATCAACTCCTCTATCCTGGATTGTCTCACTCCTCTACTGTTAAAGATGCACGATTGTCACAGACTAAAAGGTCCAAGGAAGGGGCTATTTTTTTTTTCTTTCTGGGCCTTTATTTTCCAGAACGGTTGTAGAGGAATTCAGGATTGAGAATGAGCTGTACCATTATTCTCTCCCTCATTCTTGGTGAGAACATTGTGAGAACGGATTTTTTGTTGTTGTGTGGCTGATTGTAACATCGGTGCTTGGTTGCCAGATCATGCATGGGTTTTGATTAGCACCTCGGTGCAGATAAGTCCATTTGAGAAGCATGGTCTGTGCTACAGTATGGTGTTGAAACTGTTTTATGCCACTAAAACATCCAGCCATTTCTCTTTTAAACATTACTGAAGTGTGCAAACGTAGGGCCAAAAGGCATGCTGGAAGAGACTCCAACTTTGTTGTCAAATCTCAAAAAGCTCAACAAATATGCTTCCGCAACTCTTTCTCCTATACCGGTGAAAGTAATCCCGTCTCTGACAGTGCTATTAACACAACCATTTCATCACCCTGCTAAATGGGGGTCCAAATGAAATGTGAGGCATGTTATGGTCATTTTCTCCCCCCCCCCCCCCCCCCCCCCCCTTTTTTTTTGTGCATGTTACAAGCTTAAGTGTCTCTTATCGTTTTTGGGAATGATAGATTCACACCAGACTTAACATTTAGAAACAGTATCATAAAAAATATTTTTAAGGTACAGCAACTGATATTAACGACAGAGAACAGTATTATTTCCTTTCAAAGGAAATTGCAAAGAATAGTTCTTCTTCCACCTCATTTAGTATGTGAACTACATTTTCTTTCCCTGAGATCTCTCTCTCTAACGTGTTCTTTTTTTTCCTTCATTTTTTGTTTGTTTGTTGTTTTTTTTCTTTCAAATTGCAGATTCCTAAAAGTGTGAGAGGCTGGCTCAGAAATGGCAGGGCAAGCAGCCTCGGAGACAGAGCAACCACATTCACGTTCCTTTTATTGTCATAGAGTCAGAAAGAGAGAGAGACATGACCGAGACAAAAACGGGAGATCGATAATGATGCATCTCAATTTCCAACCCGATACATACGTAGAGTTCTCTTCTTTTGCAACAGTTTCTGACCAGAAGCAACAATAATAAGCATCACAATTTTGCACCCGTAAATCTTTTAATAGTCCATTACACATTTATAATTTTGCTTCCGTTGTCGCTGCAAAGCTTTGCCTCTCGATGTACTAACTCAGCTTCCGCTACGCGGCGTTACCATGGCGGCTGTTAGCTCTCTCGCCTCAAATCCCAACCCGCTCCCATGCCACCCCTCCCCAAACCCCTTCCTAAAGCACAGCAGGGTGTGGTCAGAGGCAAGACCAGCTCCCCCTCATGGAAGGGGGGAAGAAGCAACACAATCTCCCCCCACAAACCCGCTTACACCCCACCCATACCATCTCACCTGACCAGACCATCAGACAGGAAGGCTGGAGAGGAAGCCAAACCGTGTCCCTCCAGTCCACCCTTGCATTCAAACCAATCAGGTGGATACAGTTGCCGTATCTCTCTCTCTCACTCATTGACTCAGAGCCATCATCATAGAAGGAACCGTCCAGATTCAGCATCACTTGGAGAGCCGTGGAGTACCCATGGAAACAACGCAGTCATTCCACTCTCTCAGACCGCAGCTCCATATTTTGCAGGTTTCAAATGGACTAAAACATGGACCGATTGGTCATCTTACTGTATGTGTGTATGAAAAAGCTTCATTTATGGTGTGTGTCTTCTGTGGTGTTTGTCAGTATCATGTACATCCTCCATACGTGACTGGGGAGGGGACAGGACTAGGAGCTCCAGGACCGAGAGGGGTTGGGGTGGGAAAGGGGACAGGTTCACTTTACTTCATCTCACCTGCACTCTCTCCCTACCATACTATCATGTGTTGTTACTGGCATCCACTCAAAGTGGTGGAAAAAGTATCCAATTGTCATACTTGAGTAAAAGTAAAGATACCTTAATAGAAAATTACTAAATTAAAAGTTGAAGTCACCCAGTAAAATATTACTTGAGTAAAAGTATATAAGCATTTGGTTTTAAATATACTTAAGTATCAAAAGTAAATGTCATTGCTAAAATATACTTACGTATCAAAAGTAAAAGTACAAATGATTTCACATTCCTTATATTAAGCAAACTAGGAGGCACTATTGTCTTGTTTTTTAAATAAACAGATAGCCAGGGGCACACTCCAACACTCAGGCAACACTCAAACAAATATCAAACGAAGCATTCTTGTTTAATGAGTCTGCCAGATCAGAAGCAGTAAGGATGACCAGGGATGGTCTCTTGATAAGTGAGTGAATTGCAACATTTTCCTGTCCTGCTAAGTATTCAAAATGTAACGAGTACTTTTGGGTGTCAGGTAAAATGTATGGAGTAGAAAGTACACTATTTTCTTTAGGAATGTAGTGAAGTAAAATTTGTCCAAAATATGAATAGTAAATTCAATTACAGATATCCCAAAAAATGACTTAAAAATATTTTTACTTTGAAGTACTATACACCACTGATCTCGTCTGCTCCTCTCTCTGGCCACACCCCTCCCCTCCTCAAACCCCAGATGCTGGTCATTGGCTGCGTTGATGGCCATGTCACAGCTTAGGATGGGGCTCCTCTCGGGCAGTGCGTGCAGTATGCATGCATGCCCTGTCTCCTCTTTGACTCGCCACCCTACAGCTCTGCTCCGGGGGGGGGGGGGGGGGGTATTGCCCATGTCGCTTTTTATTTCAGTTAACTTGCCTGTTACGCTTCTTAACCTATTTGTCACCTTCTGGGTTCTGTGCCTGGGGATCCTCTACTAGCGCTTCCGTATTTTGTTTTGTTGTTGTTTGACTGTTCCTCGTCTCTGAAAGCATGTTCACCTACCTGTGTTTTTTTTAACAGTGAGTGTGTGCTCTCCCTCACAGTAACTCCTCCTGCTCAAAATCTCAGCTAAGAACGTTTTGGATTCCCGAAACTTCTGTTTCTGAATGATTTTATGCAAACAGTACATGGTTATAAAATGTAATTTGTCAATTTGTTATACTGTATGTAATGTTGTTTGCTGACATTGTACATGTTTGAGAAGTGTGTCGAAGGCAAGTGGTCGTTAGCTTCCACTAGCCTCATCCTGTGGATACATACTGTGCTGTGTAACGTCTCCACTGTATATCCTACCCAACAGACAGAATGTCCCCGGAAGAAAACTTGAGCATTAGTTAAATGTCTCATGTAATTTGCATGGTCCACTTACTACTGTATATGGAAGTATTGTAATACTGTGATCCACACACACACTTTCTTTCCCACAAGGTTGTGTGCGACTGAATATGAGACGAGACAGACTTCATTTTGGGCCTTAACTAGTTTAATCCATAGTCTTAGATAGACATCGCATCATTGTATCTGTCCCATTATGGCATCTGTGAGGGCATGGGCAGCCCATTGAGTCCATCTCCATTTTGAAGTAGTCAATTTTCTTCTACCATGAGTTGGCAAACAAACTGAAAGGGTGTATATTGACAGCTGGAGTGTGTATGAACAGGTTTAAACAGGTTTAAAGCCAAGGTTGGCAATTTACCTGCAGTTTACCTGCAGTTCTGGAATGTTTGCTCATGCGTATACTTCATTGGCTGATCCCTCCTGGTGACCTGGATGGAATTATGTGATCCTTCCTTAACCCATAGGAAGTCCCACCCAGTTGACTACTTCAAAATGGTAAAAGTCCTCAATGGCACTGCCCATGATAAAATGGGCTTTTAGGCACTAAAGTCCTCTATCTCTCACTATGGATGTATCCTACCACTTAGTGTAAAGACAGATGTCATTCTATTATCTGTGGTATGTTGAATAGGTAAAGACGTCTCTTGTTTTCTTTTTTATAAAGGTTTTAGGGGGTTTTGTACGTGGCAGTCAAGGTAGATTATCCATAACATCTACAGAGATGATGATGTCCACTGTTTCCCTCACTCAAAGGCACATACATTTTTTATTTTGTTCATCTTATTTATCATTATTTTTTTACCAATTTTGGGTCGATGAGATTTTAGCTTTTTATTTTGTAGCTAGTTGTTTCTTTAGCTGGAAAACTGTTGCACCTGAACTACAAACCACCTATAATGATGAAACCAGTTGTTTGATCTGCCTGAAGTCACTGCAGACGAAGTAATGAATAACAAATATTTGTTTTGTCTAATGAAGCCGTTAGTGATGGCACTCTATTCCCTATTTCGTGCACTACTTTGACCAGGCTCAAGAGTGTCTTGAAACTTTTTTTTATTACAATATTAGTACTCAAGCAACATTTCAAAGGGCAGCAACTGAAATTGTATCAATGCAAACTGTGTATATTATCATTAGAACAACAAACGAACAGTGATCCATCATCATTTGGAGTCCCCGTTACTTGTCATAATTTAAAAGCAGCGCAAATCTATAAGTTCTTTGGCCGAGGATCAGGTCAGGTCAAAGTCTCCTTTTGCTATTCCCATCCGTCCATCTCTTATTTTGATTATTGTGGATATTGATTTGGCAGATGTTTTGTTTGTGAGAAGTGAAAAGGCAAAACTGATTCCCATGCAGACCGTCAGAAGGTGCATATCTGTAGTGCGCCGACAGACAGAGCCACTCAGAAGTGAGCCAGTATAGAGTGGAATCTGCTTATCTCCTCTCCTGCTAATACTGGACTCGGATCATCCTAGATCTTCAGCCTGGCCCCAGTGCACCTGTACAGAAGAAATGGCTTGTTGGAATTAGAGAGAATATATATATAAATATATAAATAAATATTGATTCAACTAAGACAAAAAAAAAAAGGAAATAAACAGTCTATTTTTTAAGGTTTTAACGATTAAAAGGACCTACCGTTACTTTTTTTCTCTCTCGCTTTGCTAAGACTTTGTTTTATTGTTTTTGTTTTGTAAAGTCTGCCAAATGGTGTGTTTCGCACTTTTTTGTTGTTTGTGTTCCATTCGGTATATGCTTGCATTTCGGAGCACTGAATACTTTGTATTGTGTTAACTGTGCCAATTAAATACATGTTGAAAATAACTGGTCTTCGCTGTGGTCCGGAGAACAACACTGCCACATTGTGCAAGGACAATTTGAGGGGGGAAATTCCATTATCCATCATTTGTTGAACTTCTGATGCTCTCCAAGTCTAAGACTGGTGTTCGTTCTGCTGTCAAATAGCCCCACAAATGCTCCTCTTTCCATCATGTTTGGAAATGCTGATGGTCCCTGACTGTCTACCTTTTGTTTCAGTGATTATTAGCAGGCTAATGTTGACACTTTGTCATTTCTGCCCAGTTTAGTAGTTTAGTCATTCAAGTAAGTTTTTTCCAAGAACAAACAACCTGGGTTAGAGGTTAAAATGGAATAAACTTGACTACAACTGAATACAATTGTGACAATACCAGGTGAATCACCTGAGAATGGGGAGGGTGTTAGCTTACCTCAGCGAGGTCCAGTATAACCACAGGTTGCACAAGTCCACGATCCACCACAGACGACTGATTAAACTCAAGTCCCACACTGTCCACTGGGGGAGAACGGGGGAAGGTGGGAAAGGCGAGGAACGTGTTGGTCAGAAGAAAAGTAAAAATATTGACAGTGAAATCGTCAGATGACTGGCGTATTACTTGCCTGGTATCATCACCTGTCGTAGTGAAACCATCTGGGAAAAAAACAGAACCCTACCAGTGAGAAAGATTAGATAACCAATACATGCAGTATAAACCCTTGCATACAATCAAATGTATTTATAAAGCCCTTTTACATCAGTTGTCGGGCACACTTTAAAATACTTGCGTATCAGTGAAGATAAACATTAGAGAAAGAGGAGATGACAACAATGCCGTTACACAAACGGAGCATCCATACACCTACTACATGAAGTAGCAGCAGTTCAGAGCGAGAATAAAACAAGACTACAAGCAAGAAACCGATAGAGAGTTGACGGAGTCGCTGTTCAGGCCTCTGACTGTACCTCCACCTGCCAGCGGTCTAAGCACAGGCCCCAGTCTCTCCAGGGTGAAGTAGGGATGGTTGGACAACTTAGGGTTGGAGAGGCTCTGTCTTGGGGCTTGCCTAAACATCAGACTGTTATCATGGTTACTCCATGGATTTTCTGTCTGACTGAAGTCGCACTAAAAAAGACAGTCTCTACAAGACAGAATGTGGAATAAAATGGTATTTACACTTACTTTACCGGTTGTACATGCTGCTGGTCCTTTTGGCGGTAGGAGTTGGAGATATCCACAGGAAAGTGTTGCTAGGTTCTGTCGCTTGTATTTTCATTCTCTTGGCCCATTGAACATGACGCACAATATGTAAACAATAGTAGAATGTAACCGAATGTAGTATGAGTCGTTATATTTGAGGTGATACACGTATCTGTTATGAGGAGTTGTAGTGTCGTCCAATAATCACTCTATTGAGGCATTCTAGACCTCAGCTGAATCTGGTATTGACTGGTGTGGCTGTTGAACAAGTTGAGGAGACTAAATTACTTGGTGTTACCTTAGATTGTAAACTGTCATGGTCAAAACATAACGATTCAATGGTTGTAAAGATTTAGGAGAGGTCTGTCTGTAATAAAGAGATGCTCTGCTTTTTTGACACCACACTCCAAAAAACAAGTCCTGCAGGCTCTAGTCTTCTCTTGATTATTGTCCAGCTGTGTGGTTGAGAGCTGCAAGGAAAGACCTAGTTAAGCTGCAGCTGGCCCAGAACAAAGCGGGACGTCTTTCTCTTCATTGTAGTCAGAGGGCTTTTATACAGTTGAAGTCGGAAGTTTACATACACCTTAGCCAAATAAATTTCAACTCAGTTTTTCACAATTACTGACATTTAATTCTAGTAAAAATGCCCTGTCTTAGGTCAGTTAGGATCACCACTTTATTTTAAGAATGTGAAATGTCAGAATAATAGTAGCGAGACTGATTTATTTCATCTTTTATTTCTTTCATCACATTCCCAGTGGGTCAGAAGTTTACATACACTCAATTAGTATTCGGTAGCATTGCCTATAACTTGGGTCAAACGTTTCTATAGGTTTGAAGTCAGGGCTTTGTGATGGCCACTCCAATACCTTGACTTTGTTGTCCTTATTAATCCATTTTGCTACAACTTTGGAAGTATGCTTTGGGTCATTGTCCATTTGGAAGACCCATTTGCGACCAAGCTTTAACTTCCTGACTGATGTCTTGAGATGTTGCTTCAATACATCCACATAATTTTCCTCCCTCATGATGCCATCTATTTTGTGAAGTGCACCAGTCCCTCCTGCAGCAAAGCACCCCCACAACATGATGCTGCCACCCCCGTGCTTCACGGTTGGGATGGTGTTCTTCAGCTTGCAAGCCTCCCTCTTTTTCCTCCAAATATAACGATGGTCTTTATGTCCAAACAGTTCTATTTTTGTTTCATCAGACCAGAGGATATTTCTATATATCTTTGTCCCCATGTGCAGTTGCAAACCGTAGTCTGGCTTTTTTATGACGGTTTTGGAGCAGCGGCTTCTTCCTTGCTGAGCGGCCTTTCAGGTTACGCCGATGTAGGACTCGTTTTACTGTGGATATGTATACCTTTGTACCGATTTTCTCCAGCATCTTCACAAGGTCCTTTGCTGTTGTTCTGGTATTGATTTGCACTTTTTGCACCAAAGCACGTTCATCTCTTGGAGATAGAGCGTGTCTCCTTCCTGAGCGGTATAACGGCTGCGTGGTCCCATGGTGTTTATACTTGCTTACTATTGTTTGTACAGATGAACATGGTACCATCAGGCATTTGGAAATTGCTCCAAAAGATGAACCAGACTTGTGGATGTCTACAATTTTTTTCTGAGGTCTTGGCTGATTTATTTTGATTTTCCCATGATGTCAAGCAAAGAGGCACTGAGATTGAAGGTAGGCCTTGAAATACATCCACAAGGACACCTCCAATTGACTCAAATGATGTCAAATAGCCTATCAGAAGCTTCTAAAGCCATGACATCATTTTCTGGAATTTTCCAAACGGTTTAAAGGCACAGTCAACTTCTTACCCACTGGAATTGTGATAAGTGAAATAATCTGTCTGTAAACATTTGTTGGAAAAATTACTTTTGTCATGCACAAAGTAGACGTCCTAACTGACTTGTCAAAACTATAGTTTGTTAACAAGAAATTTGTGGAGTGGTTGAAAAATGAGTTTTAATGACTTCAACCTTAGTGTATGTAAACTTCCGACTTCAACTGTAAATACTATGCATGCCAGTCTCTCTTGGCTAAGAGTTGAAGAGAGACTGACTGCATCA
This sequence comes from Oncorhynchus mykiss, assembly GCF_013265735.2. Lineage (NCBI taxonomy): Eukaryota > Metazoa > Chordata > Actinopteri > Salmoniformes > Salmonidae > Oncorhynchus > Oncorhynchus mykiss. Next base: position 9,024,898 of record NC_048593.1, on the reverse strand, counting down.
CTTCTTATTTATAAGAAACATTAATGTGTTGAAAATCCCAAATTGTTTACACACTTACCCCACCAGACATGCCACCAGGACCACCAGTCTTTTCACAGTCCCTAAATCCAGAATAAATGCAAGAAAGCGTAGTTTTATATAGAGCCATTATTGCATGGAACTCCATTCCATCTCATATTTCTCAAATAAACAGCAAACCTGGTTTAAACAACAGATAAAGCAACACCTCTCCCCTATTTGACCTAGATAGTTTCTGTATGTATTGATATGTAGGCTACGTGTGCCTTAAAAAAAATTATGCAGTTCGGTCCTTGTCTATTAATGTTATTTCTGTATTATCTAATGTGTCATGTTTTGTGTGGACCACAGGAAGAGTAGCTGCTGCTTTTGCTACAGCTAATGGGGATCCTAATAAAATACAAAATGTACAAAAAAATACCAGTTAGTTGAATATTACATTTTACAATCGAGTCTCATATGTAACGCTTCATACTATACACATCATTGCTATCAGCTGACAGAGGCTGGAGGGGAGAAAACCACAGCGAACTACTACCAAACAACATTGTTAGTCTTCGAGACAAGGGCGAAAGTAGGTAGACAACTAACGAAAATCAGACACCTAGTTGTTTCATAGCGTATCGTTTTGTTTTAAAACGATCTGGCTCCAATTCGAAAATATTTTGTTGACTTCCTGGATTGAAAAACGTGGTATCTATAACTCAATGTCATTGGCCCACACTAAAAATATGTAAATAAAATACAATGCATTCTGGGACATCTATATTAATACAACGAATAAAACTTATATAACCACTGATTTGGATGTTAGAAAATATTACACGTATGGGGACATAATACGTTTTACTGTTATTGTATATTTTCCCAAAATGTCAGATTCAATTTTACTAACCGTGAACGAGAAGTTGATATTCTAGCAGTGGCTTATATAGCAATCATTTCCACACTGGTTGTTGTGTTGTATGAAAGGAGAGAAGGTTAGCACTCCCCTTGACAAGGATGGAAGAGGCCCTAGTGGCCTTCAACACACATATGGTTAAGGCATTGCCACTTACTTCGTGGCATCTTCAACCAAGTTTTTAATTGATACATCTCCTTGAAATTGATTTCATTCTCACAGAAATATGTACTTCACACACAAAAAGACATTATAAGAATTATGAACCATTATGCTTACTAGGACTGTTATTTCATTGGCTGCTTTTGGTTTGAAGAATTATCAATTTGCATTAATATTCACAAAATGAAGTTGCTACTCATGCCCCAAAACAGATAACAGCACGTAACACTGTACTGCAGATGAGAATGCTTCTTAATTACATACTGAAATCTTTGTGTAGGTTTTTTCAATTTATTTATCTACCAGGTAAGTTGACTGAGAACACATTCTCATTTGCAGCGACCTGGGGAATAGTTACAGGGGATGAATAAGGCAATTGTAAACTGGGGATTATTAGGTGACCGTGATGGTTTGATGGCCAGATTGGGAATTTAGCCAGGACACCGAGGTTAACACCCCTACTCTTACAATAAATGCCATGGGATCTTTAATGACAGAGAGTCAGGGGAATTGGGATATTTTTTAGACCAGAGGAAAGAGTGCCTCCTACTGGCCCTCCAACACCACTTCCAGCAGCATCTGGTCTCCCATCCAGGAACTGACCAGTACCAACCCTGCTTAGCTTCAGAAGCAAGCCAGCAGTGGTATGCAGGGTGGTTTGCTGCTGGCCAATGACCAGAAGAGACCAGAAGAGGGCAGTCATGTTCTACCAAAGACAGAACAAGATCAATTCCTGCCTCAAACCATATCCCTCATAAAGGTATGCCTGGCCAGCGGGTGAAGTGTCTGTAATAAAGATTGCTAAAATATTTGTCTCTGTCTCTGTGTAAGACATCAGGGCCCTCTGCCCAGACCACAGACCACAGCAGGACACCTCGGTGTGTGTGTGTGTCTGTGGCTCCTCCATCAGGCAGGCAGACTGGTGAGATAGGTATTGCAGCAGTGTATGACTGGGTTTCTCTACTGCTCTAGCTCTATCTAATATGTGCACCCTGCTGAAACCAGTATCAAACCTTTGTCATCAATGACTTTGATAATATTTTGATGTTGTAGCCAGCAGGCCTGGAGGCGGGTAGTAGCCTGGACTGAACTGAGAGAGTTCCGGGCTACTGAGATATTAAAGTCTGTGCCAGTATAGAGGTGAACAAGTTCTTTAGGCTTTGTTATATTAGGTTTTTGTCATGTTCAATTTCAGCTCTAGAGGAAGACATGAGGGGCCCGTAACTCTAACACCCTGCACCGCAGAGCTCAACCGTGTTGTGTGTCATCAGTTCCAGTCCCTCCTCAGTAATTCTCGATCATGGGAGCCCTTTTTCACAGCCAAGACTGTTTGCATGATTTCCATTGAAATGAGTATGTGCACTTCATGAGAACCGGATGAAAGGAAACGCAGTCAAAACACAGACAGCATCGGTGAAGAGTCAGGAGTCAAGAGTCCCTGGACCACTGACAACAAACCCCACGCTGTCAGGTAGGCTAGCCTAAACAAAATTACAAATGTGGATATCCACATTAAATAAAAAAAATTAAAAAAACACTTCAAATCCATGGTGTTTGTTCTATTTGTTTTTGTTTTTGCTTTGTTTTCATTAAATTAGTGAAAGAACGGCAATTTTTTAACCATCTGTATTTCATGGTAAAAAAAGAAGAAGGGGGGATTCATTTTGAAAAGCAGGGGGCGAAAAGGGAAAGATGTGAAACGTAGGTCAGCAGCAGCTGGGTCTGTTGGTCGATCGGTCCTCTTCTCCATCTGGAATAAATATGTCGTCACCGCCGCTCTGCTCCCCTCCACGCAGCTAGCTGAGGCTGAACTGAGCGCTGAGGTACTCCTTGAACCAGGGCTGTCTGCAGCCCAGTGGAGCTCCATGGCTTATTCAGTGCTGTGCTGGTCCCAACAAAAAGCCCCAAACGCTGGTCAACTCCCCTGCATCAACATCATGACCATGGTCAACTGCCAGCTGGCTTTAAGACCTTTACATGGTCAACAACAGTCTATTAAAAAAGGTTATTGGGGATAAGGCCTACAAGGTTACAGAGAAGCAGTATAGAATAATAGACTCATTATTTAGATGAATTATATCTGCCTCCCCTTGCATCCATTTGTAGACAGATAGGCCTACAGTATGTGTGTGGACAATACATGAACACGCCCTTTAGGTGCTTTCACAGCTACAGTAGCCTGGCTGGTGGTCGTAAGCCATCTCTTGATGATGTTATCCATTTACAATGCAGGCCTGCCTATGTTTTATGACATAAAGTTTAGGATCAACTTTTCACTTTCCTGCAGGCAGTGGGCAGTCACTCCGCTGACTAGCCTATAATTTTGCCTCTCTCATTTGCTGGGTGCTTATTAGTAGGGGAAGGAAAGGTGGAAGCAGAGTTGATCTGGGGAGAAGGAGACTGAAATCTGTGTGTCACAAAGTTTAAACCCCCAAGCGCCCAGAGAGATATTTATTCTCTCTCTCTCTCTCGCTCTCTCTCTCTCTCCTGCATGCATTCTTGTGGGATCGAATGAACTTTGCGGGTGTAAAGAGTAGAGTTTCCTGTCATAGTATTTTCACATGAATAGGATACATGGGGTCATGTTTGGTTGCGCAGCCTAGCCATGCAACGCCAGCTCCTTGTCTGAACAGTTTCCTCATAGTTGTTCTATTTCACAAAAACATTTCTGTATAGATTCACTGGAAGTTCATTGATAAACCTTTGAAAAATCCTGTCATAAGAGAGAGAGAGGGAAAGAGAGAGAAGAAAAAAGATGGAGAGAGGGAAAGACTTGCAGAGGTGCAGTGTTAGAATTTGGTGATCTAATTTTGTCCAACTATACTGAACAAATATATAAACGCAACATGCAAAGTGTATATTCTGTCAAATATTTTGCACAAATTTGTTTACATGCCTGTTAGTAAGAATTTCTCTTTTGCTAAAATAATCCATCCACCTGACAGGTGTGGCATATCAAGAAGTTGATTAAACAGTATGATTAGTATACAGGTGCACCTTGTGTTAGGGACAATACAAGGCCACTCTACATTGCGCACAGATGCCTCAAGTTTTGCTGACTGCCAGAATGGCCACCAAAGCTGTTGCCAGAGAATTGAATGTTCATATCTCTACCATAAGCCTCCTCCTAAGTCATTTTAGGGAATTTGGCAGTATGTCCAACCGGCCTCACTACTGCAGACGAATGGCGTCATGTAGTAAAGCAGTTTACTGATGTCGACGCTGTCAACAAAGTGCCTCATGGTGGCTGTGGTGTTATGGTATGGGTAGGCATAAACTATGGACAACAAACGCAATTGCATTTTATCGATGGCAATTTGAATGCACAGACATACTGTGATGAGCTCCTTAGGCCCATTGTGAGGCCCAATTCCCAGTCATGTGAAATCCATAGATTAGGGCTTAATGAATTAATTTAAATTGACTGATTTTCTCACAGTAAAATATAAAAAATTGTTGCATGTACCATTTATATTTTTGTTCAGTATATTTGAAAATATCCCCAATGTTAAACCAGTTGGGGAACGTTCTTAGAACATTACCAAATTTGATTTGAAACGTAACTATGTTAGAACCTTTAGAATACGTTCTGTTCCATAGGGCCTCACACAATTGGCCCAGTGTTGTCTGGGTTAGGGGAGGGTTTGGCCTGGGGGGCTTTACTTGTCTCATTGCACTCTAGCGGCTCCTTGTGGCAGGCCGGGCGCCTGCAGGCTAACTCTAGTTGTCAGTTGAACGGTGTTTCCTCCGACACATTGGTGCAGCTGGCTTCCGGGTTAAGCGGGCGGATGTTAGGGAGTGTGGTTTGGCGGGTCATGTTTCGGAGGACGCATGACTCAACCTTCGCCTCTCTCGAGGCCGTTGGGGAGTTGCAGTGATGAGGTAAGATCGTAATTGAAATTGGGAGAAAAAAATGGGGTAAAATAATAAAATACAAAAAAAATAACATTCTGTTAAAGTAATGAAATACCAAGAATATTACTTTTTTTTTTGTTCCTTAAATGTGCTGAGAATGTTTCATAGCCAACCAACTTTCTTGCACCATTCCCAGAAAGTTGTGGTAAAGTTGTATGCAAAATAACCATAGGACAAACACCCTCTCACCAAGCTCTAAGACACATATGGTTCTCGGGGTGTTATGTGCCTGCAGTGGAGAGCTATGTCCTGCCAAGAAATGTGCTTATTTCCTGAGAAACATCTGGAAATTCTAAGAAAAATATATTGATGAAAAAATAGAAAAGGGTACAATGTAAAAATTATTCATTTGGATTTAATTCTTCTCAAAAATCACCTCTTGCTGGGCCAAAGATCAGCAGCTGGCATTTGGCTTGTGAGAGGGGTAGGATTATTGACTGAAAGTGACCATGGGGTTATAGCCCAGACAGACTGATCCAAGAGAACTGATGCCAACTCATCCCCTCTCCTTTTCTTTCTTGATCACTTTTCATTTTCTAGTCTCCTTTCTCCTAGTCTTGTAATCATTACCCAGCTAGCACATTTGGTTCCTTGGAAGTTGTGGGAATGTATGTTTTTTGGTTTCACAATAATTGTGGGAACAGAGTCATATATTTTCTGAGTTCCTGAGTTCGAGTCCAGGCTCTGTCAAAGCTTTACCATTGAATGCTTACTTTACAAGCCCTTATCCAACAATGCAGTTTTAAGAAAAATAATAGTGAAGAAAAATAAATAAATAAATAAACTGAAGTTAAAAAGAAAAGAGCAACAATAAAATAACAATAACGAGGCTATATACAGGGGGTACTGGTACAGAGTCAATGTGCGGGGGTAAAGGTTAGTTGAGGTATTTAAGGTCATATGTACATGTAGGTAGGGGTAAAGTGATTATGTGTAGACAATAGATAATAAACAACGAGTAGCAGCAGCGTAAAAAAAGGGCCCCCCTTTTTTTACGCTGTTCAATGAAAATAGTCCGTGTAGCCATTTGATTAGCTGTTCAGCAGTCTTATGGCTTGGGGATAGAAGCTGTTAAGAAGCCTTTTGGACCTAGACTTGTAGCTCCAGTACCGCTTGAGAGAACAGTCTATGACTAGGATGGCTGGAGTCACAGCCTGGTATAGAGGTCCTGGATGGCAGGAAGCTTGGCCCCAGTGATGTACTGGGCCATACGCACTATACCCTCTGTAGCGCCTTGCGGTCGGAGGCCAAGCAGTTGCCATACCAGGCGGTGATGCAACCAGTCAGGATGCTCTCGATGGTGCAGCTGTACAGCTTTGTGAAGATCTGAGGACCCATGTCAAGTATTTTTAGTCTCGTGAGGGGGAGTAGGCGTTGTCGTTCCCTCTTCATGACTGTCTTGGTGTGTGGACCAAGATAGTTTGTTGGTGATGTGGACACCAAGGGACTTGAAGCTCTCAACCTGCTCCACTACAGCCCCATTGATGAGAATGGGGGCATGCTCTGCCTTCCTTTTCCTGTAGTCCACAATCATCCCCTTCATCTTGATCACGTTGAAGGAGAGGTTGTTGTCCCTGCAACACACTTCCAGGTCTCTGACCTCCTCCCTATAGGCTGTCTCATCGTTGTTGGTGATCAGGCCTACCACCATTGGAGTCGTGCTTGGCCACACAGTCATGGATGAACAGGGAGTATAGGAGTGAACTAAGCACGCACCCCTGAGGGGCCCCCATGTTGAGGATCAGCGTGGCAGATCTGATGTTACTTACCCGTACCACCTTGATGAAGTCGGTGATTGATGTGGTATACTCCCCAATGCCATTGGATGAGTCCAGGAACATATTCCAGTCTGTGCTAGCAATACTGTCCTGTAACTTAGCATCTGCGTCATCTGACCACTTCCTTATTGAGCGAGACACTGGTACTCCCTGCTTTAGTTTTTACTTGTAAGCAGGAATTAGGAGGATAGAATTATGTTCAGATTTTTTTCCCTTTGTTGCACATAGAAATGAGGTAAAATGGATTTAAGTTTCCCTGCATTAAAGTCCCTGGCCGCTAGGAGCGCAGGCTCTGGATGAGTATTCTCTTATGGCTTGTTACAGCTCGTTGGGTGCGATTTTAGTGCCAGCATTGGTTTGTGGTGGTAAATAGACAGCTACAAAAATATAGATGAAAACTCTTGGTAAATAGCGCTAAACAGCTTATCATGAGATACTCTACCTCAGATGTGCAAAACCTTGACACTTCCTTAATATTTGATTACGTTTTTGACAAATAGACACAGACCCCTTGTCTTACCAGAGGCAGCTGTTCTGTCTTGCCGATGCATGGAAAAAGCAGCCAACAGTATATTTTCCATGTTGTCTTTCAGCCACAACTAGGTGAACCATAAGATATTACAGTTTTTAATGTCCCTTTGGTAGGATAATCTTGAACAGAACTCACCCAGTTTATTCTCCAATGATTGCACGTTGGCCAATAGGACAGATGGTAGAGGCGGGTTACTCACTCACCGACTAATTCTCATAAGGCGCCCCAACCTAAGTCCCCTGTATTGGCATCTTCTCTTCATGCGAATGATGACTCGTTAAAGAAAAACCTTTGTCCAGTTCGAGGTGAATAATCACTGATATCCAGAAGCTCTTTTCGGTCATAAGATATGGTGGCAGAAACATTATGTACAAAAAATGTTACAAACAACACAACAAAACACACAAAATAGCACAATTGGTTAGGAGCCAGCTAAAAGGCAGCCTTCTCCCCCGGCGCCATTCTTATATCCTTCCTGTTTGGCCCTGTCCGGGGGTGTCCTCGGATGGGGCCACAGTGTCTCCTGACCCATCCTGTCTCAGCCTCCAGTATTTATGTTGCAGTAGTTTATGTGTCGGGGGGCTAGGGTCAGTTTGTTATATCTGGAGTACTTCTCCTGTCCTAATCGGTGTCCTGTGTGAATCTAAGTGTGCGTTCTCTAATTCTCTCCTTCTCTCTTTCTTTCTCTCTCTCGGAGGACCTGAGCCCTAGGACCATGCCCCAGGACTACCTGACATGATGACTCCTTGCTGTCCCCAGTCCACCTGGCCGTGCTGCTGCTCCAGTTTCAACTGACCTGAGCCCTAGGACCATGCCCCAGGAATACCTGACATGATGACTCCTTGCTGTCCCCAGTCCACCTGACTGTGCTGCTGCTCCAGTTTCAACTGTTCTGCCTTATTATTATTCGACCATGCTGGTCATTTATGAACATTTGAACATCTTGGCCATGTTCTGTTATAATCTCCACCCGGCACAGCCAGAAGAGGACTGGCCACCCCACATAGCCTGGTTCCTCTCTAGGTTTATTCCTAGGTTTTGGCCTTTCTAGGGAGTTTTTCCTGGCCACCGTGCTTCTACACCTGCATTGCTTGCTGTTTGGGGTTTTTAGGCTAGGTTTCTGTACAGCACTTTGAGATATCAGCTGATGTACGAAGGGCTATATAAATAAATACATTTGATTTGATTTGATTTGATATAAAGTATTTTAGGAAACTTTCTGTTAAAGTAATGAAATACATTTTTTTTGTCAAGTTTCTTATATGTACTGAGAATATACCAAAGCCAAGTAACTATCCTGCACCATTCCCAGAAAGGTGCAGGAAGGTTGTATGCAAAATATCCGTAGGACAACCACACTCTCACCAAGCTCTAAGAAACATATGGTTCTCAGAACATTATGTGCTAGCTGGGTAAGTAGTGTTTTCTAATTATGAATTTCCCATGTTCCTATTACAATTAACACGTTCTCTTTCAGGCCAAACATGGGCTGGCTAACCATTTTGAGTCTGGGGTTGCATTCAAGCCATCGAACTGTCTCGTTTTGTGCAATGTAATGATACTTATTGAATAGAAGGCCTTTTAATTTGTCTCAATCAAATCAGTGTCATATGTCATGATTTGACTTACAACGTTAATCTGAAGACTGTTATTTATCTAATCAACTAAATATGTTTAATTGTTACCCAATTAAATTAATCATGTAACAATTAACTCATTAGGATCTGGGGCACCAAGAGAGTGGTTCTATAAAGAGTTACCATCTCCCAAATTAAACTCCAACGGTTGTTACCTATCACATCTACAAACAGTCAACGTATTAATCATAACCTTGTATCATATCATCATTCTGAACAGTCGTGACCTCCTTGCATCTGCAAAAACCTGATTCAGTACTACACAAATTGGTTTCATTATTTGTTTACTAGCTAACGAAATGGTAACACAGGATAGACATACACACTTAATACGTTAAAAACAGGTCCCTAGCGGACTGACAACCTATATGGCTGCTTGTTACAAAAGACATGGAGAAGGGGGCAAAGAGGTACAGAGACACTTGAAAGGAAACACTTTGAAGTTTGTGGAAATTTGAAAGGAATGTAGGATAATATAACACAGTAGATCTGGTAAAAGATAATATAAAGAAAAACCAACCGTTCTTTTGTATTTTTTTGTATCATCATCTTTGAAATGCAAGAGAAATGCCATAATGTATTATTCCAGCCCAGTTGCAATTTAGATTTTGGCCACTAGATGGCAGCAGTGTATGTGCAATGGTTCATACTGATCCAATGAACCATTGCATTTCTGTTCCAAATGTTGTATCAAGACTGCCCAAATGTGCCTAATATGTTCATTAATAACTTCATGTTCAAAATTGTGCACTCTCCTCAAACAAAAGCATGGTAATATTTCACTGTAATAGCTACTGCAAATTGGACTTTAAGCTTTAAGAATTTAAGCTTTCTGCCAATATCAGATATGTCTATGTCCTGGGAAATTGTCTTGTTATTTACAACCTCATGCTAATCCCATTAGCCTACGTTAGCTCAACCATCCCATGGAAGGGACACCTATCCCAAAGAATTTTTAAAACACACTGTTTTGCAATGAAGGTGTACAGTAGCCTCACCTGCACTCTGTAGGGTAGCACCATGCCATAGCCGGAGGACAGCTAGTTTCCATCCTCCTCTGGGTACAATGACCTCAATACAAAACCTAGGAGGCTAGTGGTTCTCAACACTTTCCATGGAGTTAGAGTAATTATGACAACTTCCGAAGAATGTCCTCCAACCTATCAGAGCTCTTGCTGCATGAACTGACATGTTGTCCACCCAATGAAAGGATCAGAAAATTAATCTAGTACTGAAAGAATAAGCTACAGCTAGCTAGCACTGCAGAGCATGAAATGTGGTGAGTAGTTGACTCAGAGAGAGAGACAATAGTTGAACAGTTTTGAACAAATACATTTCTTCAAAAATAGAAGCAAGAGAGAGAAAGAGAGAGAGAGAGCTACATATATTTTGCTGTATTTTTCCCCTTACGTAGCTAGCAAATGCAGCTAGCTGGTTTAGCCTACTCAAACACCCGGCTCAAACAGGGATGCCATGTTAACTAGCTGGCTATGGTTATCCAACTCTTGAACTTTTCCAAGTCATGGTAAGCTTTTGGTTGTATTCATTTTTTTGCCACCAGGGCCCGTTGGTGTAACTGCTAAACTGCTTGCTGACTGTACACTGTACTGCATGATAGTAGCTGGTTTACTAATGCCTTAGTTCTAGTAGCTAGCTATGTTGACTATGACGTTAGCTAATATGGTGACAACGATGTAGGCTGTTTGTAGAGGTTAGCAGTTACGATATGAAGGTTTGGCTTGGAAAGGTTTTTTCACCTGGTCACAGACAGCTGATGTGTTATTCACTAAAGTCCGAAAACGTGAGAGGAGAGCGAGTAGATGCAAGAAGGAAACTGTGTCAGGGGTGTAATCATTCCATCGATTCTGTTGAAAAATTTTTCATAACTGGAATCAAACGGAATGAAATTGGGATAAACATATCTGAATTTGTCCAATAGAAACTCTCGTTTGCAACTGTTTGACTAATGATTACACATTAGATAATCTAGATGCAGGTAAGAGTGTGCAAGGCGGCATTGCATGTGTCAATGCCTGTCACCTTGATTACTCAAATTTCTCTCGACCTGTGCACCTATGCTGTAAACTTTCGTTAATAATAGGCTAGGTTGTACTGTAGCAACCTCCTGATGGGTATAGGTAATTTTGACCTATCTATGTTACATTGAACTTTGGTAAATGGAATATGAAAGTCATCCAATATGCTTTAATAAGAAATAAGGCCATGCTCCAAAAAATAATAATCGTCCTCCCTCATCTTAAACGGCACCGACCGCCACTGGTACGTACGCTCAAATGCAATAACACATGGGCACACACACTCTTATTCCATTCCGTAAGCCATACAGTGCATGTGCCAGTATGGAACATGACATTGGGGAAATGAATGCCTGCTGCGTTTTCCGTCGGGTACAATGAATGCCAGAACGTTGAGTGAAAGGAATATGTTTGCCACAGCACAAAGGAACCCTTGTTTGCCTAACCACTCTTTGTGGTCTTAATGGACATTTTTGGAAGGGCCTGCTTTTTTTTTGCTCCTCATAAACTGTGAGTTTCTACCATGTGTGACTGCAGCAAGATGGACCGAGAGGACGGACGCTTCGGATCATTTGACTATCTCTGACTCTTCAACAGCCAGACCACCCCACAGGACTCTCATACTGGGAACACCAGAGATGGGTAAACCAATCACGTGGAGCCAGTATGACCAAAGCTGAACCTAGGATGACATAGTGCCTAACCTACCAAAATCCCCAACAGACACAGCCCCACTCACACACAAATTTGCGTGTACATACACAGACACATGCACACTCGCATACACGCACACACACGTACACCTATATAAAGCAAAACCATGATACAAATACTGTATGTGCCCCCACAGCAGCACTTCGTACAAATCAAGATATATTGCTTCCTGTTCCCTAACGCTCCCCATGTATGTACTGTCTTTACCCACTCTTCATTCTGTCTCTTTCTCTCTCCCCTCTCTACCATCAACTATCTTCTGTTCTATATGTTCTCTCACTTTCTCTATTTCACTCTCACTCAAGAGAAGATCGCCAAAGATCACAATTGGCTTTAAGAAAAACCTCTTATTTTCACAATGTCTCCTTTTCTTTCTTTCTGTCTTTCCCTTGTGTATTCTGTTACTGGCATGATTCCTAGTTAACCCCTGACAAGGCCCTGATTGGCCAAATACACTTTGTGTCCAGGATGTGTCCTCCAACCAGATCCCCCCAGCCCTGACCCTACGGTGATGGAGGGAGCCAGGAACCACTGATCCTCATTGGTTAGATCCCAAATGGAAGTTCAGGTAGAACTTTGGACTCCAAATGTGTTGTCTTGGGCTGTGTTTTTGAATGTAATACTATAGCAAAGCAAATATACTGTAGGTCTGAACTCTATCAATCATATTTTCACTCATCAAAGGAAACTGGGATTGCTGACAGCCTGTTTGACTTGACTATTGCATTATTAACAGTGTAACAGATGTAGTTTTTATAATGAAGCCATCACATTGATTGCTTCAGCTGACATTGAATTATATCAACATTTCCTCCCTTCAGCACTAGAGACCTAAAAGTAGTGTTGGACATAGTTCGGTTACTGTCCGTTTTCCAGGAGGGCGGAGGCTAGGGTGGAGAGTGGAGGGAGGCTGTGCATGCTGTGTAGTTGTGCATAGTGGATCCTAGTTGTGGATAGTGGAGATCCTATGGGAAATCATGGTTTAGACCCCAGCCAAATGGGTCAGCATTACAAACAAGCAGGCTGTTTATGAAAGGCAGCTGCTAGGGCGGTTTCTTTATTAGCATCACAGACATGGATGGAGAAACAGCTAGCATCCTCAGTGGACATTCCTCCCCTGAGCTGGTGCTGGAACTGTAAACGTATAATATATATCTTACTGTCCAGGGGAGGATGCTGCATTCCCATGTTCTTAAGGTCCATGTAGGGCTGGGCCTAAAAATCGCTAGGCTACACAGCAAATTTACAAGCGTTAAAATCTTGGTGTTTAAGGTACCAAGTGTTGTGAGTGTTATATCTGAGTGTTGATTCTAGTGGGGTTAACAGGAGTGGGATGGAAATTGACACCGCATGCAGTGAATAAATTAAGTGCTACTTTAATCACAGTGGCATCAACACTGCATGGTGTTGTTGTTAATCGACTGTGTTGACTTAATTTTGGTTAACCTGCTGAGTGAAAAATATGTGGGAGGGACCTCATTATCATTCTTCCCAGAAGGCTCCGTTGAAGGTTGATTTTTAGAAGTTTGTTTAATATCTATGTTTCCGCCTTCACATTGGTTGATTCGTTGATCTTATGCTATACAAAAATAACTTACATTTTTCTAACCTAATCCACTCTGTAAGGGGATGGATTTACTGCACCCGTAACTGAAATGGTTGTTCCAGTTTAGATGGTTTAGGTAGTCTAATACTGCAATTATTTTGCCATAGTAGTCACTCTGAACACAGGTTGTGGGTAATAGACTATTTCAATTGTTGTATTCTGATAGGAATTACGATCAAATTGTATTTGTCATATGTGCTGAATACATTAGGTGTTGATTTTACCATGAAATGCTTACTTACAGGCCCTTTCCCAACAATGCAGAGTTAAAAAGTAAGAAAATATTAAAATACAAATAAAGAAAGGACATAGTAACACAATAACATAATAACGAGGCTCTACCCAAGAAGTACCGGTACCGAGCCAATGTCTAGGGGTAGGAGTGCCTTCAGAAAGTATTCATACCCTTTAACTGTCTTCAACATTTTGTTGCGCTACAGCTTGAATTTAAAATTGAGTAAATGTTTTTCTTTTATTCACTGGCCTACACACAATAAAATATAATGCTAAAGTGGAACAATGTATTTCTACATTTTTACAAATGAATTAATAATGAGTAATAGTCAATAATCAATAAGTATTGATTATCAATAAGTATTCAACCCCTGCATGGCCTTCAGCCGAAACGTGTTGGTTTTTAAAAACGTTGTTTCCATTGAACATGCCATACTAATAAAGTCATTTTAATTAATTATATGAAGAGTGCCTTGGTCCTCCTTTCTTTTTGATGACCAATTTACCCCTTTTACCATAGAGCACCTTCTATCTACCAAAATGTACTATTGTGTACCTTAGTAGTGCTTCCCTTCCTCCTCTTTCTACAAGTATTCAACCCCTTTCTTATGGCAAGCCTAAATAAGCTCAGGAGTAAATATTTGCTATAAAATAAATTGCATGGATTCACTCTGTGTACAATAACAGTGTTTAACATGAATTCAAAGTTATTGACCGTCTCCACAGTGGCCCCTTTGATGAGGATGGATTCGTGTCCAGCCTGGTTCCTCCTGAAGTCCAAATTCAGCTCCTTTATTTTGCTAACGTTGTGGGAGAGGTTGTTTACCTGGCACCATGCCATCAAAGTGCCTACCTCCTCCCTGTAGGCTGTCTTGTCGTTTTTGGTAATCAGGCCTAATACTGTTGTGTCGTCAGCTAACTTGATGATGGAGTTAGAACTATGTGAGGCCATGCAGTCGTGGGTATACAGGGAATACAGGAGGGGACTGAGCACGCACCCTTGTGGGGCCCCAATGTTGAGAATCATTGTTGAGGAGGTAATGTTGCCTACTTTCACCACCTGGGGTGGATTAACTGTTCAGCAGTCTTATGGCTTGGGGGTAGAAGCTGTTCAGTAGCCTTTTGGTTCCAGACTTGGCGCTCCGATACTGTTTACCTTGAGGTAGCAGAGACAACAGTCTATGAATTGGGTGGCTGGAGTCCTTGATGATTTTTAGATTCTTCCTCTGACAAAGCCTGGTAAAGAGGTCCTGGATGACAGGGAGCTCATCCCCAGTGATGTATTGGGCCGTTGACACTACCCTATGTTGTGTCTTGCGGTCGGATGCTGAGCAGTTGCCATACCAAGCGGTGATGCAGCCAGTTAAGATGCTTTTCATGGTGCAGCTGCATAACTTTTTGAGGATCTGAGGGCCCATGCCAAATCTTATCAGCCTCCTGAGGGGGAAGAGGCGTTGTCGTGCCATCTTTCATAACTGTGTTGGTGTGTCTGGATCATGATAGGTCCTTAGTGATGTGTACACCTAGGAACTCAAAACTCTTGACACGCTCCACTACAGCCCCATCGATGTGGATGGGGGTATGCTCGGCCCTCGGCCCTCCTTGCAGGAGAGGTTGTTGTCCTGGCACCACACTGCCAGATCTCTGACCTCCTCCCTATATGCTGTCTCATTGTTATTGGTGATCAGGCCTACCACCATTGTGTCGTCGGCAAACTTAATGATGGTGTTGGAGTCGTGTGTAGCCATGCAGATGTGTGTGAACAGGGAGTACAGGATTGGACTAAGCGTGCACCCCTGAGGGGCCACCGTTTTAAGGATCAGCGTGGCGGATATGTTGTTGCCTACCCTCACCACCTGGGGGCGACTTATCAGGAAGTCCAGGATCCAGTTGCAGAGGGAGGTGTTCAGTCCCAGTGTCCTTCCTTCATGATGCACTTGAAGGGGACTATGGTGTTGAACGCTGGATCTTGGTTGAGATGGGGTTTTTGGGGCGAGGTTGGTCTGGTGGAGTGCTTGATGGTCTGTCTGTGTCCTTCTGTTGGGGGAGGGGTCTAGGCTGGCAGCAATTGGATGGAGTGGCAGTTTTGGTGGCCGCTGCTGTATCCAGTGTTGGCGAAGGGGTTGGTGCTGGGACTGAAAACTGTGAACTGTGCTGGGACTGGAAGCCATGGGTTGGATCTCGGTCTGGTGTTGGAGGTGCTGGTTCAGGATCTGGGACTTAGGTTGGTGCTGAGTCTGGTGCTTGGACTGAGGGGTGGGAACCAGGAACCGGGAGCCGGGAGCCAGGAACTGGGGATGGTACAGGTGCTGGGTCTGTAGAGGGGAGGAAGGACAATCTGAGGAGCATGCAGACCCACCAAGGAGCCCTAGACCCAGAGGTCAAAGGTAGTACTCGCCTGTGGCCTGCTCGCTCCAGGGGAAGGTCGTGCTGGATCTGCAGAGGGGAGGAAGGACAACCTGAGGAGCGTACAGACACAGAAGGAAGCCCTAGACCCGGAGGTAAGTGGTGGCACACCCCTATGGACTGCTTTCTCCGGGTGAAGGTTAAATCTTTGGTCCCTCCTCTGTGCCTCTTCTTATGGTGTTGGTACTGGTACTGGTGCCAGTTAAAACGGGTCTTAACTGAAGCAGCCATTTTCATGCCCCAATCCAGACGTTGTCTTCGTCCAGGACCTAGCAGCTAACTTGAGGGTGGTGAACCTACTTAACCAAACTTGTGTCATAGTCCTGGATGCATTCATTATGAAGCTGTACTGTAACTACCTTTGATTCTGTGTCTGAAAGTGGAAATGCTCTAAATCTACTAAACAAGGCCAAATCTTGGAAATGTCTGAATTCTGACCAAAACTGTTCTACTAACTGGGTGGTCTCGACTTTCAATGATTCTTGTGGCCTTGGGTGTTTCACCAGGCGGTTCAGGTCAGACGGCACAAAGCCCATAACTCTCTGGAGAACTGCCCTGCTGAGGACAAGGGGGCAGAGGGAGTAAAGGCTAGTCACAGCAGTGCTTCTACTCACCTCAAGGCCTGCTGTCCATTGTCTCATCCTCAGGTAGCTGGTCCTGTTCTGGATGCTGGGGGTGGTCCGGAGTGGTCCGTGAATATGGGTGTCAAGTATGGCCGCGGTCAAAACACTGTTACCGTTCCTTATTCCGCAGCCCTTCAGGTGATGTGGTGGTCCGTGCACTAGAGGAACAGCACCAACTGCAATCAAGTCACTCTTACACGCACTGTCTGCTAGTCCATCGAAATAAAATAAAATAGAAGAGAGTAGAGAAAGGGACGCAACACCAGAAAATCTCCACCGCACTTGCTTGTGCATAAAGAAGAGAAACCAGAGTGCTGATCCTTAACATGTGTTGACAATACAACAGAACAGATGAACCGGAATGATATTTACTCTCACGTGTGGCCAAAAACAACTATCTGCAAGCCATGCCCCTACACAGCCACGCCTGCAGTCTTCTGATCTGACCCGGTGGATCATAGCTCAATAACCCAGCATCAACAACCCAACTTAAAGAAAACAATGGGTTGTTTGTAACCCAAGTGGCTGGGTCAAAATAACCCAATGTGTGTTCTGTCCAATATTTACCCAAATTGGGTGTTTTTAATAACCCAGGATTTTTTTGAGTGAAGGCTGTAGTCACACTCCATGCATACACTCAATGACAAACACTATGGGACCAGTCCTTTGGATGTGTTTTTAAGTAACTCAGCGTTTGGTGTAAATCATGCACTGGTACATTAGCAAGAAATAAGTGAGAAACGTGAGTGCGTGCAACTTTGTGTAAATGAGAAATCATTCCTACAGTATGTGTGCTTTATGTTTCAATTTACTGTTGTCCTTATCAGTGCTAGTTTCTAGTTAGGCCTCTTTCTCAGTTTTAGAACTGCGATCTGTTTCCCTCATCTTAGTTCACATGAGGGTGGAGAAGTCTACAGGCTAACTTCCAGCCCTTAACTACTAGACATTGACTTTCAGGGCTGTATCCTGTATGCTATTTTAAAGTCCCAGCAGCTAACATACGGCAACATATGCCGTAATTAAAACGTCAACACACTACAGGCGGCACCACATACTCCTCTACATGTCACAATTAAAACGACCAGCCATATCTCTGTTGTTGAAGTTATTGCGAGGTACTGCATTTTCTTTGGAGATTGTGTTGGGTATTCACCAGACTCAGGGAGGGACAGGCAGCTACAGAACCTCATGCTGTTCCTCCCCAGTCAGGCAGTCACATTCACATTCCCCTGGAGTCATCAGACAGGTCAGCCACACGCTCTGACACAACCTCTTTTTCTCTCCATAATTTATTTATGCAAAAAGTCGCCTAGCAACCTCTACAACACCAGACCCCCACCTCACCTCCCTCTTCCATCATACATCTCCTTCTGTCTCTCTCGCTCCCTTTCTCTCTGACCGGTCACTTGCCCCCCCCCCCCCCCCCCCCTCTCTCTCTCTCCTACCCGCTGTCTTTCTCTTTCTCTCCCTCTATCTCACTCTCTCTCCCACTTTCTCTCTCTCTCCCCCCACCTCTGAATGTGCCATTTGCAGTTGACCTATTTAAGCAGACCAACATCTGGTGGAGCCTGACTGTTGCCTTTGGGATATCCAGGTACCATTGGTAGTCTGGGGAACTTCCAACTGTCTGAGTCACAGACTCTTGCTCATGGAACAGACGAGGCTGACATACACACACTCACTCACACATATATATTTTTTACACACACACACACACACACTAATTTCTCCAACAACATGTTTTTTCATCTCTCTCCCTGTACTTCAGGGTCAGATGGGGGATAACCCGACAGTGTGTGCGTGCGTGCGTGCGCGTGTATGTGTGTGTGTCAGCCTAGTCTGTGTAAATGTAAATGCCTGTTCCATGAGCAAGTGTCCGTGACTCAGACAGTCCTATCCAGCGTACTAATCAGAGCAAGATAGCTCTCTCTCTCTCTCTCTCTCTCTCTCTCTCTCTCTCTCTCTCTCTCTCTCTCTCTCTCTCTCTCTCTCTCTCTCTCTCTCTCTCTCTCTCTCTCTCTCTCTCTCTCTCTCTCTCTCTCTCTCTCTCTCTCTCTCTCTCTCTCTCTCTCTCTCTCTCTCTCTCTCTCTCTCTCTCTCTCTCTCTCTCTCTCTCTCTCTCTCTCTCTCTCTCTCTCTCTCTCTCTCTCTCTCTCTCTCTCTCTCTCTCTGAATTCATCATTGTTCAAGCAGCCGCTTGGCTCTTTTGGAACTTATCTACTCTTGACTCTTCCCCTTCTTCCTCTCTGTCTGAAACCAAATGTTTTCAGTTGAAAAATAACAGGATCAGAGCGCGCTGCCTCCGGTCTGCCTTCCTGACATCATCCAGCAGAGCACACATCTGGAACCTTTACACTCTTAGTGTGTGTGTGTGTGTGTGTGTGTGGGAGACGGGAGATGTGGGACCTGGAGGAGAGGAAGGGGGGTCTGTGACACATCGGCAGCTAGAAAGAGTGGGGGAGAGAAAGAGAGAGGGAGAGGAAAGAGAGAAAAATGAGAGACAAGAGGGGAGAGAGTTGGTGTGTTTAGCTGAAAACATAGACAATGAAGAATGCAGCCTAGGCAAGAGAAAAAAAAACTGGGCAAACACATTCTTGGCTAAAACACTCATGTATTTAGAGCTTTCGATCTTTAAACAATACATTTGACATTTTGACATTTTAGTCATTTAGCAGATGCTCTTGTCCAGAGCAACAGTAATGAGTGCATACATTTTCATACTTAAAAAAAAAAAACCCTGCTAAGCAGTTTTCGTTAGCCTTATCATTCCAGCTGAGAAACGTGATGTTAGATCTATTCTTAAGGGGTATATTCTTAAAGGAATGCTGGGAATCGAAGTGTCGGTGTGGTGGAAGAAGGTTTCCCAGTAAACATGACCCCATTGGCCCCATGTGGGTATTCGTGGGCAAGGTGGGAACAGGCTAGCCCACACCAAGCCCACATCAGCCCAACACGGGCCAGCACAGACCAGCCTGACCCAGGCTAGCCCACAACAAGTACAACACAGGCTAGCCTACACCAAACCCACAACAAGCCCAACACAGGCTAACCCACACTAATCCCACACCAGACCAAGACAGGCCAGACCACACCAAGACGAGCTAGAGCCGGGGGCTCATTAGAATATTTGGGTGTGTGGTTTGCACACAATTATTCTTCTGCAACCGTTACTGAGAGTGTCGTTCCAGTTTAAATGTCCTCTTATGGGATGTCCATATTAACTTGTATTTGTATATTGCCAAAGTATTATTCTCTGTCTAACTTGGTTGTCTTTCTAATACCATGTTTCTTAAATCCCTTTAAGGTTTAACAATTATGCAGTTCATGCATTTCATTTAATTCCTATTAAATTGCGAAGGTGTTTTTGGTCAATGTGGGCATCCTATATGAGCCAATATTTTTGCCCGCATTGGGCCAACCTCGTGCCAATGTGGGCATGCTTGCTGGGAAAATATGGGCTTACTTCTGGCAAAGTGAAGGCTGCCCTCACCAGATATAAGCTGCCTGCTTTGGGACCGCATTGTTCCAATGAGGGCATGTTGGCTGTATCCCATTTCTGTCTGTTTCTTCACTCTCTTCCTGAGTGTAACATTCTCCACTCTAACCTTGCCTCCGCCATTCGGAATGCATTAGGGTGATATGGCAACAGTGAAAAGGTATACACCTAGCTGTGTGTTCCCACAGCCTCCCAGACTGCTTGGTTCCAGGTCCAACAGGATAATAACCCATCCACCCTTAGAGCTTTTCTGTTTGATTTGTTTGCTTTCTCCTATATTTCCTGTATTAGTTTTAGTGGAACCCAGAGCAAGTTTAGTTGTTTATAGAATAAGAGCATCTCCAGCTGGCCTGTCTGGAGAGGGTAAAGGTGTTGTGGTGATGATACGTAGGGAGGGAGCTGGCTAGTTCCTATTTTCACCACTAGAGGGCACTCTAGTTTCCTTACAGCCTTCTGATCAAACTGATGGCATATGAATGCTTATTAGGGGCAAACAGTATAATGTACAGTCATAGAGTTTCTAAACCCAGAGGCGCAACAATGCAAACATTTCCGGGAACGCTTAACGAAACAGATCAAGCAGACCAGGCTGGGGTTTGGGGTTTGATTTGACGGCCTGCACATGCAGAGTTCGCGTGAGACGACCGTTAGAACCGATGACGTGTTTCTGTTTCTTAGCTAGCCAATGTCACCATGAATGTGATCGGAGATTTCTATTGCAGAAGCAGTTGATGCCTATCTTCACACTATACTGTCTTTGGTACAGTTTTTGGGCGGAGGGTGTTGGATCAGCAACGGCTTTAATGAAAGCCAGAAGGACATGACGTTGGATCGAAGTGAGCAAGTAGACAACCTGTACCGATACACAGGTTGACATTGAAAGACAGGAAATGACAGAGCACTGAAAGATGTGAGTGGCACAGATGAAAGAGCGAGAGAGATGTTTGCCAGATGTCTCTGTTCGGGTGACTACAGTATTACCAAAGATGAGAGAGAGAGAGAGAGAGAGAGAGAGAGAGAGAGAGAAAGAGAAAGAGAGAGACAGATGTCTCTCTTCGGGTGACTGCACTACTGCCAAAGATTCTATACACCGTAGAAAAAACAACTCCTTGGATCAAAAAAAACAACAACCTTCAACTGGTTACAAGTAAATGATTTAGGATTTCTCAATTGAAAAATATTACGTTGTTGAAACCAAGTATATGATTGAACTGTTTTATTTGATTATTACCAAACCTAGCGTAGCACCCCATATTATCTGCATATTCGACACTATTTAAGAAATATATTACCTTTGACAGTGTTATTTTGTGATCAAGCCATCAATGTTTTATGATTATTGGTGTGGTAAAAATGTTAGCTAACGGGTTAGCATGTTTGACAATATGTCCCGTATTATTATCAACTTTTCATTGCGTAGCCTGGTGTGTAGCCTGGTGCATAGCCTGGTGCGTAGCCTGTAGTGTAGCCTGATGCGCCCGCCTGTAGCGTAGCCTGGTGCGTAGCCAGTAGCGTAGCCTGGTGCGTAGCCAGTAGCGTAGCCTGGTGCGCCCGCCTGTAGCGTAGCCTGGTGCGTAGCCTGTAGCGTAGCCTGTAGCGTAGCCTGGTGCGCCCGCCTGTAGCGTAGCCTGGTGCGCCCGCCTGTAGCGTAGCCTGGTGCGTAGCCAGTAGCGTAGCCTGGTGCGTAGCCAGTAGCGTAGCCTGGTGCGCCCGCCTGTAGCGTAGCCTGGTGCATAGCCTGGTGCGTAGCCTGGTGCGTAGCCTGTAGCGTAGCCTGGTGCGCCCGCCTGTAGCGTAGCCTGGTGCGCCCGCCTGTAGCTTAACCTGGTGCGTAGCCTGTAGCGTAGCCCGGTGCGCCCGCCTGTAGCGTAGCCTGGTGCGTAGCCTGTAGACTGCAGTGTTTTTTTCACCAACATCTTCTTCAGTGTTGTAACCAAATAACTTGTCATTATTTGTTTTACAGACTAATCTTATGTTTTGAGAAAGCAGATACAAGTTTAATACGAACATATAAATGGGTATGAATAGTTTAGGCAAAAAGTTGGATATTAAATTATGTGTGATCTGTCGTGCAGTCAAATTCTGCATTGTACAAGTAATATATATACACATTTTGTGGGACACGCCATTTGTACATACACATTTGTATTTAGTTCATTTAGCAGACAACTTTTAACACAGCATATTACCATTGCAGGGTGAAAGTGGGCCCAAAAAATGGCAAACAATTTTTTTTAAATGGTAAAGAAAACTATTTAGCATTTTGAAAATACAAATGACATCTCTCGAAAGTAGCTTGTTACAAAATACATTGGAATCTAGTTCAGCCCAGTGTAATAAAAATGACAGAATACTCAGAAGTAGTTGAAATACACATTTCAAATACATTTAACAGAAATACTGCCCATCTCTGTCTGTGGTATTACTCAGTTAGGGGAGTTCCTTTCACAACGTTGGTTTATCTCTCATGAACTACCTAGACTAAACCACATCTCCTCTCTCCTCATTTTTCATGTGATTCATCCATTTCTTTCTCTCCATCTCATTTGTTGTTTACCTTTCCCTCCTTTCTTCTCAGCTCTTATTTTTTTTACCTCTTCTCTGCCATTTTATTCTCTCTTTACTCATCCATTCCTCTTCCATCCACACAGCTCTTCCACTCAAATTTCTACTTCCATTTTCTCACAATCCTTACTCCCTCTTTTCCACAACGCTGTCTGTCCTATGGGCTGGTTTGGGGCCAATTTAAATGACTGCAATAATTAATCTACACAGATTTCAAAGAAAGAGGGAGGAGAGTGAGGTACGAGTAAAGTTGGGATAGACGTTAATTAGAAAAGAGAAAGATGGATGAGAGAGAGAAGGGATAAAACAGCAAGACAGAGAGTTTAAGAAAGAAGGGGGAGGGACAAAGTGCAATGGTGGGAGAGAGGGAGAGTGTATGGAATGCAGTCTCCCCAGAGAGCACACATGTGTAAGGTTAGAGATTCGTGGACTCAAGCCTCTCTCTCTCACACACATCTCTGTTGGAACAGAGAGGCCTGCAAGCACAGCCAGGCTGCCGCACAGTCATCTCCAGCAGGGCCTGTAGAACACACTGGACCCTACAGTATGTTAGAACAATACCACAACTTGCTCCTCCTGCAGCACTGAGCACAGAGCCAGGGAGCACAGCCACTGCAGACCCCGACACTGGAGAGGACACTGTCTCGCCACTTTATCCAATGGAGTTCTTCTTTCCCTCTTTAAACTTTTATTTTCCTCCTTTCAGCTCCACAGTTTTCTCTCTAACTCCCCGGTACTCGGTGGAACTGAACTGTCATCATGTAGTCTCATTCAGTCTCTCCCTCCACCCCATCATTCCGTAGGAGAATGTCCCAGAATGTTTGGGTTTCGTTTCAATCTCTGAACCTCCAAATGTCAGTCAGAACCCCCAGACGTTTTTCCCTTCACAGCAGAAAAGTGAGTCACAGTGATAAATTCCCAAATTTTATGTTCTGGCGGATTCTCAAGGGAAGCCATTAGTATGTTTTACTGTGCGTACTACAGTATAAGCTCAGTGGAACTGGATTCACATTTGAGAAATGTAACAGTGCCAGGATATCATTTTATATAAAAACGCATACATTTTTACCGCACTACAGAAGCAGAGATTAGGCCTATGGGCCTGCTGTTTTTAGGGAAAACCATTAGCGGACAATAGCTGACTCTACCGATCCCCTTATCTGTCCTCATACGGCGATAGCCAGGGGAAAGCCCAGCTTGAACATGACTACTGGTCCAAATGAGCGTGAAAGTTTTTTGATTTGGCACTGAAGCAGATCCAATCCTGCTTCTCCTCTTTCTGTGCCAAGATCTCTGGCTGTTTCTTCCTTCTGGTGTTTTTGCGTGTCTCACATTTTCCATGTTATTGTTTTTTCTTCCTGGGGAGTAATGACTCTTCAGTCACATTGTAGTTGGACTGTGCTGTGGTCTTTCAAACACTTCAGGTAGAGCGTGGCTTCTGAGGGGTAGATATGATTTTGCGTCACGCCAGTTTCTGGGCTAAGAAACAGTCGTTCTCCGTGCTCATGCTGGTTGTCTTGGATTTGGTTGTTCTTCATCGTAGCTAAAGAGAACACGTTGTATGTACATGGTTACTCCATGGTATTAATATTTGTATTTGTGCACAGCTGGTCAGGCAATTTTACATTAAATTTCTTCCCACTGGGCAAAAACTGATTGAATCAATGTTGCTTCCGCAAAATTTCAACCCCAAAAATCAATGTGATGACGCTGAATCAATGTGGAAAACTAATTGAATTTGCAAAAAGTAATCAACGTGAGGGCATTCCGTCTTTTTTCACCCAACTTTTAACATAAGACCCCTTTCACAGCCCCCATACTCAACTGGCGGACCACGGTCCGGGCTCAGAACGGGTCAATATGGACTGCGGGTTTTGGGGAATTTGATAGGGCTTCGATCCCTGGTATCGTATAAGCACACACAAGACATTTGTAGAAATGCAGGAATGAGCTTTAAAATGTCTACATTTACTTCCGCCAACAAGAGGGGTGTGAACAGTTTGGGGGTCGCATGGGTTGGGAGGTGAAGTGTGTTACGACACCGATACATTTCAATATCCATCTGACCTTTGCCACCCAGAAAATGTGTGTGACTGGACCTTCTCAAATTGTTCTTGAGTACCCCTACTCTAGAGGTTTCAAGAGAATACCCTCAGCTATACCTTTTTTTGAGGAACAGCCTGTTACATTCTGCAGTGAGCCAAGAAATAACTATGGAAGCCCATCCCCACCACCAAAAGAAATGTACAATGTGGATCGTTGATTATACAAAAAGGATATGTTTTTTCATTTTTAACATGGCACCACAGGTCCCAGAGTGGTGGGGTGGATTTTTTTCCCCTGGGGCCCTGAGTTTTTTCCTGTTCTGGTAGGCTAACCTAACCAACTCTGGACCCTAGTTGTAGTATGATATAGTAATTAATCAGCTGTAAAAAAATGGTTGTATTTTGGGTGATGATCTGACCAGACAATTCTTCTAATCAGGGTCATATGGTTTAAAATTCCTGGCCATAGGGAGGATGAAAACCTTAAAACCCTGTCAAACTGCAGCAACCTTGTACTTGTTCAAATCAATTATATTTAAAAACTAACATGGGGTGGGGGGGTCCCACAGACAAAGAGACAACAACTGTGATTGGATAATATAACTAATAACAGGGCTGATGTCACGTATAAATGGGTCAGGAGACAGGCGCAGGAATGCGTAAACGTTTTTAAAAATGTCTTACCCGAATTTCGGCGTGACATGTAAAGGCACGTGAACGAAGACCATTCAAACAATATACAAAAGACAGGGTAGAAACCCAAACAAAAGAGTGAGGAGTACCTTGAATAAATAACACAAGCCCGCAATGAGTAACACACGGGACGAGACCCGTAATCATCTGAGCAATCCACAATGGCACGAAAGCTAAAACACACAACACAGGTGCTCACACGCACCAACGGACATTGTAACAATAATCGACAGGACACTGGTAAACTAAGGGCACACTTACACAATTACTAATCAGTGGGAATAGGGGCCAGGTGTGCGTAATGACATTTCCGGAGGGATCTGTGACAGTCTGTTTTCACTCTGGTTGCATCGTGTAGGCCTTTGCATCTGTAATTAAAAGGTTATTCATACAGTATGCCATCACTATTGTGTTTATTGATTAATTCCAGTCAATAATTTGGGATTAAAAAGGCCTAGGTCCACCCAAAGTTTGAATATAAACCAAATTTGATAAAATTCACATTTTCTCAGAACTCAAATAAGTGGGCCCATAATAAGCTATTAATAATCTTATGTTTCCCCAAGAACGACAACATGAATAGCGTACAGCTGGCAGGTTTTACACTTTTTCGGCAGGATAGAACAGCTACTTCTGGTAAGACAAGGGGTGACGGTTTATGTATATTTGTAAACAACAGCTGGTGAACGAAATCTAAGGAAGTCTCAAGGTTGTAGACCACTGTTTACCAAGAGAGTTTTGATCTATATTCTTCGTAGCTGTCTATTTACCACCACAAACCAATGCTGGCACTAAGACTGCACTCAATGAGCTGTATACGGCCATAAGGAAGTCGCCTCTGGCGGCACTTCCGCTAGCAGAACCCCTCGCCAATAGCCAATGAAATTGCCAATGAAATTGCAGGGCGCCAAATACAAATCAACAGAAATCTCATAAATCAAAATTCTTAAACATACAAGTATTAGGCACCATTTTAAAGATACAATTCTCGTTAATCCAGCCACAGTGTCTGATTTCAAAAATGCTTTACAGCAAAAGCCCCACAAACGGTTATGTTAGGTCACCACCAAGTCACAGAAAAACCCAGCCATTTTTCCAGCCAAAGAGAGGAGTCACAAAAAGCACAAATAGAGATAAAACTAATTACTAACCTTTGATGATCTTCATCAGATGACACTCATAGGACTTCATGTTACACAATACATGTTTGATTTGTTTATGTCCATATACCTCCTTTTGTTAGGGTGTTTGGTAAACAAATCGAAACGAGCGTGCAACTTCCAGCGGAAAGGTCAGACTAAAATTCCAAAAAGTTATATTACTGGTCGTGGAAACATATCAAACGATGTATAGAATCAATCTTTAGGATGTTTTTATCATAAATGTTCAATAATGTTCCAACCGGAGAATTCCATTGTATGTAGAAAAGCAATGGAACGGGAGCTACCTCATGTGAATGCGCGTGACTGAGCTCGTGGCTGCTGGCAGACCTCTGACTCATTCCCCTCTCATTCAGCCCCCCTTCCTAGTAGAAGCATCAAACAACGTTCTAAAGACAGTTGACATCTAGTGGAAGCCTTAGGAAGTTTAACATAACCAATATCCCACTGTACTGTATCTTTAATAGGGGCTGAGTTGAAAAACTACAAATCTCAGATTTTTTCTCAGGTTTTTGCCTGCCATATGAGTTCTGTTATACTCACAGACATCATTCAAACTGTTTTAGAAACTACAGAGTGTGTTCTATCCAATATTACTAATAATATGCATATATTAGCATCTGGGACTGAGTAGGAGGCAGTTTACTCTGGGCACGCTTTTCTTCCGAAAATGCTGCCCCCTAACCCAAGCAGGTTAATGCAGGGAAACTTACATTGGTTTTACCTCATTTCTACCAGCATGCTAAAAGTGCAACCAGAGGGAGAAAAAAAATCTACAAAAAAAGTGGTCAGATGAAGCAGATGCTAAGCTACAGGACTGTTTTCCCACTGTAGCACAGACTTTTCCTGGATGTTCCGGGATTCTTCCGGTGGCATTGAGTACACCACATCAGTCACTGGCTTCATCAATAACTACGTCGATAACATCATCGCCACAGTGACTGTACGTACATACCACAACCAGAAGCCGTGGATTACAGGCAACATCCTCACTGAGCTAAAGGGTAGAGCTGCCGCTTTCAAGGTGCGGAACTCTAACCCAGAAGCTAATAATAAATCCCGCTATGCCCTCCGACGAACCATCTAACAGGCAAAACGTCACGCTGATCCTCAACACGGGGCCCCTCAGGGGTGCGTGCTCAGTCCCCTCCTGTACTCACTGTTCACTCATGACTGCATGGGCAGGCACGACTCCAACACCATCATTAAGTTTACCGATATCACAGATAAAAGTGGTAGGCCTGATCACAGACAGCGATGAGACAGCCTATAGAGAGAAGGCCAGAGACCTGGCAGTGTGGTGCCAGGACAACAATCTCTCCCTCAACGTGATCAAGACAAAGGAGAGGATTGTGGACTACAGGAAAAGGAGGACCGAGCATGCCCCCATTCTCATCGACAGGGCTGTAGTGGAGCAGGTTGAGACCTTTTAGTTCCTTGGTGTCCACATCACCAACAAAATATCATGGTCCGAACACACCAAGACAGCCGTGAAGAGGGCACGACAAAGCCTATTCCTCCTCAGGAGAAGATTTGGCATGGGTCCTCAGATCCTCAAAAAGTTCAACAGCTGCACCATCAAGAGCATCCTGACTGGTTGCATCACTGCCTGATATGGCAACTGCACGGCCTTCGACCGCAAGGCACTACAGAGGGTGGTGTGTACGGTCCAGTACAACACTGGGGCCAAGCTTTCTGCCATCCAGGACCTCTATACCAGGGGGTGTCAGAGGAAGACCTTAAAAATTGTCAAAGACTCCAGACACCCTAGTCATTGACTGTTCTATATGCTGCCGCACGACAAGCGGTACAGGAGCGCCAAGTCTAAGTCCAAAATACTTCTTAACAGCCTCTACCCCCAAGCCATAAGACTCCAGAACAGCTAATCAAATAGCTACCCAGACTATTAGCATTGCCCCCCCCCCCCCCCCCCCTCTTTTACGCTGCTGCTACTCTCTGTTTATTATCTATGCATAGTAACTTTAACTCTACCTACACATACATATTACCTCAATTAACCGATGTCGCCAAACATTGACTCTGTACCAGTATCCTCCTGTATATAGCTTCGCTGTTGGGATTTTACTGCAGGTCTCTAATTATTTGTTACTTTTACTTCTTAATATATAACTATATATATATATTTTACTTATCTATTTTTTACTTGACACTTATTTTTTCTTAAAACTGCATTGTTGGTTAAGGGCTTGTAAGTAAGCATTTCACTGTATGGTCTGCACAAATGCAATTTGATTTGATTTGATTTGGTGGTTAGCTAATCATTAGTGTATGTGTGCATGTAGCTAGCTAACATTAGTTATGTATTTAGCTAGCTAACGTTAGCAAACACATTTTTTCTCTAGCAGCTAACTCTGAGTAAGATTACCTGCAGTCAGATGCTACCTAGTTAGCAATGCGGGAAAGCATAGCTAGCGGATTTTCTAACTAACTAGCTTGCTGTAGCTATCCTGATATCTTCGCCAGAAAGTGTTTGCTTGTAAAGGCCCTTGTAAGAGTGGTGCGCCAGCACAAACTGTTTCTGCCTTGATACATTTGATTACTGCACCATTCGTATTAGCTACACTCTTAGAAAAAAGGGTTCCAGGGTTTTTGGAAGAAAGGGTTCTTTGATGATTCTTTGGAAGGAAAGATAATTTGTTTGGAAGAAAGAAGGGTTCTACATGGAACCGTATATAATATTCCCAAGCATGCTCTATTGAGGCAAGAATCTCTGAATTTTATGTTTTATGTGCATTGATTGGTTGATTAATTTGTGCTACACAAAGATAAATATCATTTCTAAACTAATCCAATTTATATAACCACTCAGGACAGGGAGAGGGTATTAATTATACAGGTGAGTGTAATGTGTTGTAATGATATACAGTGTATGTGTACTTATGACAATGTTGTTGACTGTGTGTGTGTGTGTGTGTGTGTGTGTGTGTGTGTGTGTGGGTGTGCGGGTGTGGGTGTGCGGGTGTGTGTGGGTGTGCGGGTGTCCAGGTGCTACAGTTGCTGTGCCAGGCGTGGGCATATCCCAGTGCCAACCCTCTCTGGAGCTACGCTCAGGTATCACCCCCCAATCGTGGATTTCAGGAGACAGCAGAGGGAGCATGCTCCTATTCACATCGAAAGGACCACAGTGGACAAGGTGAAAGATTCAAGTTCCTCGGTGTACACATCACTGACAATCTGAAATGGTCCACCCACACAGACAGTGTGGTGAAGAAGGCGCCTCAATAGCGCCTCTTCAACCTCAGGAGGCTGAAGAAATTTGGCTTGGCCCCTAAGACCCTCACAAACTTTTACAGATGCACAATTGAGAGCCAAGTTCCTCGGTGTACACATCACTGACAATCTGAAATGGTCCACCCACACAGACAGTGTGGTGAAGAAGGCGCCTCAATAGCGCCTCTTCAACCTCAGGAGGCTGAAGAAATTTGGCTTGGCCCCTAAGACCCTCACAAACTTTTACAGATGCACAATTGAGAGCCTACCCTTTAGCTCAGTGAGGATGTTGCCTGTAATCCACGGCTTCTGGTTGTGGTATGTACGTACAGTCACTGTGGCGATGATGTTATCGACGTACTTATTGATGAAGCCTGTAAGGCTGTATCATCGCCTGGTATGGCAACTACACCAGGGCTCTCTAGAGGGTGGTGCGGTCTGCCTAACGTATCACCGGGGGCTCATTGCCTGCCCTCCAGGACACCTACTGCACCTGATATCACAGGAAGGCCAAAAAGATCATCAAGAACATCATCTACCCGAGCCACGGCCTGTTCACCCCGCCCTCATCCAGAAGGCGAGGTCAGTACAGGTGTATCAAAGCTGGGACCGAGAGACTGAAAAATAGCTTAAATCTCAAGGCCATCAGACTGTTAAATAGCCATCATTAGCCGGATACTCAACCCTGCACCTTAAAGGCTGCTGCCGTATGTACATAGACATGGACTCACTGGTCACTTTAATAATGGAACACTAGTCACTTTAATAATCTTTACATACAGCTTTACTCATTTCATATGTATATACTGTATTCAACTGTATTTTAGACAATGCCAATCTGACATTGCTCGTCCTCTGGGTTGTGTTCATTTGAGAAATGGAAAACATTTCCCTACGTGAAACACGACCCTGATGTCCTTCCACCTATCAGAGCTGCATGCCGGTAGGGATGCAGAGTCACCTGGACTGCGGCTTAGTGTGTGTGAGTCGGCATGGTGATGAGGGAGTGTCTCCGCTCCTGTATGGACATCAACGGAGCCAACCTCAAATTCGAGGGACAGTACAGTATGGCACCTCCCCCAAGGTTTTGGGTGCATCAATAGCCTGAAGTGGCTCAATGTCAATATTTTCTGTTCTCTGCTCATTCTGATCTGAAAGAACTGGACGGGTGAAAACAAGTAAGAAAGTGCTGTCACATATCTGCTGTTCAGATCACTGCAAATTAATGAAAGGAGATTGTAGACTACTGGGGTGCACCACTACAGTATGCTTTGGCTGCCTTGCTATGAGTTTAGGACCCAGGTAAAGGTGTGTGTTAGGTGTTGTGTTTCTCTCTCTCTCACTATGAAGAGACCATGGAGCTGCTCTCACCGATGACTCCACTGTCTGATGAAGAAACAGAACCACTTGATGACAGATTGGATCTTCCTCAAGAGGTCAAATGGCAGACTGTACTTTCTCAGGCAGCACCATCCCAGGCTGCTTCAGTGGACCATAAATCAGATAAGAGACAGCAGTATCATAATCAAACCCATAACACTCTTCTTATATAACTACATTCATGAACATAATGTTGCTTGCTTCATTCAAATCATTACAACTTAATGAGTCTTCCCACAGGCAGTTAAGAAGGTATGGCATAGAGCTCGCCAGCTTATAGTCCCAAAAAACTGACATTTGTTACCTCTGTTTTGTTCAGTCATTCCTGTGGGGAAAATTAATGGTGAAATAATAGGGTTTTGTATTAAACAACAAAAATAAGGACTAAGGTTATAGTAGATTTAGGAGATTTTAATACGTTTTGGTCTATGAGATAATATCAGTCAGTTAACATGAACTTTGTGAATTATGAAGCTTTTATATCCTTTTTTGACTATATCCAGTGGGGAGAACAAGTATTTGATACACTGCCGATTTTGCAGGTTTTCCTACTTACAAAGCATGTAGAGGTCTGTAATTTTTATCATATCATCACTTCAACTGTGAGAGACGGAATCTAAAAAAAATCAAAAATCCAGAAAATCACATTGTATGATTTTTAAGTAATTAATTTGCATTTTATTGCATGACATAAGTATTTGATACATCAGAAAAGCAGAACTTTATATTTGGTACAGAAACCTTTGTTTGCAATTACAGAGATAATACATTTCCTGTAGTTCTTGACCAGGTTTGCACACACTGCAGCAGGGATTTTGGCCCACTCCTCCATACAGACCTTCTCCAGATCCTTCAGGTTTCGGGGGTGTCGCTGAGCAATACGGATTTTCAACTCCCTCCAAAGATTTTCTATTGGGTTCAGGTCTGGAGACTGGCTAGGCCACTCCAGGACCTTGAGATGCTCCTTACGGAGCAACTCCTTAGTTGCCCTGGCTGTGTGTTTCGGGTCGTTGTCATGCTGGAAGACCCAGCCACGACCCATCTTCAATGCTCTTACTGAGGGAAGGAGGTTGTTGGCCAAGATCACGCGATACATGGCCCCATCCATCCTCCCCTCAATACGGTGCAGTCGTCCTGTCTCCTTTGCAGAAAAGCATCCCCAAAGAATGATGTTTCCACCTCCATGCTTCACGGTTGGGATGGTGTTCTTGGGGTTGTACTCATCCTTCTTCTTCCTCCAAACACGGCGAGTGGAGCATGGTGGTGGCAGCATCATGCTGTGGGGATGTTTTTCCATCGGCAGGGACTGGGAAACTGGTTAGAATTGAAGGAATGATGGATGGCGCTAAATATAGGGAAATTCTTGAGGGAAACCTGTTTCAGTCTTCCAGAGATTGGAGACTGGGACGGAGGTTCAACTTCCAGCAGGACAATGACCCTAAGCAAACTGATGA
Source organism: Oncorhynchus mykiss (assembly GCF_013265735.2). NCBI lineage: Eukaryota > Metazoa > Chordata > Actinopteri > Salmoniformes > Salmonidae > Oncorhynchus > Oncorhynchus mykiss. The sequence continues at coordinate 8,992,312 of NC_048593.1, read as the reverse complement.
AGCAACACTCGAGCAGTTTAAGGGGAAACATTTAAATGTCTTGGAATAACATTGAGTGGCTGCTGCCAACATACTGACTCAAATCTTTAGCCACTTTAATAATAAAAAATGGATGTGATAACTGTATCACTAGTCACTTTAAACAATGGCACTTTATATAATGTTTACATACCCTACATTGCTCATCTCATATGTATATACTGTACTCTATACCATCTACTGCACCTTGCCTATGCCGTTCGGCCATTGCTCATCCATATATTTATATGTGCATATTCTCATTCATTCCTTTACACTTGTGTGTATAAGGTAGTTGCTGTGAAATTGTTAGATTACTTGTCAGATTTTACTGCACGGACAGATCTAGAAACACAAGCATTTCACTTCACTCGCATTAATATTTGCTAACCATGTGTATGTGACCAATTAAATTTGATTTCATCATATGTTAAAAAAAATTGAACTAGTATTCGTTTGGAAGGTAGTTAAAGCATTTTTATCAAAGCAATCACCTTTGCATGTGAAAACAGAATCCTGCTCATCACTTACCTCACTTTTGTTTTGAGCCAATTTCACAGTGGGCTTTGAACGGCCGCCTGGCTTCTGCCCAGGAGGGAGTCCGGGTCCAAAACTAATGCAATCAACTTTCACCTGGTGCAAAACACGCCAGATTAATCGAATCCCCTCACTGAGTGTGGTTACACGAATGGTCAGATTAATATAATAGTTTGAATTAAAACGTTTACATGCTTCACAAGAAGAACGATTTCCATAGCAATCCTGTTTAGCTAGGCACATCTGAAATCATGCTACCTGATTGGCAGAAAATCTGCAATCTAAATAAACAACTTATTTTTGTTCTGACATATAAAGTTTGTATGTGAAAACTACTTCTAAGACACATACATCCAGTTGTTACGAACACACTTTACTGGCGCTAAAGAGGGAGGCTTGCTCGGCTTGTGCTAACACGAGGTGTCAATAATTAAAAAGATTGATAAACAAACTTAGATTTTAACTTTACGCCGATTAAGATAAGCAGAGTGAGGTGTTTACATGATTATTGCGTAATCTGCCTACTCCCATAATTAGTTTAATATCAAATTATTGGTGTGCATGTAAATGTACTCACTGACCGTTCCGTTGACAACATGCACATTACTTACTGATTGGCTGCCACTGTACAGTATGCTTCCAATCAGAGGATTGCAGGTGTGGCTTATTCCAGGTGTGGCTTATTCTAGGCGTGGCTTTCAGTTAGCTGTTTTTGGTCTCCTATAAGAGGAGACCAGTTAAAAAAAACTCTGTTCATAAACAGTGAGCCTATACACTGTCAGATCTGCAGCTTTGTTTTAAGGCTGACATGTGCATTTATTACTGCTTCTCTGCCTTTTGGCTAAGATCAAGTGTAGTGTAGTACCTTTAACAGTGGCGATCGTAGGCCGGAGAGTACCCGGGAAGTTGTGCTTGAGTTAGTTTTGTTTAGGGTATTCTTTAAAACATTTTTTTGATTTTACCCCTTTTTCTCCCCAATTTCGTGGTATCTAATTGTTTTAAGTATGAGACTATCTTGTCTCATCGCTACAACTCCCGTACGGGCTCGGGAGAGACGAAGGTTGAAAGTCATGCGTCGTCCGATACACAACCCAACCAAGCCGCACTACTACTTAACACAGCGTGCATCCAACCCGGAAGCCAGCCGCAACAATGTGTCGGAGGAAACACCGTGCACCTGGCAACCTTGGTTAGCGCGCACTGCGCCCGGCCAGATTGGATTTCTCCAGAAAATTCCTCCAGGAAGAGCTCGGTTTCAAACCTGTGCATGTGAACTGCATCGCAGCCCTCCCCTATGGGAAAGGCTTCGATGTTAGTTTCACCTGTGTTAGCTTCCTGAGGGAGTTCTGGCGGAAACTCCAGAATGCCCTGAACACCCAGGGGTCCCTTACAGCAATGTTTGAAGTGACTAAGCTGATGGATAATAGCATCAAAACTGTTATTTCTTTTGTATGTACAATGACACTGTACAACCGGAGGAATGTGCAGTATGGTTGGAAAGGTACTGTCTACCATAGTCGAAGAGAACAGGAGCCATGTTCACTACCGGGACCAGCCCAAGCGCCTGTGAAAAGGTGGTCTGCATGAAGTGGGCCACCGCTACAAGGAGTGCACGAACGGAAGGTCCTGCAACCTCTGTGGCAAGCGGTCCCACCTCATCCGCGGCTAAAAAAAGGGTAAGTTGGAATGGGAGAGCTCCCAGGGGGAGGAAGAATCCAGAACCTTCCCCACCAACTACTGCAACCAAATCTCCTTTTAAAATCCCCTTTAAACCTCTTCTCCCTACCACTCCCCTTTACCCTGGAGGGAGGGAGAGAAGGTACCCGATAAGTAACCCCTTTTAACTGTTCCAAATGCCTTTCTTTTTAGCACTGTTTTTACTCACCCTTTTATGGCTATTAACATCACCACTATTAATGTAAGGAGTGCTAAACAGAGACACGAGGACAGTCGGTTTTTATTATTTTTTAGAAAGGTTTAATTCAGATGTTTTTATTACAGGGTCTACCCTTTTTTTCCTCTTACAGCAAATGGGAGGACAAGTGGCAGCACGGGCCTTTCATTCATTCAAATGGGAGGACAAGTGGCAGCACGGGCCTTTCATTCATTCAAATGGGAGGACAAGTGGCAGCACGGGCCTTTCATTCATTCAAATGGGAGGACAAGTGGCAGCACGGGCCTTTCATTCATTCAAATGGGAGGCCAAGTGGCAGCACGGGCCTTTCATTCATTCAAATGGGAGGACAAGTGGCAACACGGGCCTTTCATTCATTCAAATGGGAGGACAAGTGGCAGCACGGGCCTTTCATTCATTCAAATGGGAGGACAAGTGGCAGCACGGGCCTTTCATTCATTCAAATGGGAGGACAAGTGGCAGCACGGGCCTTCATTCATTCAAATGGGAGGATAAGTGGCAGCACGGGCCTTTCATTCATTCAAATGGGAGGACAAGTGGCAGCACGGGCCTTTCATTCATTCAAATGGGAGGACAAGTGGCAGCACGGGCCTTTCATTCATTCAAATGGGAGGACAAGTGGCAGCACGGGCCTTTCATTCATTCAAATGGGAGGACAAGTGGCAGCACGGGCCTTTCATTCATTCAAATGGGAGGACAAGTGGCAGCACGGGCCTTTCATTCATTCAAATGGGAGGACAAGTGGCAGCACGGGCCTTTCATTCATTCAAATGGGAGGACAAGTGGCAGCACGGCCCTTTCATTCATTCAAATGGGAGGACAAGTGGCAGCACGGGCCTTTCATTCATTCAAATGGGAGGACAAGTGGCAGCACGGGCCTTTCATTCATTCAAATGGGAGGACAAGTGGCAGCACGGGCCTTTCATTCATTCAAATGGGAGGACAAGTGGCAACACGGGCCTTTCATTCATTCAAATGGGAGGACAAGTGGCAGCACGGGCCTTTCATTCATTCAAATGGGAGGACAAGTGGCAGCACGGGCCTTTCATTCATTCAAATGGGAGGACAAGTGGCAGCACGGGCCTTTCATTCATTCAAATGGGAGGACAAGTGGCAGCACGGGCCTTCATTCATTCAAATGGGAGGACAAGTGGCAGCACGGGCCTTTCATTCATTCAAATGGGAGGACAAGTGGCAGCACGGGCCTTTCATTCATTCAAATGGGAGGACAAGTGGCAGCACGGGCCTTTCATTCATTCAAATGGGAGGACAAGTGGCAGCACGGGCCTTTCATTCATTCAAATGGGAGGACAAGTGGCAGCACGGGCCTTTCATTCATTCAAATGGGAGGACAAGTGGCAGCACGGGCCTTTCATTCATTCAAATGGGAGGACAAGTGGCAGCACGGGCCTTTCATTCATTCAAATGGGAGGACAAGTGGCAGCACGGGCCTTTCATTTCGAGTGGATCCAATTTTAATAAAAATGATGGTGTTGCTATTTTAATCAAGACCCCACAGGTGGTGGTGAGGGGGAGCACGGTGGTGGTTGCTGGGCGTGCTCTTTTAGCCAATTGCACTTTTATGGGAGGGATTTTAATGTGCTAAATGTGTATGATTTAACAATAAACACGACCGGTGTGCACTTTTAGAAGACCTACAGTCACACATGCTAGGCAGGGATCCTCTAGTGGTGGGTGGGGATTTCAACTGTTTTAAGTAGAGCAGACAGGAGAGGATTTTAAGGTAGATAGGTCAAGTGTTTTATTGCAAGGGCTGTGCAGGGATTTTAAACTGACTGACTGTTTTAAAACCCTGCATCCAAGAGAGGAGGGCTTCACCTGGACCATTGGTGAAGGCACCAGAGCCTCTCGCATTGACTATCTGTTTACCCGGGACTGTCCCCCAACTGTAATGCGTGCACCCTTTCACCAACGTCGGGAGTGACTGTGGGAAGAGGGCCCTGGAAACTGAACTGCTCGCTTTTAGAAGATGATAGAGTCCTTAGTCAGTACAGGGAGCGGTTTAGCCAGTGGCAGACACTACAGGACTTTTTTGACACACATGCACCTCCAAGTGCGTATTTTACATGGACGACGTTAACATTTTATGCACCGACCTGTTATCTGTCGACAGGACCCTGGACAGGACTGACTGGTACAGACGAGCATCTGGGGCAAGACTGAACAGAGGACCACTTTTTCGGACCGTAGGCAGACCCAGACTTGACCAGACTATCACTGACAGTTAAAATGACTGACATAAGAGTACTGGGGGTAAAGTTTGACCGAGAGGGAGGAGGAAGCGGCAACTGGAGTGGGATCCTGGGGACCGTAAGAAAGAGATTGGGTTTTTGGGGATTCGACAGATGACTTTTGAGGGCAAGGTTTTAATCATTAAAGCTGTGATTTTACCTGTGCTTTTATTAATCGGTTCTGTTTTTATCCCACAAACAACTATTTTAGCGCTGGAATGGATGGTCTTTCACTTCCTGTGGTTAAGCAAGTGGGAGAGGCTGAAGAGGGAGGTGGTCAAGAGGCCCAGGTCCAAGGGGGGGAAAAGGCTTGCCTGACCACTACTTGTTCCTGGGCAGCCAATACACAGTGTTACATCTCACTCTTGCCACCTCCCCGGTCAACAACAAGACCCAGGCCCTCGCACGGTTCTGGCTGGGATCTTACCTCAGGACCCTGAAGCTGATCCCAGTTGACCTGCGAGCCCCAGTATCTTTCCTGCTCCCCACACACTATGTCCATCTCCAAAAGGTTTTAAGACATTTTAAACTGGAGAAAGAGGCAGTCACGGTTTTAACTAAACATCGCTCTCTTTTCTCTCTTTTGCAGGAGCACTGGACACAAGTGTGTCGGTTTGGCGCAACGTGGCCCATCCTGCTCTGCTGAACCAACACCGGGACCTGTCCTGGAATGGTCGCCCATGGGATCCTCCTGGTCAGGACCGTTATGCACTCCCTAATGCCCCAGCTCATGCTGTATGGCGTGGGTCGGCCTATTCCACCGAAGGTCTTCACCAAGCTCTGGCCCCCTCTCATGTGTCTGAAGGATGTACTGTGGTCCTCCCACAACCTGCTGGTAGCAAAACGAGTAGAGGTAGAGACCACCCCGCAGGCAGTGACCATGGTAGCCACGGAAACCCTGGGGTGGTATGGAAAAAAGGGGGCCTCGACCCCAGGCGAAGGGTCCCCCACAACACCCAAGGTCCCGGCGGTCATGGCCTGACAGCGCTGCGGCGCCTACCTGTGCAAAGGACCGAAGACAGCTTTTTTTAACAAAGTAACTTTTTAACATATTTTCATGTCTTAAAATTGTTTTAACTTTGTAAAATCAATTGTACACATTTTAAATGGCTTTTACAGATTTAATGTTTCACAAGAAAAAGTACTTTTATTCATGGTTGTTTCTATTGTTTTTAACATGTACTTTTTAACAAATGTAAATGTAATATTCAAATGCTTTTTGTTATGCTTTTATAACGTTTTTGTGTGTAAAATGTATAAATAGATATGTGCTGTTGTTAAAAGCAAAGAACAATAAGATTTTGTCTCTAGATAACTATGTAATTGTAATAATCACTTTCCTACCAGACCATCATTTCAGTGAGTGTGATGGATTAACTATAGTAAACTACTGTGAATTTTACAATAGCCCACCTGTAACAAGTGGGAATTTAATTAGCATTATAAAACAAATCCCCATCAAAATCCATCAATTTAAGATAGAGATACAGGTTCTGTGTTTTTGCTTGGACTGCGTTTCAATCCAGTGCATCCGCCAACGTCGCCCATCTGCGATGAAAGGTGGCAGAGCTATAGCGGTGTTTGTCAGACCATGAGACATCCTGAAAATCGGTCTTCTCACGAAAATGTCTGTAGCGGCCGAACGTTTTGGCCCACAAACTATGAACCCTCACAAGACTAGTCTGGAGATAGCGTAAGTGATGAGTAGATTACTGTACCAGTTTAAAAAAATGAATGAAAGTACAGTGCCGTGAGAAAGTAGTTATTTAGTTTTCTCTTTACCCCTTTTTCATGGTATCCAATTGGTAGTTACAGTCTTGTCTCATCACTGCAACTCCCGTACGGACTCGGGCGAGACAAAGGTCAAGAGCTGTGTGTCCTCCGAAACACAACCCAACCAAGCCACACTGCTTCTTGACACAATGCCCACTTAACCCGGAAACCGGCCGCACCAATATGTCAGAGGCAACACCATGTCAACGTGCACTGCGCCCTGCCCACCACAGGAGTCACTAGTGCACAAGGACATCCCTGCCGGCCAAAACCTCCCCTAACCCGGACAATTGTGCGCAGCCCCATGGGTCTCCCGTTCGCTGCCAGCTGGAACAGAGCCTGGACTCAAACCCAGAATTTTTAGTGGCACAGCTAGCACTGCAATGCAGTGCCTTAGACCACTGTGCCATTCGGGAGGACAGTTTTCTCTACTTTTGCATATTTTTTATACTGAATGTTATCAGGCCTTCAACCAAAACCTAATATTAGATAAAGGGAACCTGAGTGAACAAATAACACAACAATGACATATATATATTTCACAAACAATGTTATGCAACACCCAATGCCCCCGTGTGAAAAAGTTATTGCCCCTTCACACTCAAAAGCTGGTTGTGCCACCTTTAGCTGCAATGCTTCCTGTATTTGTTTATTAGTCTCTCACGTCGCTGTGGGGATGTTTTGGCCCACTCTTCCACGCAGAACTGCTGTAACTCATCTTTGGGTTTTCAAGCATGAACTGCTCATTTTAAGTCCTGCCACAACATCTCAATTGGGATTAGGCCAGTCCAAAACTACACATTTGTTGCTTTTAAGCCCTTTTCATGTTGGTGACTGATTGAACGAATCCTCACTATCCTCACTAATAGTATCTGCAAATTACCAGTACGCCCAGACCCTTAATTTGAGAACGAAAGATATCTCAGTTTCAAGGTCTCAGCTTAGAGAGAAGAAGCCTTGTGAGGTATTGGTCTGTCAGATGCATGAAGCAAATGTTAATGATGAATTAATTATGAATGATGAATAAGCTAAATCATATAACTGCAGTATATAAGAGAACTAACGGGACTGCCCCGGGAGAGCTCCTGACAGATTGTTGGAACTCTCCAGTTAAATGTTAATAAACAATTATTAATTTTAGATTGACTTTGAGTGTTCCTGTGTAGAATTTCCACGACAATTTGGCGTCACGAATTGGATGATTGATTCTGCCTGCGGAGCTTTCCAGTGGGGGTCTGCGAGAAAAACCAGTGGTGCATTTTATAATAGCGCGAGGGAAATTCCTGTCTGACCAAAAGAGGAGAAGGACCTGCCCAGACCCTTACTCTGACCTGCCCAGGAGGAGACACATCATCCGCAAACATGACAACTGATTTCAGTAAGTCAATTTAAATGAATTTGTATAATTTTTTTATATATATTTTAATAATAAAACTGATACCATTAGTCTTAAGTCAAGTAATAGCACGAAGTGGATGTGAAAGTTGCGTGAGTGTGGAAAGTATTAAACTGTTAGAAATGTAGATAATAAAAAATATTATCTTTCCATGACAGAAGTTTGCCAAAAACCACTTCGAAGAATATTCTATAGACAGATGATTCAAAAGTATAACCTTTTGGGCGACATGGGTCCCATTATTCCTGCCAAAAACCAAACTCTGTATTCTACAGTAAGAACCTTAACCAATGGTCAAGCATGGTGGCGGTAGTGTGATGGTTTGGGGATGCTTTGTTGTACTCTTAGTTTATGGTTGACGCATCTTGCTGGCCATTGGCGTTTCCCAAAAATGTCAAAGCACGTGATTGCATCCAACTGGTATTTAAAACGTCACAACTGTTAAATTCCCACCACCCGCATGGTTACGAACACAGCTCTATATGTAATATTTTGGGTAGAAAAATGTACCATTATACTAGATTATCCGCACATGTACCCTAAAAGGTACAGACAAGTACCATGTTCCTATGTGTACCTCTGAAGGGAACAACGCTATATCGTAACCGTACTCTTATTTTTGAGAGTATATGGCTATATGTTCTTGGTAACAGATAACCATCTGGTGGAACTCCTGAGACATTAATGCACTCCAGAGCCCAAATTGCAAGTTCAAGTTCAAATCCAGAGAGCCTTTATGCACACTTAGGGCTAGATTCTATCAGATCTGCACTAGAAGGCACCCACATAAATTGTTTTTGCGCTGTCGAGCTGTCAAATACACAATCATATCCTGGCATTATACCTGAAGTGGAAATTGCCATTGCCTGCACTGAGCTGCATTAAGAGAAATCCCTTGCAGCCTTGTTTACAAGTTGGAACAGTCTACACTTTCATGTTCTGAACTTTGAACGCGAGTAGGATGGTTGTGGCTTCGTGACAACGACCACACGAGCAGCCACTCACGGATTTGACATCTGTAATGCAGTTACACCTCCAAAACACTGCTATCTGACCACAGCCTGCACAGCCATAATCTGCATAATCTGTAAAGGGGACCAGCCTACCTCGACCCTACTTCCACAAAACCCAGCAACCTGTGAGGGAAAGAGGGCCACTTCTTTAAAACCTGCTTCAATTCTTACAACGGCAGGGCAAGTGCCTATGCCACCAACCCCACTAACCCAAATTTTAACCCCCCACCACCTCCACCAGACAACAACATGAAGACCCAGAACCAGACCTTTCCACATGCGCCGCCTAACCCACCACCAAAGATGTCCCAGAAATGGTCCCCACCCGCTCCACCAGACAACAACAAAGACCCAGACCCAGACCTTTCCACATGCCCCTGCCCAACCCACCACCAAAGACGCCACAGAAACGGGCCCCACCCCTTTCACCACCCAAGACGCCCCAGAAACGACACTCAACCCTGCCAGCACATCCACCACCATCCCCTTCCTGGCCACCTCCACCTCCCTCAAACCCTGGGCCAGAGAAGGGCTGGTTCCCAAGCCCACCCGCCAAAAGAAACCTCCATTCCCCTCTCAAAATTCCCCTACTCCTTTGGCAGTCAAGAAGAACCACAATGCCCAGAACACACAAAATCTAGACGACAGACAAAAAAATAAAAAGTAAGACACAACAACACAACGGCAAAACACCAGACAATAAAAAAAACTGAACCAGAACTCCAAAGCCAGCACGTAGGCTCCCCGATGTCCTCTATACCTCAGAGGAACCATCTCCCCCTGCTGTTGCAAGATCTCCCTTTTCACTGGCTATCCATTGGTTTCAAAAACAATGATTGATAGGCAGCTTAAACGTCTTGAATTCAACCATTATTGGGTTCAAATACACATTTAGATTTGTGAACAGCCATCCACATCAACCCTGGCCATCGTGAACAGCCATCCCCAACCCTGGCATCATGCAAAAATTATATACAAATGAAAGAAAGCATTGTCATTTAGAATTTTGTGAAGTTAGTGTTGGAGAGGTGGTAACAATTATTGTTGTCCGTTAACATTGAGAAGACACCTGGTATTGACAACCTAGATGGAAAGTTACTGAGGATGGTAGCAGACAGTGTTGCCACTCATATTTGCCACATCTTTAATCTGAGTCTGGAGAAAAGTGTTTGTCCACTGACCTGGAGGGAGCCAAAGTGATACCGCTATCCAAGGATGGTAAAACGCCCTTTATTGTCTCCAACAGCCGACCAATCAGCTTGCTGCCAGTTCAGTCATTTTGTCAAAAAATGGTCTTTGACCAAATACAATGCTATTTCTTTGCAAATAATTTAACGACTGACTTTCAGAACGCTTATAGGATGGGAACTAAACATGTACTGCACTGACACAAATGACAGATGTGTGGCTGAAAGAAATGGTAAAATAAAGATTGTACAAGCTGTATTGTTCGATTTCAGTGCAGCCTTTGATATTTTTGACCATCATTTGTTATTGAAAAAACAAACGTGTTATGGCTTTACATGATCTGCCACGGATAGAGAGCTAGCTATCTAAGAGAACACTGAGGGCTTTCTTTAATGGTAGATTCTCTGATGTTGTACATGTATAGTGGTATTCCACAAGGGAGCGGTCTTGGCCCTTCACTATTCTCTATTTTTACTTATGATCTACCACTAGCCTTAAACTAAGCCTGTGTGTCTATGTATGCAAATGATTCAACATTATACATGTCAGCACCCACAACTAGTGAAATCACTGCAACCCTAAACTAAGGAGTTGCAGTCAGTTTAAGAATGGATGGGTAGGAATAATCCTTAACATATCTAAAACTAAAAGCAGTGTATATGGTACAAATCATTCCCTAAGATCTAGACCTCAGCTGAATCTGATTATGAATGAAGAGGAGACTAAACTTATTCATGTTACATTAGATTCTGAACTGTCACGGTCAAGGCATATTGATTCTATTGTTGTGAAGATGGGGAGTGGTCTGTGTGTTATAAAGAGATGCTCTGCATTTTTGACCCAACATTCAACCAAACAAGTCCTGCAGACTCTGGTTTTAACACATCTTGACTATTGCATGGTTATATGGTCAGGTGCTGCGAAAAAGGACCAAGGAAAGCTGCCGCTGCCACAGAACAGAGCAGCACATCTTGTCCTTCACTGTAAAACAGAGTGTTAATATCAACAAGATGCCTGCCAGTCTCACTTGGCTTAAAGTGGAAGAAAGAGTGACTGCATCACTTCTTGTTTTTATGAGAAATATAGCTATGATGAAAATTCCACATTGTCTGTATAACCAAATAACATACAGCTCTGACAGATACACATACGTACCCAACCAGACATGCCACCAGGAGTCTCTTCACAATCCCCACATTCAAAACAAATTTAAGGCAACGCACAGTATTGTATAGAGCCATGTTTACATGGTGTGCCCTTCCATCTCAAATTACACAAGCAAACTGCAAAATCAGTTCTCTCATTATTTATTTGAAATGTATGTCCTTGTCCTTGTCCTTGAGCTGTTCTTGTCTTTTATTGTTCTGTTTTATTAGTCCCACCAAAAACAGTATTCAGAAAAGGCTAAATTTGTACTTGTTTGGAGGCAGAGCTCATTAAAATAATACCCAGCTTGCTTTGCAAGCGTTTGACCAAAAACGGAAGTGGAAAAACAATCAGCTGTCACACTGTTATCAAATCAAATCAAATCAAATTGTATTTGTCACATACACATGGTTAGCAGATGTTAATGCGAGTGTAGCGAAATGCTTGTGCTTCTAGTTCCGACAATGCAGTAATAACCAACAAGTAATCTAACTAACAATTCCAAAACTACTGTCTTGTACACAGTGTGAGGGGATAAAGAATATGTACATAAGGATATATGAATGAGTGATGGTACAGAGCAGCATAGGCAAGATACAGTAGATGGTATCGAGTACAGTATATACATATGAGATAAGTATGTAAACAAAGTGGCATAGTTAAAGTGGCTAGTGATACATGTATTACATAAGGATACAGTCGATGATATAGAGTACAGTATATACGTATGCATATGAGATGAATAATGTAGGGTAAGTAACATTATATAAGGTAGCATTGTTTAAAGTGGCTAGTGATATATTTACATCATTTCCCATCAATTCCCATTATTAAAGTGGCTGGAGTTGAGTCAGTGTCAGTGTGTTGGCAGCAGCCACTCAATGTTAGTGGTGGCTGTTTAACAGTCTGATGGCCTTGAGATAGAAGCTGTTTTTCAGTCTCTCGGTCCCAGCTTTGATGCACCTGTACTGACCTCGCCTTCTGGACGATAGCGGGGTGAACAGGCAGTGGCTCGGGTGGTTGATGTCCTTGATGATCTTTATGGCCTTCCTGTGACATCGGGTGGTGTAGGTGTCCTGGAGGGCAGGTAGTTTGCCCCCGGTGATGCGTTGTGCAGACCTCACTACCCTCTGGAGAGCCTTACGGTTGAGGGCGGAGTAGTTGCCGCACCAGGCGGTGATACAGCCCGCCAGGATGCTCTCGATTGTGCATCTGTAGAAGTTTGTGAGTGCTTTATCAAGAGTGACTTACAGTCAGTGCATTCAACTAAGGGAGATAAACAACAACTTATCACAGACGCAGCAAGAAAAAAAAAAACTGACTGAGAATGTTCTTGTAAGTGGTCTGTTGGTGGTCTGTTTGTACTCTAGGTTGCTCTTTTTTTGGTCACCATTGTGGCCACTTATTAAGTGTGTGAAAAAAAGTGCATGTGACAGGTGGGAGCAATAATGCATCATCTGTTGGGATGTTGACTTGGCTTCTCTTTCTTATATTATTAATAGGCGTAAAATTTTCAACGTCAATACACAATGTATTTTCAACGTCTGGAAAACAAGTTATCGTTTCACCTTTCATTCGGCACCTAAAATGCACCTCATTTTCAACGTCAGGGAAAATACGTGTATTTTTTCGATGTCCGGAAAAGACGTCTTTTCAACAACCCAAAATTGCGTACAGTATTTTCACCTTTCATTCAGCACCTAAAATGCTTTGGGAAAATACATCTAAAACATGTATTTTCAATTGAATTTTGCTTAATAGGGATCCATTGCTTTGGACCATTCGTGGGTCTGGTTCACAGAGGCCTTTCTTTGGGATGTGATTACCTTTCAAAATAAACAAAGCCCCGGTACCTACTCTTAATTAAATGACCTGCGTTTGTGTTTTCTTCTTCTTTTCCCACCATCGCTGCTCCTGTCTGGCCAATATACTAACTCAAAACAGGGAAAACAGTGAACAGTTAGACACATGCCATTTAGCAGTCACATAGAGTGAGAGAGGGAATTAACCAGTGTGTGTATTCAGGTATGTGTTTATGTGTGTGGAGGTTTGAGTTTGATCATGGAAATAGCTGTTGTCATGGACTACAATTTCAAAGAGAGCGAGAGAAATAGAGAGTTGATAGAAAGAGGAGAAAGGAGAGAAGAAACCCCTCTCTTCATTAACTGATGATCATGGTAAATGGCTGTCATTTACTCTCCTCCCTTTTTCCCTTTTCCCCTCCCTCAGACATCCCCTCTCTTCCACTTGACACTCTGTAACCTCTGACCCCTTACCATCCCAAGCCTCCAGGAGGACAAACTTGACCTCACGTTCTTCCCTCCCTGTCAGCTTTGGTCTCTGTAAGGGGTGGTTTAAATTACCTCAGCTATCATCCAGGAGATCTACACAACCCTTACACCTCAACAACCCCCCTCTTCCCTAGCCAAGGCACTGAAAAACACTGTCTCCTCCAGTCCCCCCTCACATCCCTCCTAACCTCCCACCTCCCTCCCACCTCCCTCTCACAATGTATCCCCCTGTCTCTGATTCCACTCTTGCACCCCTGAATCCACTCTCTAGCCTCCCTAGTCTGTAGCCCCCTTCCTCCAACCCCCCAACCCTGGCCCCTGGTACTGCTACATACCAATAGAATCCCTGGAGACAACAGACTCTTCCCCAATGTTGATGTATAAGTTCACATGGGGTCGTGACCTCAGTGGGCTTCCTTCACCTTCATACAGATGATTATTATTGCATGTCCATCTTCTCTAGCTCTCTATTTCTCCTGGCCTACTGCAGCTGCCCCTTGTTCTCTAATAGACTTGGATCCAAATAGTGTATTTTTTTTTTACAGTTTTGATTAGGCCTGCATGGATTGCCAGATTGACAGTTTTGCACTTCTGGGGCTATTCTGTTTGATCCCCTTGCATCAGGCGAGCTCAGGCAAATTCAATCAATTTCGCTCTCGATTTACACTGGCCCATCTCCTCATCTGGAGACAGAAAGAGCAATTGAGAGGGTGCGAGAGGTGAGGGATCAGTGTCAACTCTCCTACAGAGAGTGTAAACTTAAGCTGAGCATGTTTACCTGACATCAGATTATATTAATGTGTTTGTTCCTTTCCTGTAGGGCTGGATGCTCATTGATGTCATTAGATCAATTTGTATATGGTTGAAACGCAATGTTGTATACAGTAGAAGCATAGTGGAAATAGTGTGTTCCATGGAATTCAGATCAAAATGGGTGCCCTACATCTCTTGCCTAAGTGTGTGTATGTTTATGCTGTATGTGTGTTTGCATGTCTGTTTACAGTGCATTCGGAAAGTATTCAGACCCCTTGACCTTTTCCACATTTTGTTACATTATAGCATTATTCTAAAATGGATTAAATTGTCCCCCCCCCCCCTCATCAATCTACACACAATACCCCATAATGGCAAAGCAAAAACAGGTTTTTAGAAATGTCTGCAAATGCATTAGAAATAAAGAACTTAAATATCACAGTTACATAAGTATTCAGGCCCTTTACTCAGTACTTTGTTGAAGCACCTTTGGCAGCGATTACAGCCTCGAGTCTTCTTGGATATGACGCGACAAGCTTTGCACACCTGTATTTGGGGAGTTCCTCACATTCTTCTCTGCAGATCCTCTCAAGCTCTGTCAGGTTGGATGGGGAGCGTCGCTGCACAGCAAATTTCAGGTCTCTCCAGAGATGTTTGATTGGGTTCAAGTCCGGGCTCCGACTGGGCCACTCAAAGACATTCAGAGACTTTTTCCGAAGCCACTCCTGTGTTGTCCTGGCAGTGTGCTTAGGGTGGCTGTCCAGTTGGAAGGTGAAGCTTCGCCCAGGTCTGAGGTCCTGGGCGCTCTGCAGCAGGATTTCATCAAGGATCTCTCTATGCTCCTTTCATCTTTCTCTTGATCATGACTAGTCTGCCAGTCCCTGCCGCTGAAAAACATCCCCACAGCACGATGCTGCCGCCACCATGCTTCCCTGTAGAAATGGTGTCAGGCCAAAGAGTTCAATCTTGATTTCATCTGACCAGAAAATCTTGTTTCTCAGGGTCTGAGAGTCTTTATGTGCCTTTTAGCAAACTTCAAGTGGTCTGTCATGTGCCTTTTAGTGAGGAGTGGCTTCTGTCTGGCCACTCCACCATAAAGGCCTGATTGGTGGAGTGCTGCAGAGATGCTTGTCCTTCTGGAAAATTCGCCCATCTCAGGAACTCTGGAGCTCTGTCAGATTGACCATCAGGTTCTTGTTCACCTCCCTGACCAAGGCCCTTCTCCCCCGATTGCTCAGTTTGGCCGCCAGCTCTAGGAAGAGTCTTGGTGTTTCCAAACTTCTTCCATTTAAGAATGATGGAAGCCACTGTGTTCTTGGAGACCTTCAACGATGCAGACATGTATTGGTACCCTTCCCCAGATCTGTGCCTTGACACAATCCTGTCTCTGAGTTCTACGGACAATTCCTTCGACCTCATGTCTTGGTTTTTGCTCTGACATGCACTGTCAACTGTGGGACCCTATATACACTACCGTTCAAAAGTTTGGGGTCACTTAGAAATGTCCTTGTTTTTGAAAGAAAAGCATTTTTTGTCCATTAAAATAACATCAAATTGATCAGAAATACAGTGGAGACATTGTTAATGTTGTGAAGGACTATTGTTGCTGGAAACGTCAGATTTTTAATGGAATATCTGCATCGGCGTACAGAGGCCCATTATCTGCAACCATCACTCCTGTGTTCCAATAGCACGTTGTGTTAGCTAATCCAGGTTTATTATTTTAAAAGGCTAATTGATCATTAGAAAACCCTTGTGCAATTATGTTAGCTCAGCTGAAAACTGATGTTCTGATTGGCCTTCTTTAGACTAGTTGAGTATCTGGAGCATCAGCATTTGTGGGTTCAATTACAGGCTCAAAATGGCAAGAAAGAAATAACTTTCTTCTGAAACTCGTCAATCTATTCTTGTTCTGAGAAATGAAGGCTTTTCCATGCGAAAAATTGCCAAGAAACTGAAGATCTCGTACAACGCTGTGTCCTACTCCGTTCACAGAACAGCGCAAACGGGCTCTAACCAGAATATAAAGAGGAGTGGGAGGCTCCGGTGCACAACTGAGCAAGAGGACAAGTACATTAGAGTGTCTAGTTTGAGAAACAAGTCTAACTGGCAGCTTCATTGAATAGTACCTGCAAAACACCAGTCTTCAAATTCCTTGGTGTCCACATCAACAACAAACTAGATTGGTCCAAATACACCAAGACAGTCGTGAAGAGGGCACGACAAAGCCTATTTCCCCTCAGGAAACTAAAAAGATTTGGCATGGGCCCTGAGATCCTCAAAGGGTTCTACAGCTGCAACATCGAGAGCATCCTGACCGGTTGCATCACTGCCTGGTACGGCAATTGCTCGCAAGGCACTTCAGAGGGTGGTGCGTTAGGCCCAGTACATCACTGGGGCAAAGCTGCATGCCATCCAGGACCTCTACACCAGGCGGTGTCAGAGGAAGGCCCTAAAAATTGTCAAAGACCCCAGCCAGCCCAGTCATAGACTGTTCTTTCTACTACCGCATGGCAAGCGGTACCGGAGTGCCAAGTCTAGGACAAAAAGGCTTCTCAACAGTTTTTACCCTCAAGCCATAAGACTCCTGAACTATTATACCCGGACTATTTGCATTGTGTACCCCCCCCCCCCCCCCCCCCCCCCCTTCCCAACCCCTCTTTTACGCTGCTGCTACTCTCTGTTTATCTTATATGCATAGTCACTTTAACTATACATTCATGTACATACTACCTCAATTGGCCCGACCAACCAGTGCTCCCGCCCATTGGCAAATCGGGCTATCTGCATTGTGTCCCACCACCCGCCAACCCCTCTTTTTACGCTTCTGCTACTCTCTGTTCATCATATATGCATAGTCACTTTAACGATACCTACATGTACATACTACCTCAATAAGCCTGACTAACAGGTGTCTGTATATAGCCTTGCTACTCTTTTTTCAAATGTATTTTTACTGTTTTATTTATTTACTTACCTACACACACACACACACACACACACACATACCTTTTTTCCCCTGCATCATTGGTTAGAGCCTGTAAGTTAGCATTTCACTGTAAGGTGACCTGGTGAAACTTTGATTTGATTTGAAGAGGTGACTCCGGGATGCTGGCCTTCTAGACAGAGTTGCAAAGAAAAAGCCATATCTCAGACTGTCTAATAACAAGAAAAGATTAAGATGGGCAAAAGAACACAGACACAGGACAGAGGAACTCTGCATCTCAGAGTCGCCTCTTCACTGTTGACATTGAGACTGGGGTTCTGCGGGCACTATTTAATGAAGCTGCCATTTGAGGACTCGTGATCGAACCCCCAAATGCTGATGCTCCAGATACTCAACTAGTCTAAAGAAGGACGGTTTTATTGCTTCTTTAATCAGAACAACAGTTTTCAGCTGTGCTAGCATAATTGCAAAAGGGTTTTCTAATGATCAATTAGCCGGGAGTGATGGTTGCTGATAGTGGGCCTCTGTACACCTACAGTATGTAGATGTTCCATTAAAAATCAGACTTTTCCAGCTACAATAGTAATTTACAACATTAACAATGTCTACACTTTATTTCTGATCAATTTTACGTTATTTTAAATGGACACCTTTTTTTTTTTTACTGTGGTGTATACATATTTTATTTCTAAAAACCTGTTTTTGCTTTGTCATTATGGGGTATTCTGTCCAATTCTTTCCGAATGCATTGTATACTCTGTGTGTGTGTGTGTGTGTGTGCGTGTGTGTGTGTGTGTGAGCGCCTGTGCTTGTAATAATGCATGTGTCTGGGTGTTTCAGACTGTGTTTCAGGCACCACTTAACCCATTTAAAAGAGTCACTGTGTATGCGCGTGCGTGTGTGACTTGCGGTTTTCATGTTTGCATTAGAATGAACTTGAAGAAAGAGGAGAAATGACTTTTGTTTCACCCACTGTCTCAAACTCTCCTCCCACTCATTTACTCTCTCCATCCTGCCCTCGTCTCTCGTCTCTCCCTCTCCCTTGTGCTATTGAAACAAATCAAGTGTTTACTGGCACGCCTCATGTGATTTTATTTGAGGCTTTCTTCCTTTTTTAAAAACTTCTTCTCTGAAAAAAAATAAATAAAGATCACCTGGAGAACACTGAGGGGGAAACTGGAAAGTGTGATTCAACTGCAAATGTCTGGTAGGCAGCCTCCAGGGTCCCTCCCTCCATCAGTGAGTCCCACACCTAGCAGAGCAGGGCCCAGTAAGCAGCATCAGTTCTTTGTGTAAACCAGAGGGAAGAGGAGATGTGGCCCGTGAGGCCGACAGAGGTGGAAAGAATGTGCTCTCCAGCCGGTTAACACGTTAACATGGAAGAGAGGAAAAGAAAACCTTGTTCAAGCAGCCGGTTGGTGTTTTTTCCCACCATCCCAAACACCTCATCCAGCATCTAGAGACAGGGAATTGGAGGTAGAGGTAGAGAGAGAGAGAGAGGTAGAGAAAGAGAGGCAGAGAGAGAGAGAGGTAGAGAGAGAGAGAGAGAGAGAGGTAGAGAGAGAGAGAGGTAGGTAGAGAGAGAGGTAGAGAGAGAGAGCGAGAGAGAGGTAGAGAGAGGTAGAGAGAGAGGTAGGGAGAGACAGAGAGGTAGAGAGAGAAAGAGGTAGGGAGAGCGAAAGAGAGGTAGAGCGAGAGAGAGCGAGAGAGAGGTAGAGAGAGAGAGCGCGCTAGAGAGAGAGAGAGAGAGAGAGAGAGGTAGGGAGAGAGAGAGAGGTAGAGAGAGAGAGAGGCAGGGAGAGAGAGAGACAGGTAGAGAGAAAGAGAGAGAGAGAGAGAGAGAGAGAGAGAGAAAGAAAGAACTGAGCCATCACTTTTTCCACATTCCAGTGGTGTGACCTAACCCCTTGCAGAGCAGAGGGGAATCATTCCTGCCTCACTCTCTGGGGGGGAGCTCCATGCTGTGTGGCTCTGAGGGGGAGAGCTGCTGCCACACGGCCAGGCAGGGGCCTCCCTCCCCGGGGATACAGGGGCTGGGGATACCCCTACCTCTCTGGGTCATCCTACAGTGTGTTTCACAGTAATTTAGGTCATCATTTGACTATATCTTGATACAGGATGCATTATATGTTATATGTGCATTATAGTTTGCGGCGGCAGGTAGCTTAGTGGTTAGAGCGTTGGGACAGTAACCGAAAGGTTGCTGGATCGAATCCCTGAGCTGACAAGGTATAAATCTGTCATTCTGCCCCTGAACAAGGCAGTTAACCCGCTGTTACTCGGCCGTCATTGTGTTCTTAACTGACTTGCCTAGTGAAATAAAATGAAAAAATATTCTCATCCTTAATTGGGAAAATAAATTAAGCACACCCTGTTGCCATATCTTTCAAAGAGGAAAACTACATTAATTTATCATACCAGCCGTTAAAGTATGGGAGATTCTAGAGGAGATATGGGACTCACTGATGGAGGGAGGGACCCTGGAGGCTGCCTACCAGACATTTGCAGTTGAATGTCTGTCTGTGGAATTTCAGGGGTCTTTAGAGTAGGAAAACACTCCCCTCACACTTACCCCTCCCATTCGTCTGCTAATGCCATTAAGGCCAGGAGCATTGGGGCCTTAGTGGAAAATTGAAAGAATAAAGGAAGAAATAAACAACCAAAACAACAGAAATGCAGACAGCAGTGAGGGCTCCTGTTGTTTGAGTAAACAAGCCCACCTAACTGGTGTGGGTGTATGGTGCGCGGGTCAGCTGTTTGTTGACTTGCAATTGCAAATAACCCGTCCGCAACCACCAGACTATATGTGATAAAGTGAAAATCTAAGGCTCGCAACGGACCCTAACCCGATAATATAGAAAATGCTCTGTTTTGACAGTGGGTGCCTCATTTTTGGGGGCCTGATTTAGATATGTTTATGCTTAAAATGTCCCTACATTTTTGTTGGCTATTTGTCTATAATTAGATAGATGTAGCTTCTCTTCTGTCATTATATATTGCCCTATAAGACTAAATAAACCCTTGCTCACCAGAGTAACGTCATAAATTTATTGAATGAATACTTCAATTTAGTTGACATTGGTAAAGTTTTCTCTTTTATCCCTGCTTCTTTCGAGGAGCAAAGACGTTTAGGGACCGGGGATTAAATTAGATTACGGGAAAAAAATTGAGAAAGATTTTCTTTGTAAAATATCCAACTGACATCAGTTTGACTAGTTATATGGAAATAGAAAGCTATGAAAATGACCCAACATGTTTTCAATTCAGGCTTGGATGCAAATTTTATATTATTATATTGTATGTGGTTGAAATACTGTGGGCTACAATCGGCTTTTCTGATGCTGATAAATATAATTCGACGTTGTTATTTTTGCCTCCATGGATTGACGTTAAGTTTTTCTGCCAGTTCCCAAAAGCATTTGGTGATTAGCATGGAGGCTACTTGGCGCAAGTGCAGTTAGGCCCTAATGTTTAGGCTTACGCATTAATGCCAGATAGCCTAAAATAATGAAACAAAAACCTCAACGTAGCCTGTAGATATAAATTGCAGGCATTTTTTTCAATAATTCAACCCGGCCAACACCCACCTGCCATTCATCCACACACTATTTCATGACCCTTAACCTGCCCACCCCGCAGTGACTGCGAGTCATGAGTCGACGTGCGCTTCACTAGTGTGCTTGGAGGCAGAGATAGGCAGTATTTCTGTTACATGTATTTGAAATACATATTTTCATTACATCTGAGTATTTCGTCATTTGAATAACACTGGGCTGAACTACACTCCAATGTATTTTGTTTTTTCAAAATACTGTCATTTGTATTTTGAAAATACACAATACTTTTCAACATCATTTTTTATAGTGGTTCACATTTTGTGGCCCCACTTTCACCCTGCATTGGTACCAGATGTCTGATAGCACTATGGTGTGATAAGAGTGTAAAATAACTCAATATACTGTAAATGTGTGTAAAAATGTTGATAAATACTTTGGTGAGGGAAAATGTTCTTGATCACAGTCATAGCAAGAAAAGCAATTTTGTAACCTGTACTGAGAATGTTGTTTGGGCTGGCTACTTGCAACAACAACAAACATATTTTTGTATTTTAAAATACAAAATACATGTATTTTAATTAAATACATAAAAAATACAAGTATTTAGAAGTTTATGTTGATACATTGATCTTCATGGTATTTTGGATCTGTATTTTCTAATTGTATTGCCAAAATTTTGCCCATCCCTGTGTGTAGTAGGTGTCAGTCCTCCAGGGGGGTCTCGGGCCATGTTGTGGTTAGTTCACAGAGAAAGACATCCACTTGTTGGTTGGACTGTCTGCTGTCCAATGTACAAGCCAATGGGAAGACCCTATCACCAATCACCCAGAGAGGGAGTGGATTCTAATGTTCCACGTCGAGCCAACTTCCTGCTAGGGGCCAAACCACCACCTCCTCCCCCCTGACCCTCCCCATGCTCCCATCGTTGGGGGCCGACCCCCCCAGGAGAGGTGACGTCATCCAGCGTGTCAGCAAGGTCCCCCAGGATCCACAGTGTAAATCAGACAGAGAGAGAGAGAGAGAGAGAGAGAGAGAGAGAGAGAGAGAGAGAGAGAGAGAGAGAGAGAGAGAGAGAGAGAGAGAGAGAGAGAGAGAGAGAGAGAGAGAGAGAGAGAGAGAGAGAGAGAGAGAGAGAGAGAGAGAGAGAGAGAGGAGAGAGATGTTTTCCAGATGTCTCTGTTCGGGTGGCTACAGTATACCAAAGATTGTACACACTGTAAAAAAATGACTATTTGGATCAACCCACCAAATATTCAACTGGTCACAAGTAAATTAGGTTTTGTCAATTGAAAAATGCAGCAGTTGTTGTGTGTGGGTGTGAGTGTGTGTTAGGGAGAGAGAGAAAAGAAGAGAGGGAGAGGGAGTGCAAGAAAGAGGGTTAGAGAGCGAGAGAGAGATGACACCCAAGGGAAAGGGAGGGAGAAGGGGATGAGGGGCTATGACTGTCCAGAGTACGACTCACAGCAAAGCAACCCCTTGCCAGAGATCCTCCACGTCAGCACTACTCCCCCAGCCACTCAGTGGACCCTTCAGCTAGATTTGTGAGACACTCGTCTGAAGGGAGGGGCTTACATAGGTCATTGTCAACAAAGGGTTGACCAGACTAACCTTGCTTATGTATCATATAGCACATTTTATTCCGTCTTTCTGCGCATCTGTATGCAATTCCATGACTTTGTGTGCGCAAGCATGGGTGCGTGTAGAAGTGTGTGTGTGTGTGTAGCTCCGTGTTTTCCCCAGCCATGCGAGAGGCTGCATGTGTGTTTATTTAAAACAGTGATGAATGAGAGGAGGGGGACTCTAATGTCTTTAGCAGACAGGCTTCTCTGTAAATAGGCAGGTAGCACAACAGCCCCCTGACCCAGCCAGCACTGGACCCCTCTATCTGTCTCTGTCTTTTTTCCTTCTCTGATTCACAACCAATGTTGAAACCCCTCTTTTCCTTAGTCTCACTCCCCCTTCCCTCCATCTCTCTCTTTCTCCCATCTTGATCTGACTTTGTTCTCTGTACATAGCCAGTTGAACACCAATGGAAGCGTCTCCCGTCTCACTCCTGTTGTACCATCAGGGTTCTTCCTTCCTGACCGTAGTTTCCATTCGCCTAGTTGGCTCCTTAAGGTGATTTAGAGAAGAAGATTGGAGGTCCTCCTTAGCTCAGTTGGCAGAGCATGGCACTTGCAATGCCAGGATAGTGGGTTTGATTCCCAGGACTACATACAGAATGTATGCATGCGTGACTGTAAATTAGGTAGAAGAAAATTATCTGCTAAATGGTCCTGAAATACTAACAAAGGCTGTGTGGCAGAATCTATATTTTACAACTTCCTTTGGATAAAAATGTGCTTATATTTGTCCTATTTCATGTGGGTTTTTTTTGCATATCCAAATTCACCCTTGGAGATTGGGGTCACTGCCAGTGCAAATCTAAAGCAATTAGGGTAAGTGCTCAAGGGCACATGAACAGAATTGTCACCTTGCCGGCTAAATTATTCAAACTAGCAACCTTTCCGTTACTGGCCCAATGCTAGGCTACTTGCCACCTGATGTGTTTCAATAGTCCCAGGACAATTATTTCAAGTCCTCCCTTACAATTCACAAATCATTTTTACTTTATGAGTAAAATATACAGTATGAGTTCAGTTCATTTTGTCTTTGAGAGAGCAGTTAGTGTATCTGACAGAGGCCCATTGTTAGTTTCAATGGCTGGTTATAAAGTGGCAGCTGAGTGGATGCCTCTTTCTAATGGTCTTTGTAGCTAAGTTGGTAGATCATGGTGCTTGTAACACCATAGTAGTGGGTTCAAATCCTGGGGCAATTCATGTGTAAAATGTAAGTTGCTTTTGTAACGGTTTTCTTGGTGAGAAGGAGAGTCGGACCAAAATGCAGCGTGTAGATTGCGATCCATGTTTTAATAAACAAACGTCAAACACGAATCAATACAAACACTACAAAATTAAAAACGTAACGAAAACCTAAACAGCCCTATCTGGTGAAAACACATAGACAGGAACAATCACCCACAAACACACAGTGAAAACCAGGCTACCTAAATATGGTTCCCAATCAGAGACAATGACGAACACCTGCCTCTGATTGAGAACCATATCAGGCCGAACATAGAACTTGACAAACTAGACATGTAACATAGAATGCCCACTCAGATCACACCCTGACATAGAAACATACAAAGCAAACTATGGTCAGGGTGTGACAGCTTTGGATGAAAGTGTCCGCTAAATGGCATATTATGCAGTGTGCTACTTTTGACCAGGTCCCATAGGGGAATAGGGTGCTATTTGGAACGCAGGACATCCACCCATAGGGCTCTGGTCAAAAGTAGAGCACTACATAGGGAATAGGATGCGCTTTGGGATACAGCCCCAGAGAGAAGAGGAATAACAACATGGCTGAACAAACACAGCAGAACAATAAGGGTTCAGAAAATGTAACTTCAAGAACCTAGAAGATGTCTAGTATTGTCGTAGAAAACATGTTTTTGTAATTACAATCAATTTGGCACTGGGCTACAAAACTGGACTTAGAAAGGTAACAATGTTTGACAGCCTGGGCCTTAGTTCTAGGCATGGCAGGATACATTGCGTATACTTGGCATCAACTATCAATCCATCCCACTTGAAACGAACAGCAACATGCTCTATAGGCCCTATAAAGGGTTAATTACTTAATTCAGCTCTATTTCCCTTTCAAGTGGGACGACTTTATCCATCTACTTGTCTAATATATCCTATGGAACACAGTGGCTGGCGGTGTCTCCCATCATGACTGACGAGTTAACAGTCGTTAATGGCAAATACAAAAATGATCTGCTCTGGTAAAAGGAGTCTGGTTTTCTCAGAATCCATCCATTTATAAAAGCTTTGGGACCTGTGTGCTTTATTCTGTATTCCATCGATTTGAGGGGAAACAGGACAGACAGACCAATATTCAAGAACCTTCAAAGCTGAGGATATGAGCGCAACTGATCTTCTCTCTTTGCTCAAGCTTTGATGAGTTGGAAGTGGTACATGGTTCTTTTCGCTCAATCACCTGCCTCATGTATCCCAGGGTTTGGCAGCCGAATGGGGCAGGGCAGAAGTGTGTGTGTGTGTGGGGGGGGACGGACAATGTGAAAACCTGCCCCCACAGACACACCACTAGTCCAGGAAGATGAGTTCATCAGAGACCAATGATAGAGCAAGTAGGTAGAGGACAGGTAACAGATGTGGGTAGAGGGGGAGTGAGCTGATGTTAGAGTTTAGACTATTGAGATGTGGGTAGAGGTTGCGTTAGAATTTCATCTATTGAGATGTGGAGTGAGGATACATTAGAGTTTAGAATGCTGAGATGTGGGTAGAGGTTACCATAACCATACCCTGAAAAATCTGAATTTAAAAAAAGATATACACTACCATTCAAAAGTTTGGGTTCACTTAGAAATGTCCTTGTTTTCCATGAAAACATAAAATGAGTTGCAAAATGAATAGGAAATATAGTCAAGACGTTGACAAGGTTATAAATAATGTTTTTTTTGTTATTGGACATATAAAGAAATACAAAATACAAATTGAACAGATACATCCTTTTACCCCCTATACTTATTGAACCACCTGCTTTCCTTTAACAACAAAAGCAGCATACATACACAAATAAAATACATTTACGATTGGAAAAAATATATAAATATGCACACAAGTACACATGCACAAAAATAAAAAAACATCACAACATACAATCCCTTCCTTCCCACACCCTCCCGTATCCCGTTGGCTGTTCAAAAAAGGAAATTAAAGGCTGCCATCTAGAGAAGGAGTTATCAGTACATCATCTCAATGTATTTATTTTTTTCTAAGTGCAGAAAAGACATTACATCTTTCAACCAGGATGATGCAGTGGGAGGTTTGAAGGATTTCCAGCTAAGCAAGATCTGCCGGTTCTATCGCAAGAGCAAAAAGGAGCGGGAACATAGGGCACCCTTGACGGGTTCCTCTGGAGAGCGGGAAGTATTTTGAATGTTGAGAGTTGGTGTGTACGCTAGCCGTAGGAATAGAGCAGACGTATCCATGAGATGAAATTAGACCCAAAACCAAAATCCCTTCCCAAAATCTTAAATAAATAATCCCACTCCAACTGGTCGAAAGCCTTCACCGTATCAAGAGAAACAACAATTTTGGGGTCTGGAGAAATAGAAGAAGAGAGAAAAAATTTCAAAAGCAGTCGTACATTGGAAAACAGTTGTCACCCTTAGATGAAGCCCGTTTGATCATCAGATATGACATCCTGAAGGCAGGGTTCCAACCGGCACGCTAGGACCTTAGCTAATAATCTAACATCAGCGTTCAAAAGTTAAATGGGCCGATATCCACCACATTCCGCCGGATCTTTATCTTTCTTAAGTATAAGTGAGATGGAGGCTTGGGTTAGCATTAGTGGAGAGAGCCCTGTGATAACGAGTCGGTGAACATATCTTATAGTAATGGGGCGAGTTGATCTGAGAATTTTTTGTAAAAAACGACGACGAAGCCATCAGGGCCTGGGGACTTGCCACTTTCATTAACTTTAGACCCTTTGTTATCCCATCAATATGCAGAGGGTTGTACAGAACTTTACTCATGTCCATGTCAATGGATGGGATATCCAAGTTATCCAAGTGTCAAGATTAGGGAGAGAGTCTAAAAGAGATGTCATGTATCTAGTGTCATCCCAGATAGGGGCGTAAACATTCACAAGTACTACAGGGGTTTGGAAGAGGGTGCCACTATAACAACCTCCAGGATCTGAAATGATCTGTGAGGGTGAAAACTGTACTCGTTTGTGAATCACTATTGCTGGTCCCCTGGCTTTGCCATTAAAATTAGAATGAAAAACCTGTCCAACCCATGCTTTACGAAATCTAGTATGGTCGTTAACACGCAGGTGCATTTCTTGAAGAAATGTGATATCAGTACCGCAGGGTCTTCAGATGTGAAAATACTCTAGAGCTCTTAATTTGCCCCCCACAACCGCAAATGTTCCATGTCACCAGTCTGACAGGAAGCCCTAAAGTACCATCCTGACTTGTTGTTGAACTAGATATAAATCCTCATAAGAGGAGACGTCAAATGAAAAAGAACAAGGAAAAGATAAATTGAGAGAGGAGCAGCATGAGCAAAACATCTGAATAAAAAAAAATGAATAAATTCCCCCAAAAAAGCAGAGCACAAGAATCTTTGGATAATGCAAACGTAACCCCCCCCCCACCACCCCCAACATACACAAAAATAAAAATGATAGTACACCACCCTTCAAAAAAGGAATAATACAAATCCTAATCTCGTCATTATGAACAACGAGACGAGCAGCAGGAATTCTCTCTTACTCAGCATCCGTTGATTACCGTACATTCGTTGATTACCCTACATATGCAGTGAGGTCAAACCGACCTAGGAAAGAAATTACATACGCCCTTGAAATCAAAAAAATTAAATATGTAAATAGGCAAGTGTACATTTTGGATTTCGGTCACTTTAAACAACGAGTATAACCTTCAGTTTCAGTTATTGAAAGATGTTAACAGCGATTGGTGGCATTTCAATGGCCATAAAATGAGTGTAGTCCACTAGGTGTCGCCACAGAGCTGAAATATGAGAAACATTTGACATTAACCAGTAGGTATTGGACATTGTTAAATGTCGTTAGGAGGAAACAATTCAATGAAAGTATACAAACGGACAATTAGCATTTTGGATGTGTACAATTAAGCAAACAAACCGTGGGTCTAAACTCTTCAGCAAGCGCAACAATTAAACAAGAGCACAATTGAAAGAGAGGAGTGATATTACTAGACTCCAAGATAAAGTGAATGTAACTGAGGACTGTCAGTAACCATCCTCACCAATCACGGCCAACGTAAACCAGGGTAGTTCAGAGTGTCCATAAAAATAAAGAGTAAAAAATACAATAAAAAAATTGTATATATATCAAGCAGACCCCAATGAAAAATGTATATAGACAAATATTGGTGGACAGGATCGGTGTCTAACTAGCTAGACCGAATACAAACTGTGTAGCTATTCCCTCCGCAAGGCAATCAAACAAGCTAAGCGTCAGTATAGATACAAAGTAGTCGCAATTCAACGGTTCAGCCACAAGAGGCATGTGGCAGGGTCTACAGTCAATCACGGATTACAAAAAGAAAACCAGCTTCGTCGCGGACCAGGATGTCTTGCTCCCATACAGACTAAATAACTTTTTTGATCGCTTTGAGGACAATACAGTGCCACTGACACGGCCCGCCATCAAAACCTGCGGACTCTCCTTCACTGCAGCCGATGTGAGTAAAACATTTAAATGTGTTAACCCTCGCAAGGCTGCAGGCCCAGACGGCATCCCCAGCCGCGTCCTCAGAGCATGCACAGACCAGCTGGCTGGTGTGTTTACGGATGTATTCAATCAATCCTTATCCCAGTCTGCTGTTCCCACATGCTTCAAGTGGGCCACCATTGTTCCTGTTCCCAAGAAAGCTAAGGTAACTGAGCTAAACGACTACTGCCCCGTAGCACTCAATTCCGTCATCATGAAGTGCTTTGATAGACTAGTCAAGGACCATATCAGCTCCACCCTACCTGACACTAGACCCACACCAATTTGCTTACCGCCCCAATAGGTCCACAGACGACGCAATCGCAACCACACTGCACACTGCACACTGCCCTAACCCATCTGGACAAGAGGAATACCTATGTGAGAATGCTGTTCATCGACTACAGCTCAGCAATTAACACCATAGTACCCTCCAAACTCGTCATCAAGCTCGAGACCCTGGGTCTCGACCCCGCACTTTGAAACTGGGTACTGGACTTCCTGACGGGCCGCCCCCAGGTGGTGAGGGTAGGTAACAACATCTCCACCCCGCTGTTCCTCAACACTGGGGCCCCACAAGGGTGCGTTCTGAGCTGTCTCCTGTACTCCCTGTTCACCCACGACTGCGTCGCCATGCA
Organism: Oncorhynchus mykiss; assembly: GCF_013265735.2. Lineage (NCBI taxonomy): Eukaryota > Metazoa > Chordata > Actinopteri > Salmoniformes > Salmonidae > Oncorhynchus > Oncorhynchus mykiss. Next base: position 8,963,550 of record NC_048593.1, on the reverse strand, counting down.
CGCCTCCAACTCAATCATCAAGTTTGCGGACGACACTACAGTGGAAGGCTTGATTTCCAACAACGACGAGACGGCCTACAGGGAGGAGGTGAGGGCCCTCGGAGTGTGGTGTCAGGAAAATAACCTCACACTCAACGTCAACAAAACAAAGGAGATGATTGTGGACTTCAGGAAACAGCAGAGGGAGCACCCCCCTATCCACATCGACGGGACAGTAGTGGAGAGGGTAGTAAGTTTTAAGTTCCTCGGCGTACACATCACGGACAAACTGAATTGGTCCACCCACACAGACAGCGTTGTGAAGAAGGCGCAGCAGAGCTTCTTCAACCTCAGGAAGCTGAAGAAATTTGGCTTGTCACCAAAAGCAGGCTGCCAAACGGCAATGTAGGCTATAGATTGCCATTAGTGGAGCAGAAAGTTCAAAGCCTTAGTAAAATGAAAGAAATCAAAAGGCTGCGCTTTTACCAGCGATTGATGTTGATTAAGAAACTAAACCAGATCAAATGGAAGTTTAAAGAGCAGTGAGATGGTATAGTATGTTATTGTCAACAACAGAAACGAGTTATATGCTGCTTCAAACATACCTATTGTATCCAGCAAGCTGTAGCATAGGATTGTTTCACAAGAAATGGATCGATAGACGGCCATAGATGTATGCAGCCTAGTGTCCACACGGTCACTAGAACTAACGTTACTCACATAATACAGGCAGGTGTGAAATCATCCCAGTTCAGGCATTCAATGTATGCGCTGTCGGTAGAAGGACTCAGCTTCTTCAGGATTTTTGAAAAAATGGACCTCGCCGTTAAAGGTGATTTACCCGAACAGGGTAAATCAGCACAAAGCGAATTCCCTTCTTGTACAGAGTGGACTTGGTTTTGTTGAATGCGGTCTGTTTCTTCGCCAGGCTAGAACTGAAATCCTGGTAAAACTTGATCTTGTGGCCTTGGAAAGTGATGTCGCCATGTTCCTTTGACCACCGAAGGACAAGCTCCTTTTTTTTGTATCGATGGAACAGTACTATGATGGGATGCCGTCGGCCGCCTGGGCGAGGTTTCGGTCCTAGGCTGTGGTGGGCTCAATCAAGTTCAGGGAGATTGGGAAAAGCCTCATTGCCCAAAGCTTCCTTGAACAGCTCCGCCACATGAGTTGATATCCCGTCTCAGAATCCTCTGGCAGTCCAATCATGCGGATATTCTGGCGTTTTGAACATGAAATCAAAACTTCAACTTGTAGCTGCATTTAAACTCAGTTTTTCACAATTCCTGACATTTAATCCTATTAAAAATGCCCCGTCTTAGGTCAGTTAGGATCACCACTTTATTTTAAGAATGTGAAATGTCAGAATAATAGTAGAGAGAGAGATTTATTTCAGCTTTTATTTCTTTCATCACAGTCTCAGTGGGTCAGAAGTTTACATAAACTCAATTAGTATTTGTTAGCATTGCCTTTAAAGTGTTTAACTTGGGTCAAACATTTTGGGTAGCCTTCCATAAGCTTCCCACAATAAGTTGGGTCCATTTTGGCCCATTCCTCCTGACAGAGCTGGGTTAACAGAGTCCGGTTTATAGGCCTCCTTGCTCGCACACGCTTTTTCAGTTCTGCCCACAAATTTCTATGGGATTGAGGTTAGGGCTTTGTGATGGCCACTCCAATACCTTGACTTTGTTTTCCTTACGCCATTTTGCCACAACTTTGGAAGTATGCTTGGCGTCATTGTCCATTTGGAAGACCGATTTGTGACCAAGCTTTAACTTCCTGTCTGATGTCTTGATGTTGCTTCAATATATCCATATAATTTTGCTTTCTCATGATGCCATCTATTTTGTGAAGTGCACCAGTCCCTCCTGCAGCAAACTACCCCCACAAAATGATGCTGCCACCCAGTGGTTCACGGTTGGGATGGTGTTCTCCCCCTTTTTCCTCCAAACATAACAATGGTAATTATGGCCAAACAGTTCTATTTTAGTTTCATCAGACCAGAGGACAAAAAGTATTATCTTTGTCACAAGGTGCAGTTGCAAACAATAATCTGGCTTTTTTTATGGAGGTTTTGGAGCAGTTGCTTCTTCCTTGCTGACCGGCCTTTCGAGTTATGTTGATATAGGACTCCTTCTACTGTGGATATAGATAATTTTGTACCCGTTTCCTCCAGCATCTTCACAAGGTAGTTTGCTGTTGTTCTGATATTGATTTGCATTTTTCGCACCAAAGTACGTTCATCTCTAGCAGTATGATGGCTGCGTGGGCCCATGGTGTTTATACTTGCGTACTATTGTTTGTACAGATGAACGTGGTACTGTCAGATGTTTGGAAATTGCTCCCAAGGATGAACCAGACTTGTGGAGGTCGACAATTTTTTTCTGAGGTCTTGGCTGATTTCTTTTGATTTTCCCATGATGTCAAGCAAAGAGGCACTGAGTTTGAAGGTAGGCCTTGAAATACATCTACAGGTACACCTCCAATTGACTCCAATGATGTCAATTATCTTATCAAAAGCTTCTAAAGCAATGACATCATTTTCGGGAATTTTCCAAGCTGTTTAAAGGCACAGTCAATTTAGTGTATGTAAACTTCTGACCCACTGGAATTGTGATACTGTGAATTATAAGTGAAATAATCTGTCTGTAAACAATTGTTTGAAAAATGACTTGTGTCATACACGAAGTAGATGTCCTAACCGACTTGCCAAAACTATAGTTTGTTAACAAGAAATGTGTGCAGTGGTTGAAAAACGAGTTTTATTGACTCCAACACCAGTGTATGTAAACTTCCGACTTCAACTGTATTGTATATAGTACCAGTCAAAAGTTTGGACACACCTAGTCACTCCAGAGTTTTTCTGTATTCTTTACTTTTTTCTACGTTGTAGAATAATAGTGAAGATATCAAAACTATGAAATAACACATATGGAATCATGTATTAACTAAAAAAGTGTTAAAGGATAGGTCACCCTCTCCCCTTAATAATCCTGCCCCCTGAATCCAAGTGTTTAACACAGGGGAGGAGGACCAGTAACTTTCTGATCAAACTTGTTCAATTTAGAAGCAGCCGTCATTTTTCAGAAATTGGTCATCATACTGTACTTTGATCTGGTTTTATCCAAATGTCATTCAATTTCATGAAAGACATCATTTTGACTGTTCATGACCTGTAATATTTTTCGTGATACCTAAAGGGATCCTGAAATTCAAAATCAAATAGCTAAATTATCCTTGGAATTACCATCTTCAAACAATTCCCCGGATTAATAGCCAACAGCCAGCAAGCAGCAACTCCCTGTCGAGATGAGGACCCATGTCTCCCCCTCCATCCCTCCCTCTCTGCCTTTCCCCTTTATCCCTCTCTCAATCTCCCTCTCAGACCCTCACAGTCTCTCTCTCATAATCGATATCTCCCTCCCCAGAGATGGGCAGTATTTATGTTACATGTATTTGAAATACATATTTGTATTGCTTCTGAGTATTTTGTCATTTGAATTACACTATATTTTGGAAATACAAAAAACTTTTCCTTACTGTTTTTTTTTAATAGCAATTCCATTTTCTGGCCCCCGTTTCCCTCTGCATTGGTATCAGAAGTCTAACAGCACTACGGCGTGATAAGAGCGTCTGATTAATAAAGAAAATATAACAATGTACAGTACCAGTCAAAAGTTTGGACACTCCTACTCATTCAGGGGTTTTTCTTTATGTTTCACAATTTTCTACATTGTAGAATAATCGTGAAGACATCAAAACTATGAAATAACACAGATGGAATCATCTAATAACCGCAAAAAGTGTCAAACAAATCAAAATATATTTTTGATTTTAGATTCTTCAAAGTAGCTGTCACTGATGACAGCTTTGCAAATTCTTGGCAGTCTGTCAACCAGCTTCACCTGAAATGCTTTTCCGATTGTCTTGAAGGAGTACCCACATATGTTGAATGCTTGTTGGCTGCTTTTCCTTCACTCTGTGGTCCAACTTCTCCCAAACCATCTCAATTGGATTGAGGTCAGGTGATTGTGGATGCCAGGTCATCTATTGTAGCACTCCAACACTCTCCTTCGTGGTCAAATAGCCCTTACACAGCCTGGAGGTGTGTTGGGTCATCGTCCTGTTGAAAAACAAAAGATAGTCCCACGAAGCGCAAACCAGATGGGATGGTGTATCGCTGCATAATTCTGTAGTAGCCATGCTGGTTAAGTGTGCCTTGAATTCTAAATAAATCACAGACCGTGTCCCCAGCAAAGCAACCCCACACCTTCACACCGCCTCCTCCATGCTTCAAAATGGGAACCACACATGCGGAGATCATCTGTTCACCTACTCTGCGTCTCACAAAGACACAGCGGTTGGACCCAAAAATCTCAAATTTGGACTCATCAGAACAAAAGACAGATTTCCACCGGTCTAATGTCCATTGTTCGTGTTTCTTGGCCCAAGCAAGTATGTTGTTATTATTGGTGTCCTTTAGTGGTGGTTTCTTTGCAGCATTTCGACCATGAAGGCCTGATTCAAGCAGTCTCCTCTGAGCAGTTAATGTTGAGAGTTGTGTCTTGTCCTTGAACTCTGTGAAGCATTTATTTGGGCCGCAATCTGAGGTGCAGTTAATTCGAATGAACTTATTCCTTTACAGCAGAGGCAACTCCGGGTCTTCCTTTCCTGTGGCAGTCCTCATGAGAGCCAGTTTCAGCACACTTTATGGTTTTTGCGACTGCACTTGAAGTTCTTGGAATTTTACGGATTGACTAACCTTCATGTCTTCAAGAATTGATGGACTGTCGTTTCCTTTATTTGAGCTGTTCTTCCCATAATATGGACTATGTCTTCAACCAAATAGGGCTATCTTCTGTCACAACACAACTGATTGGCTCAAATGCATTAAGAAGGAAAGAAATTCCACAAATTAACTTTTAACAAGTCACACCTGTTAATTGAAATGCATTACAGGTGACTAGCTCATGAAGCTGGTTGAGAGAATGCCAAGAGTGTGTAAAGCTGTCATCAAGGCAAAGTGTGGCTACGTTGAAGAATCTCAAATGTAAAATATATTTAGATTTATTTAACACATTTTTTGTTATTACATGATTCCATATGTGTAATTTCATAGTTTTGATATCTTCACTATTATTCTACAATGTAGAAAATTGTAAAAATAAAGAAAAACCCTGGAATGAGTAATTGTGCCCAAACTGTATACTGAACAAAATATAAAAACACTACATGTGAAGTGTTGGTCCCATGTTTAATGAGCTGAAATAAAAGATCCCAGACATTTTCCATGTGCATGAAAAGCGTATTTCTCTGAAATTCTGTGCACAAATTTGTTTACATCCCTGTTATATCCTGTCTGTTAGTCCCTGTATGGGGGTATCGTCGGACAGGGCCACAGTGTCTCCCGACGCCTCCTGTCTCAGCGTCCAGTATTTATGCTGCAATTATTTATGTGTCAGGGGGCTAGGGTCAGTCTGTTATATCTGGAGTATTTTCCTGTCTTATCCGGTGTCCTGCATGAATTTAAGTATGCTCCCTCTAATTCTCTCTCTCTTTCTCTATTTCTCTATTTCTCTTTCTCTCTCTCCTCTCGGAGGACATGAGCCCTAGGACCATGCCTCAGGTCCCCAGTCCACCTGTTCATGCTGCTGCTCCAGTTTCAACTGTTCTGCCTGCGGCTATGTAACCCTGACCTGTTCAATGGACGTGCTACCTTGTCCCGGACCTGCTGTTTTGGACTCTATTTCTACCGCACCTGCTGTCTCTAACTCTGAATGAAAAGCCAACTGACATTTACTCCTGAGGTGCTGACCTTTTGCAAACTCTACAACCATTGTGATTATTATTATTTGACCCTGCTGGTCATCTATGAACGTTTGAACATCTTGGCCATGTTCTGTTATAATCTCCACCCGGCTCAGCCAGAAGAGAACTGGCCACCCCTCAGAGCCTGGTTCCTCTAGGTTTCTTCCTAAGATCCAGCCTTTCTAGGAAGTTTTTCCTAGCCACCGTGCTTCTATATCTGCATTACTTGCTGTTTGGGGTTTTAGGCTGGGTTTCTGTACAGCACTTTGTGACATCAGCTGATGTAAAAAGGGCTTAATAAATTTATTTGATTGAAATTTGATTGTTAGTGAGCATTTCACCTTTGCCTAGATTATCCATCCAGCTGACAGGTGTGCATATCAAGAATCTGATTAAACAGCATGATCATTACACAGGTGCACCTTGTGCTGGGGACAATAAAAGGCAATTTTTTAAATGTGCAATTTAACAGATGTCTCAAGTTTTGAGGGAGGGTGCAATTGGCATGCTGATTGCAGGAATGTCCTCCAAAGCTGTTGCCAGAGATTTTAATTAATTCATTATCAAAAGCTGCCTTCAACGTTGTTTAAGAGAATTTGGCAGTACGTACAACCGGCCTCACAATCGCCGAACACATGTAACCACGCCAGCTCAGGACCTCCACATCTGGCAAATACCTCCCCACCCACCTGTGGCAGAAAAATATTGCAGTGTTCCTACCCCCCAAATGAATTCTCACGACTATGGAGGTTACATTTGAATGGCCTCACACACCAGTACAGTGGTTAGAGTTGAGTCTATTGAGATGTGGGCAGAGGTGATATTAGAGTTTAGACTAGTATCGTATAAAAGAACGGAATGTAGGTAGGCCGTGAATGGCGTCACACACCAGTATAGCAGGTGGCGATGTATGCACCTAAAAGTTGGATTAGATTCAAATCAAACTATTTTGTCACACGTGCCGAATAACCTTACCGTGAAATACTTACTTACAAGCCCTTAACCAACAATGCAGTTCAAGAAAGAGTTAGAAAATATTTTCCAAATATACTAAAAAAATAATAAAAAGTAACACAATAAAATAACAATAACGAGGCTATATACAGGGGGTACCGGTACCGAGTCAATGTGCGGGGGTGCAGGTTAGTCAAGGTAATTTGTGCATATATGTACAGTAGGAGTAAAGTGACTATGCAGAGATAATTTACTCGAGTAGCAGCAGTGTAAAAACAAATGGGGGAGTGTCAATGTAAATATTCTGGGGGGCCATTTGATTAATTGTTCAGCAATTTTATGGCTTGTGGGTAGAAACTGGTAACCTCTTAAGGAGCCTTTAACAGGTTAACAGGTTAACGGTTTCTACCCACAAGCCATAAGACTGCTGAACAATTAATCAAATGGCCAACCAGACTATTTACATTGACACTCCCCCATCTGATTTTACACTGCTAATACTCTAGTAAGTAATCTCTAGACGTGTTGCTCCGGTACTGCTTGCCATGTGGTAGCAGAGAGAACAGTCTATGACTTGGGTGACTGGAGTCATTCACCATTTTTGGGGCTTTCCTCTGATACCCCATAGTGTATATAGGTCCTGGTGGCAGGATGTTTGGCCCCAATGGTGTACTGGGCTGTACGCACTACCCTCTGTAGCGCCTTACGGTCAGATGCCGAGCTGTTGCCATACCAGGTGGTGTTACAACCGGCCAGGATGTTCTCGATGGTGCAGCTGTATAACCTTTTGAGAATCTGGGGACCCATGCCAAATTGTTTCAGTCTCCTGAGGGGGGAAATGTGTTGTTGTGCCCGCTACATGACTGTCTTGGTGTGTTTGGACCATGATAGTTTGTTGGACACCAAGGAACTTGAAATTCTCGACCTGCTCCACTTCAGCCTCGTCGATGTGAAGGGGGTGTGTTCGACCCTCCTTTTCCTGTAGTCCACAATCAGCTCCATTGTCTTGAATACGTTGAGGGAGAGGTTGTTGACATTCAGACATGTTGTAGCCTACCCTTACCACCTGGGGTCAGCCCATCAGGAAGTCCAGGATCCAGTTGCAGAGGGAGGTGTTTAGTCCCAGGGTCCTTAGCTTAGTGATGAGCTTTGTGGGCACTATGGTGTTGAATGCTGAGCTGTAGTCCATGAACAGCATTCTCACATAGATGTTCGTTTTGTCCAGGTAGGAAAGGGCAGTGTGGATTGCGATTGAGATTGTGTCATCTGTGGATCTGATCCACCAACCAAATCCTAAAGAAGAAGCAACGAATCCAAACATTCACTGTGGCCACAGCCTGGTGTCAAAGCTTAAGTAACCAAAAAGACTACAGGAGCAGTCAGAGAGAAAGTTCAGCTGTAGATTTACTGTCATATCAAAGCTAAAAATGTTGATGGAATCTTCAGCCTATGATTTTGTGAAATGTGAGAGAGAGATTTTGTAAGGTTATCTTTTTTAAGCGACGGTAGATGTAAGGGTGTATAAAATGTGCACGTCTGTTACGTACCCTCTTCCTAAATCAAACTTAATGTCACATCACCTGACACCTTAATTCATTGTAACCTACCAAGAGGCGTTGACACAAAACAAAACATCCAACACACCACCTACACTAAAGATGCATTTATATCCGGCACAAAAATTTAATCACAGCTTCAAAGATGGACTAGAGCGCCTCCATGCCCATTTAAGTCATGATTTAAAGCCGTGTTGCATGATTCCAGACCAGGAAAGTAGCAGTTTGAATAGAAACCCAAACCAAACCCACACGTTCTCTCCTCTCCTCCATAGGCTACTGCACTGTTCTGCTTTTCCACTGGAGCGGTCAGACAGAGAGTCAGGACCACAGGGAAAGATAATTACTAGTTTGGACCTCAGATATGAAACCATAAAAGGATGAGATTTTCCAACCACTGACTGCACAACTTTTCAATTGCATGCCTTCATATGCAGTGGTGTGCTATAGTTTAGTCTTCTCACTTGCATTGGTCTGAATTTTGAACCATGAGTAATGGCATCCCACTTTTGTGTGGAAGTGGAATGAAGATAGAGATAAGTGACCATTGCTAAGTACATATTTTAGTATCCTTACACGTTTGGTGCGAGGGTCTTAATGTGTTCATCAAATCCTGTTCTGCCTTCCTCATCAACGCCCTGTTCCAACACCAACTTGATGGATGCGTGCGTCTCTTTACCACCTCTAGAGATGGTGGATGAGTGTACCACAGAGATGGTAAGCTCAGTTAAGGCCCTTAGATTGGAACATAGTTTGACAGATAGATAACACTGAGCTGGAAGCTTGTCATTGGGGCCCCCAACTTAGCCTCACTCAGAGAAAGTCATTAAGAGGAAATATTGCTGCTTGTTTCCAGGAAGACTGTTCTTTAACCTTCCCATGGATGGGCACGGGGGATCTCTGCCTGCCTCTCTGCCTGCCTCTCTGCCTGCCTCTCTGCCTGCCTCTCTGCCTGCCTCTCTGCCTGCCTCTCTGCCTGCCGGCCATACTCCCTCCCTCATAGCAGCTGTCTGGCGCTACTCATCCCAAACTCCAGAGACGTCCTCCCCTCTTTCTTCTCTTCCCTAAGCCTCCGCCTCCCATTGCCTTCCCCAAGCCATCTCCCCCTCCTCCTCCGCCCCCATTTCCCCAAACTACACCCATGAGACAGAACATCAAAGGAAATGTCCTTTAAAATATTTTTGGGCGTTCCAAGGTGTTAAGTAGCTTGTAGTAATTGTATGGTTATTCCATTAAGTTGATGTAAAAATCTCTCCTTCACTCTCTCTCTCTCTCTCTAGATGTTGTTAAAGGTCTCTCTCACTTTCTCTGGACGCTACCTAGCTTGAGATTGGCTTTGGCCAAACCACACCCTCAGAGCACCTGATTGGCTTAAAGAAATTGTAAGCAGCGGAAAATTGGACGCTTAATGTGAATTATATTTTTCGACTTCAATGTAAAATGGAAAGGAACTATAACCGACCAGGAGAAGGCAGACATTTATTGTCATGGATCTTGCAAAAATGGGCTGTTATGTGTAAATTGATGAGGTCATGTTTTTGTTTAATCCATTTTAGAATAAGACTGTAACATAAGAAAATGTGGAAAAGTCAAGGGGTCTGAATACTTTCCAAATGCACTGTACATAAGCATCCACACCATTGGGTCAATACTTTGTAGAAGCACATTTGGCAGTGATTACAGCTTTTTTAAGTCTAAGAGCTTTCCTCACCTTAATTGTGCAACATTTCAAGTCAAATCAAATCACATCAAATTGTATTTGCCACATGCGCCGAATAGAACAGGTGTAGACCTTACAGTGAAATGCTTACTTACAAGCCCTTAACCAACAATGCAGTTGGAAGAAAATACCTAAAAAAAAGTAAGAGATAAGATTAACAAATAATTAAAGAGCAGCAGTAAATAACAATAGCGGGGCTTTATACAGGGGGTACCGGTACAGAGTCAATGTGCGGGGGCGTCGAGGTAATTGAGGTAATATGTACATGTGGGTAGAGTTATTGAAGTGACTATGCATAGATAATAACAGAGAGTAGAAGTGGGAGGGGCAATGCAAATAGTCTGTGTAGCCATTGATTAGCTGTTCAGGAGTCTTATGGCTTGGGGGTAGAAGCTGTTTAGAAACCTCTCTGCTGCCGCATGGCAAGCGGTACTTGGCACTCTGGTACCGCTCGCCGTGTGGCAGCAGAGAGAACAGTCTAAGAATAGGGTGTCTGGAGTCTTTGACACTTTTTAGGGCCTTCCTCTGACACCTCCTGGTATAGAGGTCTTGGATGGCAGGCAGCTTAGCCCCAGTGATGTACTGGGCCGTACGCACTACCCCTGTAGTGCCTTGCGGTCAGAGGCTGAGCAGTTGCCATACCAGGCAGTGATGCAACCCTTCAGGATGCTCTCGATGGTGCAGCTGTAAAACCTTTTCAGGATCTGAGGACCCATGACAAATCTTTTCAGTCTCCTGAGGGGGAGTAGGTTTTGTCGTGCCCTCTTCACGACTGTCTTGGTGTGCTTGGACCATGTTAGTTTGTTGGTGATGTGGACACCAAGGGACTTGAAGCTCTCAACCTGCTCCACTACATTGATGATGAGAATGGGGGCATGCTCTGCCTTCCTTTTCCTGTAGTCCACAATCATCATCTCCTTTGTATTGATCACGTTGAGGGAGAGGTTGTTGTCCTTGCACCACATGGTCACGTCTCTGACCTCCTCCCTATAGGCTGTCTCATCGTTGTCGGTGTTCAGTCCTACCACTGTTGTGTCATCGGCAAACTTAATGATGCTGTTGGAGTCGTGCCTGGCCATGCAGTCATGAGTGAACAGGGAGTACAGGAGGGGACTGAGCACGCACCCCTGAGGGGCCCCCGTGTTGAGGATCAGAGCAGCGGATGCGTTGCTACCTACAATTACCACCTGGGGGTGGCACCTCAGGAAGTCCAGGATCTAGTTGCATAGGGAGGTGTTTAGTCCCAGGATCCTTAGCTTATTGATGAGCTTTGAGGGCACTATGGTGGGCTGAGTTGTAGTCAATGAACAGCATTCCTTTTGTCCAGGTGGGAAAGGGCAGTGTGGAGTGCAATAGAGACTGCATCATCTGTGGATCTGTTGGTGCGGTATGCAAATTGGAGTGGGTCTAGGGTTTCAGGGATAATGGTGTTGATGTGAGCCATGACCAGCCTTTCAAAACATTTCATGGCTACAGACGTGACTGCTACGGGTCGGTAGTCATTTAGGCAGGTTACCTTGATGTTCTTGGTCACAGGATCTATGGTGGTCTGCTATGGTGGTCTGCTTGACTATGGTGGTCTGCTTCAAATATGTTGGTATTACAGACTCAGAGAGGAAGAGATTGAAAATGCCAGTGAAGACACTTGCCATTTGCCCATTTATTCTTAAAATAATTATTCAAGATTTGTCAAATTGGTTGTTGATCATTGCAAGAAAACCATTTTCAGGTCTTCCCATAGATTTTCAAAACTGTAACTCGGCCACTCAGGAACATTCACTGTCTTCTTGGTAAGGAGCTCCGGTGTAGATTTGTCCTTGTGTTTTAGGTTATTTTCCTGCTGAAAGGTTCATTCATCTCCCAGTGTCTGGTGGAAAGTAGACTGAATCAGGTTTTAGTCTAGGATTGTGCCTGTGCTTAGCTCCATTCCATGTCTTTTTTTATCCTGAAAAACGCCCCAGTCCTTAATGATTGCAAGCATACCCAATACATGATGCAGCCATCACTATACTTGAAAATATGGAGTGTGGTACTCAGTAATGTGTTGTATTGAATTTTCCCCAAACATAGCACTTTGTATTCAGGAAAGAAAGTTAATTGCTTTAGCACACTATTTGCAGTTTTACTTTAGTGCCTTGTTGCAAACAGGATGCATGTTCTGGAATGTTTTTGTTCTGTACAGGCTTCCTTCTTTTCACTGTGTCAATTAGGTTAGTATTGTGGAGTAACTTCAATGTTCAATGTTTTTTCCTATCACAGTCATTAAACTCAGTTTTTTTTAAAGTAACAATTGGCTTTATTGTGAAATCCCTGAGCGGTTTCCTTCCTCTCCAGCAACAGAGTTAGGAAGGACACCTGTACCTTTGTTGTGACACCATCCAAAGTGTAATTAATAACTTCACCATTCTCAAATGGATATTAAATGCCTGCTTCTTTTTTTACCTATCTACCAATAGGTGCCCTTCTTTGCAAGGCAGTGGAAAACCTCCCTGGTCTTTGTGGTTGAACCTTTTTTTAAATTCACTGCTCGACTGAGGGACCTTACAGATAATTGCATGTGTCGGGTAGAGCTATGAGGTAGTTGTTCAAAATCGTGGAAAATGCTTTTATTGCACACAGAGTGAGTCCATGCAACTTATTATGTGACTTGCTATTAAGCAAATGTTTACTCCTGAACTTATTTAGGCTTGCTTTAACAAAGGGGTTGATTACTTATTGACTCAAGACATTTCAGCTTTTCTTTTAACAATTATTATTATTATTATTATTATTTTTGAATAATAATTGAACTTTGACATTATGGAGAATTATGTGTAGGCCAGTGACCCCCCCAAAAATCTACATTTCAATTTTACATACAGGCTGTAACAAAAAAATGTGGAAAAAAAATCAAGGGGGTTGAATACTTTCTGAAGGCAATGTACATCATATGGGCTCAAGCATCCTTCACTCATGCTGCCAAACATACCCTTGTAAAACTGACCATCCTACCAATCCTCGACTTTGGCGATGTCATTTACAAAATAGCCTCCAATACCCTACTCAACAAATTGGATGCAGTCTATCACAGTGCAATCCGTTTTGTCACCAAAGCCCCATATACTACCCACCATTGCGACCTGTACGCTCTCGTTGGCTGGCCCTCGCTTCATACTCGTCGCCAAACCCACTGGCTCCATGTCATCTACAAGACCCTGCTAGGTAAAGTCCCCCCTTATCTCAGCTCGCTGGTCACCATAGCATCTCCCACCTGTAGCACACGCTCCAGCAGGTATATCTCTCTAGTCACCCCCAAAACCAATTATTTCTTTGGCCGCCTCTCTTTCCAGTTCTCTGCTGCCAATGACTGGAACGAACTACAAAAATCTCTGAAACTGGAAACACTTATCTCCCTCACTAGCTTTAAGCACCAACTGTCAGAGCAGCTCACAGATTACTGCACCTGTACATAGCCCACCTATAATTTAGCCCAAACAACTACCTCTTTCCCAACTGTATTTAATTTATTTATTTTGCTCCTTTGCACCCCATTATTTTTATTTCTACTTTGCACATTCTTCCATTGCAAAACTACCATTCCAGTGTTTTACTTGCTATATTGTATTTACTTTGCCACCATGGCCTTTTTTGCCTTTACCTCCCTTCTCACCTCATTTGCTCACATCGTATATAGACTTGTTTATACTGTATTATTGACTGTATGTTTGTTTTACTCCATGTGTAACTCTGTGTTGTTGTATGTGTCGAACTGCTTTGCTTTATCTTGGCCAGGTCGCAGTTGTAAATGAGAACTTGTTCTCAACTTGCCTACCTGGTTAAATAAAGGTGAAATAAATACAAAAAATAAAATATGTTTTTCTGTCGTGGGTGAATTCAGAAAGTATTCTACCCCTTGACTTTTTCCACATTTTGTTACGTTACAGCTTTAATCTAAAATGTATTAAATTGATTGTTTCACCTCATAAATCTACACACAATTGCCCATAATGATGAAGCAAAAACTGTTTTTTATAAATGTTTGCACATTTATGAAGAAATGAAAAACTGAAATATCACATTTACATAAGTATTCAGACCTTTACTCAGTACTTTGTTGAAGCACCTTTGGCAGCGATTACAGCCTCGAGTCTTCTTGGGTATGACGCTACAAGCTTGGCACACCTGTATTTGGGGAGTTTTTACCATTCTTCTCTGTAGATCTTCTCAGATCCGCTCTGTCAACTTGGATGGGGAGCCTCGCTGCACAGTTATTTTCAGGTCTCTCCAGAGATGTTCGATCTGGTTCAAGTCCAGGCTCTGGCTGAGTCACTCAAGGACATTCAGAGACTTGTACTGCGTTGTCTTGGCTGTGTGCTTAGGGTCGTTGGAAGCTGAACCTTGGCCCCAGTCTGAGGTCCTGAGCGCTCTGGAGCAGGTTTTCATCAAGGATCTCTCTGTACTTTGCTCCGTTCATCTATACCTCGATCCTGACTAGTCTCCCTGTCCCTGCTGCTGAAAAACATCCCCACAGTATGATGCTGCCACCACCATGCTTCACCGTAGGGATGGCGCCAGATTTCCTCCAGAATTTAAGCTTGGCATTCAGACCAAAGAGTTCAATCAGACCAGAGACTGTTGTTTCTCAGGGTCTGAGAGTCTTTAGGTGACTTTTGGAAAATGCCAAGTGGGCTGTAATGTGCCTTTTACTGAGGAGTGGCTTCCGTCTGGCCACTCTACCATAAAGGCCTGATTGGTGGAGTGCTACAGAGATGGTGGTCCTTCTGTAAGGTTCTCCCATTTGCACAGAGAACCTCTGGAGTTCTGTCAGAGTGACCATCAGGTTCTTGGTCACCTCCCTGACGAAGGTCCTTCTCCCCCGATTGCGCAGTTTGGCCGGGTGGCCAGCTCTAGGAAGAGTATTGGTGGTTCCATTTAAGAATGATGAAGGCCACTGTGTTCTTGGTGACCTTCAATGCTGCAGAAATGTTTTGGTACCCTTCCCCAGATCTGTGCATTGACACAATTATGTCTTCGAACTCTGCAGACAATTCCTTTGACCTCAGGGCTTGGTTTTTGCTCTGACATGCACGATCAACTGTGAGACCTTATATAAACAGGTGTGTGCCTTTCCAAATCCTGTCTAATCAATTTTATTTACCACAGGTAATCACGTGGTAGAAAAATCTCAAGGACGATCAGTGGAAACAGGATGCTCAATTTCGAGTCTCATAGTAAGGGTTCTGAATGCTTATGTAAGTAAGATATTTCTGTTTTTTTATGTTTAATACATTTGAAAAAACTATTTTTAACGTTTTTTGCTTCGTCATAATGGGGTATTGTGTGCAGATTAACAACAACATTAAAATATTTTATCAATTGTAGAATAAGGCTGCAATGTAACAAAATGTGGAAAAAGTCAAGGGGTCTGAATACTTTCCAAATGCACTGTATATCATATAGGGTAGGGTACAGTATAGGATAGGATAACGGCACAATCATTTTGGCTTATTTGGGCGTGGCTCATAAAATTTCTGCATATTCTGTATGTCTAATCAGGCTTAGGTAGAATCAGTCTTAAATGATCATGCCTATCAAAGCTTTAATCTAATCTAATGATTGGGTGGGAAATACTGGGTTGCCCTGGAGAAAAATGATTATTCTCAGGGTGGACCATTTTGGAAAATACCTGGAAAATATTCAACCCAAGTCTGTAGCTTATTCTTTAGATGTTTGGGGCTACTGGTGAAACATGATGTGCAGGCATAATCAAGTGCACAGTCTTTAGGGTGTCTATAGTCTTCCGTCCAATTGGCGACAGATGTTCATGCTAATATTGAAAAATCTGCATAAAAACAAAATGCACATTTCAGGGTATCCTTTAGGACAATTTGGCACCGAACAACATGACCGGGAATATTTTTAATTTGCCAGACATTTTAGAAATTTACCCGACATCCATATGCATTCAGATCCAACTTGTCTGAGCCAGCGCCATCAATTAACAAGGGATATTGGCCAAATGAGCCACATTTACGTGTCCTTAAAAACAGCCTATGACAAATTACAAAACACTATTCCTTGTGTTTCGACCATATACACAACTTCATAGCAAGTGTTTTTATTTTGGTTTTAGGCTACTTTCCTATAACAGTAATTGTCCACCTAATGGTTCATCTGTCAGAGATTTGAGCACTAAATGCATCAGGGTATTGCATGCATATGCCTATAGGCTTAGTTGTCCACTATATGATGTTAATATTAAAAGAATTAGCCTATATAAAGGAAGAGAAGCTTAGGCCTAGCCCCAGAAAGATAAAGATGGAGATAGAGAGAGAGATGGAGAGAGAGAGAGAGAGAGAGAGACGGAGAGAAAGAGAGATAGAGAGAGAGAGAGAGAGAGAGCGAGAGAGAGAGATATGCCGGCAGCATTCTACAACACCGACAAGCATTTCTTAATGTCAGATGGCTACTGCATCTGCTATACATATAGATGTACAGAAGTATGCGAATTCATACATTTTCAATCTGCATATTTTGCATAGAGAGAAGTATTATATATATGTTAGATTATAGGAGTAACTCTGGTCGGCCTGAAACATTCTTCCTCAAGTCAGTTGGAGCGGCAGTGCCTTCATAATTTTTGGCTTTGCAGTAGCTTAAGCTGAATAAAAGCCACACCAAACCTTCACAAAAGTTTCTAAACATTATTAGGATAATATAAAAAGTCATTCAAGCCCTTTATTAGGAAAATATGAGCAGGCTATTATATTGCGGCAAACACAGCATTACAATTGGAACTTAATTTGGCCAAAGAAAATGTCTCAACAAAATGAAACAAAGCACTTTTGAACTGGTTAAAACTTTCACAAAAGTTTTGAGCCATGCAGTATTGCAGCAATTACCAACAAAGACAAGTACCTACCATACCCAAGAAATGACGGAAAAAGGTTGTCATTTACATTACAAACAGACCAACTTATACACTGCATTAAACTAAATATGGAGCACAAAATTAAAAAGACAGATTTGATTTAGCCAATGAAAAATGTCTCAACAGAATTACACAAAACAGGTTTTGCATATTTAAAGAACTGGTTTCGATTAATACATAGGATTACAATAATAACAATGATTTCCAATAATATTAATAAACAAAATACAAATTATTATAAATAAATGTAAGTTCCAAAATTTCATCCTACCTGAATAGGGAGCAACACAGTAGCCTTCTCATCTTAGTCCAATATTAAATATTACTACAATATTAAAACTTATATTAAATTCCCCCTGTTGGCTTTTCGCTATAGGCATGCTCTTTTTCTTCTAATGTTTGTTTTACTTCAATGAAAAAGGCCTCCATCTTCACAATCAGCAGTAGCCTAGGCCAAGTCTCCTCTTGCTCTCTCTCTCTCTCTCCTCAGCAGCAGGCACGCAAGGTGTGAGAGAATGGAGCTGATGCGTGAATTCTGGGTGTAGGCTATGATAGACAGCCTCTTCTGGACAATTTGACCTGCTGCAATTTCATTTATTTACTTTTTTATTTTTTAACAGCTAAGGGCTAAGGGAAACCTTGGAGCATTTTCCCAGAATACACCCCTTATCACATGCAAACACAGTTCACTTTCATAGCAGCAACATACAAACAGCTCTTTGTTAACCTTTCTAGGGCAGGCGTTCCGCTAGCGACAACATTCTGCTGAAAAGGCAGTGTGCGAAATTCAAAAATATTTTGGGGAAATATGTAACTTTCACACATTAACAAGTCCAATACAGGAAATGAAAGATACACTTCTTGTTAATCTACCCATCGTGTCCGATTTCAAAAAGGTTTACAGCAAAAGCACAACATATGATTATTTTAGGTCAGAGCCAAGTCAAAAAAATATAGCAATTTTTCCAGCCAAAGATAGGAGTCACAAAAATCAGAAATATAGACAAAATCAATCACTAATCTTTGATGATCTTCATCAGATGACACTCATAGGACATCATGTTACACAATACATGTATGTTATGTTCGAAATGTGTATATTCATATCCAAAAATCTCAGTTTACATTTGCGCATTACGTGCAGTAATGTTTTGATTCCAAAACATTCAGTGATTTTGCAGAAATACTCATAATAAACATTATTAAAAGATACAAGTGTTATTCACAGAATGAAAGATATACTTCTCCTTAATGCAACCGCTGTGTCAGATTTCAACAAAAACTTTACGGAAAAAGCATAATCTGAGTGCGGCGCTCAGAGCCAAAGAAATATCCGCCATGTTGGAGTCAACAGAAGTTAGAAACAACATTATAAATATTCACTTACCTTTGATGATCTTCATCAGAATGCACTTCCAGGAATCACAGTTCGACAATAAATGAATGATTTGTTCCATAAAGTTCCATAAAGTCCATAATTTATGTCCAAATAGCCACTTGTTGTTAGCGTGTTCAGCCCAGTAATCCAACTTCCTGAGGAGCGAGCACTACGCCCAGACAAAAACTTGAAATGTTACGGTACAGGTTGTAGAAACATGTCAAACGATGTATGGAATCAATCTTTAGGATGTTTTTAATATAAATCATCAATAAGGTTCCAACCGGAGAATTCCATTGTGTGTAGAAAAGCACTGGAACGAGAGCTAACTCTGTCTGGACCGCGCATCACGAGCCTGAGACACTCTGCCAGACCCATGACTCATTCAGCTCCCATTCCCCCCTCCTTTATAGCAGAAGCCTGAAACAAGTTTCTAAAGACGGTTGACATCTAGTGGAAGCCTTAAGAAGTGCATGTTGACCCCATAGATACTGTGTATTTGGTAGGGCAAGCTTTGAAAAACTACAAACCTCAGATTTCCCACTTCCTGGTTGGATTTTTCTCAGGTTTTCGCCTGCCACATGAATTCTGTTATACTCACAGACATCATTCAAACAGTTTTAGAAACTTCAGAGTGTTTTCCTTCCAATACTAATAATAATATGCATATATTAGCTTCTGGGACAGAGTAGGAGGCAGTTCACTCTGGGCACGCTATTCATCCAAAAGTGAAAATGCTGCCCCCTATCACAAACAGGTTTTATTATAATTCCTTCTTGGATCTATTTAGGTGCTCTCCCCCTCTCATATTTTCCCTTCGCTTGTGGACTTCAGTTCACAACTATGAACGTATGTGACCAGGCAAAAAAAACTTTCCAAGCCAAACCTTCATATCATGACCGCTAACAGCACACAGCCTACATCGTTGTCACGTCATAGTCAACATACTGTAGCTAAGGCATTAGTAAACCCGCTACAATCATGCAGTACAGTGTACAGTCAGCAACAAGCAGTTTAGCAGTTACACACGCGGGCCTCGGTGGCAATAAATGAATAAAACCAAATGCTTATCTTGACTTGAAATAGTTCCAGTGTTGGATAGCCATAGCCAGCTTGCTAATATAGCATCCTTCTCTGTTTGAGTAGGCTAAACTAGCTAGCCAAATTCAATGTTAGCTATGTAATATAGCCAGCTCTCTCTTTCTCTCTCTCTTGCTTCTTCTTAATTCTGTAAGAAATGTATTTGTTCAACACTGTTGAACTATTCTCTAGTCAACCTTTCACCACATTTTATGGCGGCAGGGTAGCCTAGTGGTTAGAGCATTGGGCTAGTAACCGGAAGGTTGCAAGTTCAAATCCCCGAGCTGACAAGGTACAAATCTGTCATTCTGCCCCTGAACAGGCAGTTAACCCACTGTTCCTAGGCCGTCATTGAAAATAAGAATTTGTTCTTTACTGACTTGCCTGGTTAAATAAAGGTAAAAAAAAAATGTAGTGCTAGCTAACTAGAATGTTGTATTCACTTGAAAACAATCATGTAAATATGCATTACATTGTGGTGTTGTAGGCTAATCTAGGTATTATAATTGTATTGTCCCCAAACAAGATCAACAGGGGAGATTTTTTGAGCTGTGTGTCTCATGTCTTCACTGTTCTTTCATGTATAACGATGCACCTGGCCTTTCAACTGCCTTTGAACTATTCCTATTTATTCTTGTCGATTCATATTAAAAACTGATGCAGCTTGTAATGTTTTTATGTGTGGTATTATTCCTCGTTAGTCTGTTGCAGATCTGGACAAACGATCCACCTACCACTATTGTCACTATGAATGGTGGATAGAGGGCAGGATGGACCGTTAGACTGGTAGACTACACTGACCTGTGGTATATAGTAAAATATAGCACACGGAAAAGCGTAGTGCATAAGGGAAGTATTAAAACACCTTGATATAGGGGAGGCGCATGGAAGCACATTTGGCTAGGATGAAAGAATTTATATAGTAACATCTGCAAAAGAGAGAATGTAAACCAGGGGGGAAAAACGCACTTCCCTCCCCTGTGCCCAATAAAAAAAACACACAACCCTCCCCAAAGCAAGAAAATAAGTTTAACAGCCCTCCCCTATTTTGGACCACCCCCAGTAAAATTGCTATCTTTCCCTAACGCCTAACTCTAACCTTAAATTAAGACAAAAAGGATCATTTTTGTTTTCATTAAATCCTCTTGAATGTAACAAAATGTAATTGAAAATGTAATCTACGTAATCCCCAAAAGTAATTATTTATCATGAGAGGGCCTTAAACAATAACTAGTAATGCTGCATACTGGTTCAAAACTCACCTTTCTGGAAAATAAAATTGTTGCTGAGGTGTAGTCACTTTTGAGGACTCAAACTCAGGTACACAGTACAAAGATGATACAAATAGGAAAATAGGAAATATTTATGATGTATTTCCTATTCAACAAAACTGTATGAATAAGGCTTCAATTGACTTGCATTTTTTGAAATATAGTATAATCAATGTATAAAACGACTGACTATAAGATTTCACCTTCCTTATGACTGTAAAATACATATTTGTATATTTAGTGTTGGAGAAAATGGGCATATTTTCTAAAAGTCTCTCTGGATCAAAATGTCTGTCTGCCTCCATCGCTGTAAACGTCTGACAGAGCTATAGCTCGTCATTCTGAACTCTTTAGGAACTCACATTTCGTCTCATATTAATATTATTCATCTATGACAAACAGAAAGTGATTGAAAATCTATGAATTATTTTCGATTACTGGCTTTAAATCGATCTCTGAATGTGCTACTATGTGCTAAGGACGAAACCACTCTCTCCTGCTGCATTATGATGTAAGGATTCCAGGCATTGTTAGTGGCTGTGAAGTAGGTTTCAGCCAGGAATTGATGGACAGTTGGAAGAGCGAATGAAATGGTAGGAGCGACATTCCAGCTTCAAGTGGTGTCAGATTTCACATCCTGCTTCATACATTTCACTCTTGTGTCTGAGAATCAGGGCTACTGCTCAATGCAAGCCATTTTGATATATGGTGTCCACAGATCAATTTATAAGCAAAAATGTCTGTCAGAACCAGTACCAGAACCACACAGCTCCCTAAACAGGGGACTTTACGTCAAAGTGGTTGATTTTACAATATAGCCAATTTTGACTTTGCAGCTGGCCAATCTAGCAGGAATCATTCAGTTCTGCCTCCAGGGCTAGATTCATGACAATAAATATCAACCTGCTGGTAAGAAAGGAGAGCGATAAGAGGAGAGAAGAACAGAGAGCAAGGGAGACAAGGGTGGTAGAGAGAGAAAATTAGCTATTTGAGATAGGAAATGGGGAAATAAAGAGAAAAGTGAGAAGGGGGCAGAGAATAGACGGAATAAGAAGAGGAGGGGTCGAGAAAGAGAGAAAAGAGGTAGGAGGGAGATAGCTGAGAAAGGAGTAAAAAAGTGAGTGAGTGATAGTTAGAATGGGAGAGATAATGAGAGAGAGAGAGCAAAATAGAGAGAAAGGAAAGAGGGAGAAAAGGCTGAGTGCGAGAGATAATTGGAACGTGAGGGAGCGAGAACGAGAGGCAGAGAAGCGAGTGATGCAGAGGGGTGGGATGGAATTCTTTCAAAAGTGGATGCCAAGACAAATGTGCAGCTGTCAGGTACTTTTGTTAAAAACATGTTGGAGCTGCAAGACAGAGCTTCTATCCAGACAAGTACTTGTTTTAACACCACTGACAACACGCAGCAGAGAGAAATGATAATAGTAGAGGAAAAAGAGAGAAAATGAGAGTGCAGATAAAATGGTAAGTAGGAAGACAGAGAAACAGTGAGATATTGGTAGAGGGGGAATCAGGCAAAGAACTCTACCAACAGTAAAACAGGAGAGGGAACTGGAAGCATTAGGGGAAAAAAAGAGAAGGAGCAAAGAAAAGAAACAAAGTTAATTAATATAACTTTTTCAGTTCACCATGATTTCCCCACCCTCCCTGTGGACCGCTGAGCCTGTGAGCATTATGTCAGCAGCGAGCGAGCGAGAGAGCGAGAGAGAGAGAGAGAGAGAGCGAGAGAGAATATGTTTCTGCTATTACCCGATAGGCTCTGGAGGAACTATAGGAGAACCTTATCTGTGCCTGCGTGGGGAGGGATGGAGGGAGGGGAAAGAGTGAGAGAAAGAGGTGGAGTAATAGACCGACAGGGCGGTCTCTTCCAACCACTCTCTCTCACCGCCTCCTTCCTATAGGATAGATATGCACACCCCTTCTCTCATGCACACTCCCCAATTTACATAAACTGTACAATGCGGGGACGAGGTCAGGATGGAGAATGGGAGACATGAGCAATATTTCTATCGGAGTTCTATTTCCTATTTCTGTGACTGAAGAAGGTGAGAGTACCACTAGTTACCCTGCTGACTCACATTGCTTCCCGAGTTTCATGAGCACTGAAACATGTGAGTGATGTTACCATGGGAACATAGTGTCCATAGAGCTTGCCTGCTGTAGTTGTGAAGTTGTGGAGTTGTGGTTCAACATGAATGGAATGTGAGAGCCCTGGGCTAGCTGGGACTTTTGTGGCCCCAATTTGTGATGGAATGGGGCCAGTAGAGCACACAGCATTCAATTCTACGATGAATCTGATCATTTTAGCACTACTTGTGAAGCCCACGGATACTATGAGTTTCTAGAGTAGTCCAGGGCTGGTCGGAGGCTAAGGCTTACAAGACAATGGGTCACAATGCTAGCTCTGGCACTCCCGTTACGGCTTCTTGTCTCTAGCCTGGTTAAACTTAAATGAATGGGTGCAGTGTTCAGTCTGGTTTCACCATAATACCTTATCCCTGCCACATGCTGTAAAACACTGGTGCAAGAAATAGCCTGTTGACTTTATAGCAACTGTCCTCTCCAATGTATAGTGATGCCATATAGTGCAGTTACAGTAACATTGACGTGTACCATGCTTCCACATGTAGTTGGGATCTTCTCAGATTAAATTATAAAGTCGTTAAACATGTTGCTTCCGGATTGAGGACAGGGACCTGATTTTACCAGCCCCGCCCGCCTGCTGCGTGTGGCATGCTGTCTGGTTGCTGTCGCCATGGTCGCTGTGTGACATGGTGAGTTCCAGACAACTGGGAACTCTGAAAAATATGAGGTCATATCATGACCCAAGTGATGTTCAGGTCGGAAAGTCTGAGCTCTAGAGGCCGAGTTCAAGAGTTGGAATTCCAGGTTGGATGACCGTCCAAAACTATTTTGTCCAGTTGGAGTTAGTTCACAGTTGTCTTGAACGCACTGAATTTGGAAGTGAGATTTCGGAGTTCACCGTTTTTTTGAACGCAGTATTAGTCCCGTGTGCCTGATGTGTTTGGGTCACCGTGTTCTGGTTGTTATGGTTATAGAGCGGAGCTCAGGGGCTCATGAAGGTGACGCCTATGATGTCATCAGATGAGGTATTCAGGTCTCCAGGTTTATGGTTTTCCTCAGGATAATGATTGACATCAGGACAGATCCAATAGGGAATCCTAGACTCATTGTTATAGTTTTAACTCATGTATTATTGTTACTTAATTTCACAAAAGAAAATTACAGCAAGATTGGCTCTCCAAGTGTCCCTTGTTTCTGTAACCTGCTGCCCAGATAGACAATTACATCAGAAGAGATGGCTTCTGCTTTAGCTGCTGTTGTGAAATGATAATCTCCTGTCTATCCTCCCTGGTGGGATCGAGGGTGGCTCATGGCTGGAGATAGGGTCTCTGAATATACGGGACACATAATGTGTGTGAACATCCCAGAGAGAAAGTGAGAGCGAGCAGAAACAGTTAGCTACATCCACACACAGCTGCCCTCTCGAAAATGCTTTGTAAATAATTGGACAGAACACACGTTGTGTTATTTTTGACCCAGCCAGTTGGGTCAGATCAGAAGACAGGAGGTGTGGCTTAGTAGGGGCATGGCTTTCAGATTGTTATTTTTGGCCACCCGTGAGAGTAAATGTAATTCCAGTTAAGCTGTTCTGTTGTTGTATTGTCAACTCTTTACAGTTGAGCGTTGACAATTTTGTAATTTAGTTTGGTTTATACAAATTGAGTCACTCAAGCGCCTATGCGTAGGTTGATATTAGTATAGTAACCACTGCAATGATTTTTTTTTTTGTGAAAGTTTTTATTGATAATTTTCCTTTGTTTTTGTTTACATCGTTTATATACCTAAAAACGGCATAAAACAGCATTCGAGTATTACATTTACATTTGTTAAAAAGTACATGTTAAGAACAATAGAAACAACCATGAATAATAGTACTTTTTCTTGTAAAAACCTAAAATTCTGTAAAAGCCATTTAAAATGTGTACAATGATTTAACAAGGTAAAACATTTTTAAGACATGAAAAACATGTCAAAAAGTCATTTTGTTAAAAGGCTGTCTTTGGTCCTTTGTACAGGAACGGGATGAGTCTTTATCAAACTCGCCTCCTCCTGCTCCTCCTCCCCTAGGCGCATCTCCCTAGGAGCCGCAGCACTCTCAGGCCATGGCCGCCGGGACCTTGGGTGTTGTGGGGGACCCTTCGCCTGGGGTCGAGGACCCATTTCTACTGTACCACCCCAGGGCTTCCGTGGCTACCATGGCCACTGCCTGGGGGGGTGGTCTCTAATCGTTTCGCTACCAGCAGGTTTCGGGAGGACCACAGTGCATCCTTCAGACACGTGAGGGTAGCCAGAGCTTGGTGAAGGCCTTAGGTGGAATAGGCCTTCGGCCCACCTCATACAGCACGAGCTGGGGCGTTAGGTCCTCCCCTGCTGGCAGACACGGGGAGATCAGGGGGCCTTTGAACTCCCAGAGCAAGTGCCCCACCGACTCATCTTGGCCGCAGCCTGGTCGGGGGCACGTGGGTGTCCTCGCCATGCCCTGGGTGTGCATAACGGCCATGACCGGGAGGTCACTTGCCTGTAGCAAGCCCGCAAACTGGACACACTGGACATAGTGTGTGGGGAGCAGGAAAGAGACTGAGATTAGCCTCAAGGTCCTGAGGTAAGAACCCAGCCAGAACCGTGCGAGGTCCTGGGTCTTGTTGTTGACCGGGAAGGTGGCAAGTGTGAGATGTAACACTGTGTAGCGGCTTCCCAGGACCCCCCCCTTGGATCTGGGTCTCTTGACTACCTCTTTCTTCAGCCTCTCCTACTTGCTTCCCCACAGGAAGTGAAACAGCATCCGTTGAAGAGCTAAAAGAGTTGTTCGTGGGGGGATAATTGATTAATGATTAATTAATGATTGAAACCTTGCCTTCAAAAGTCAGCTGTCGAAATCCCCCAAAACCCAGTCTCTGTCGTACAGTCCCCAGGATCCCCTCCAGTTGTCGCTTCCTCCTCCCTCCCGGTCGCACTTTACCCCCAGTCCCCTAATGTCAGTCATTTTAACTGTCAGTGGTAGTCTGGTCAAGTCTGGGTCTGCCCATGGTCCGAAGTGGGCTTCTGTCTTGTCTCTGTTCAGTCTCGCCCCAGAGGCTCGTCCGT
The DNA here is from genome assembly GCF_013265735.2 of Oncorhynchus mykiss. Taxonomy (NCBI): domain Eukaryota; kingdom Metazoa; phylum Chordata; class Actinopteri; order Salmoniformes; family Salmonidae; genus Oncorhynchus; species Oncorhynchus mykiss. The sequence continues at coordinate 8,937,725 of NC_048593.1, read as the reverse complement.
ACCAGTCAGTCCTGTCCAGGGTCCTGTAGACAGATAACAGGTTGGTGCATTAAATGTTGACGTCGTCCATGTAAAAATTGCACTTGGCCGTCATCCCCCCCCACTTCCCGGGATACCCACCCCACTGATCCGTTGGTCCCTTCGCAAGACCTGTGCCAGTTCTCAATCTTATTTATATATTAATATGTGAAAAAGGGAAATTAAAACAAGAATTAACCCATGTTTGGGTAATCCAAAGGCATGGCCTATTGGTGGCATGGCTTTAAGGTAGTACTTTTTGACCACCCGTGAGAGTAAAAGTCATTCATGTAGCCCAAACGGTTCAATTCTCTGAACAGGAATTTAACAGAAACCCCTCTTCAATAATAAACGAGGTAAGTATCCATATACATTTATTTTTGCTTAACCTCAACATTTTGATAGTGAAATAGGATCACATTATAGCTGTAAGTTTTGACCAGTATGTACATGATTAGAATGTGTATTATACCTGGCACCGTAAAAGAAGATGTTGCCCACACTAACCAACTGTTGGCTGTATGACCATAAAGTCTAATATGTTTCTTCTCTCTTTCACAGACGATCGTCAATCGAAAGGACATTGCTACCTACACGAACAAATGTACTTCTCAGAAATCATTAACTGTTTCCAATGTCTGGTTATTCATTATAAAGCCTGGCTTTAGTTTAGGTGACAGAGATTACAGGACGATCATCACAGTATGTGTGTCCTCCCTCTCCTCCTCCATTCTTGCTGTTTTGGGCTGATTTTCCCAAAAACATCGTAGCACTAAGATCATCCTTAGTTCATTTTACTTTCAATGAAATGAAGATTATCTTTAGTGCTACGATGCTTTTGGGAAACACAGCCCTGTCAAGGACAAAGAATCACATCTGTCTATCTCTTAGAGCACAGAGCTATTTAGCATGGGCGGCCAGCGCCACAGAGAAAGAGGTCGGAGTTGGGGTCAATTCCACTTAAATTCCAGTGAGATTCTACTTTCCAGTGAGTTTCTCCATAGGGAGTGGAAGTTGATTCCAGCATTGCCTGGAAATGTAGATGGAATTAACTGCAGCTGAGTCAGTGTATCTATGCAAGGGGATGGCTTGCACTACTGTGCAGTGGTTTGTTGTAGGCTACGCCTAAATGCAAAATCTCCTTTAACACGACTGTTCTATAAGGTGTTGCAGACCAGTGGTTTCCAAACTTTGTCACTCGGGCCCCCCTTCCAGCATTGGGAACACGCAACGTGCACGTGAGCGTCTGTGCACCACGTCTATAGGCACAAGCACTGTTCTGACACAAACTGTTCACACCCCCCTTGTTGGTGTAGAAAATTGTGCAGGTTTAAAGCTTATTGGGGTGCAGAGTAGATTTTGAAGTGTTAAAGCTTTTTAAAACTGTAGGGGGGGGGGACTGATGTTGCAAGCACACAGTGGTCTCTACTTCAGTAACTTGGGGGGTGATTTTGAATACTGAACGTTATGTTCCTCCATCAGAAGGACTTTATTACATTTATTTGAGTTTTTCAGTCTAATTACAGGGACTATAACGGGAAAGAAACCAACTCTATTTTGTCTGCCTAGTTTACTTTCCCTTTTCTGTGCCTCCAAAAAACAGAGAGGGAACTGCAGCGAGGGGTTTCATCAGAATTCCTATTGGAGAGAGAGAGAGAGCGAGAGAGAGAGAGAGAGAGAGAGAGAGAGAGCCTGGGACTCTTTATTATTAGTCCTCTCTCTCTGTTACATGACGTCATATCTTGGTTGATATTACACACTTAAAACAAATGGTTCCATACAGTGCCAAATAAGAAGACACTCTCATACGGTTCTAAATGGAACCTTTATGGTGATTTGAAGAACCATTTCCTACGGTTCCATAAATAACTATTAAAAAAAGGTTCTATATAGCAAATGGTTCAGCTATGGTTGCAAACATTTTTGGGGCAATACAGAACCCTTTTTAATAGTTATTTATATAACCTTTATGGAGAATAGTCCTATAAAGAACCTTTCTCAAGCTCACAAGTTGTAGAAATAACCTCTTTAAGAATAATACAGGGTTATTTTGGGAGGGGGTTAACCATAGTATATTGTTAAACACTGTTTTATTATTGTGTTCATGGACAAGTTGAATCAGGCGAGTCAGCTCTGAAACAGAAACAAACAGTGAACTACTGATGTAGATACCAATTATCAATTAAAACAAGAACCCATTTGAGTCTATCACAAAACACTATTGTTAGCCATAGTCATAATATTCACAAAATAGCGTAACACAACACATTGGGTAAACTGGAATGACACTAACTCATGTTTGCACAAAAAGAGCTGTGTTCAAACCACGCCCCAAAATATTATAATTTACCGCCAACTCTTAATTTTTGTTATCACTAAACAGCATAAAAAACTTTTGTGAACTGTGAAGACCCAATGAAGGGCTCAAAGGACCGTTCTTTGAGTCATTATGATTCCACATAGAACCATCACCCTTCCCAAAGTACCCTAGAGTGTACTCATCCTCCTATACCAGGGGTGGGCAAACCTTTTGGCTCGAGGGCCACATCGGGATTTTGAAATTCAACAGAGGGCTGTATTTTTTGGGGGGACCAATTGTTTGTTAAAATCAATGCACAGGGGCCTTCCGAGTGGCACAGCAGTCTAAGGCACTGCATCGCAGTACTTGAGGTGTCACTACAGACCTGTGTTCAATCCCAGGATGTGTCACAGCTGGCCATGACTGGGAGACCAATGAGGCAGAGCACAATTGGCCCAGTGTTTTCTGGGTTAGGAGAGGGTTTGGCAGGCCGAGATTTCCTTGTCCCATCGCGCTCTAGCGACTCCTGTGGTGGGCCGGGTGCAGTGCACGCTGCACCCGGCCTCAAGTACTGCGAGAGACATTTCCTTAAATCATTTTTTATTGTTTTAAACACTTTATGTGTACCTACGGTTCAGTAGATCAAGGAAAAACTATGTCATCCACATTAATACGTGGAAATGTATTTGTGTTTAACCATTGGCATGTTCTCTGCACCCACAACTCACAGTCAGAATGTTGAATGGGATCTCAATGCCTTAACAGGAACCTTTTTTTATAATAAAAAAGTTCATGTTCATATTCAATCAATAATATGCTTTAGTATATGATGTCAGATTTATCCAGAATTATATGAGTGTTCAGTTAATCTTAGGTGTTCTGTAATAGAAGTGGTTCAGTGAACCATTATCTCAGAGGGCTGGCACTCAGGAGACCTGGGTTCGAGTCCAATCATTAGCCCAATCTCCAGGGAGCCATTGCTCTTCATGAGTGTGAATCATGGCTGTAGTACAGGTCATCATTAGCAATGCCATCTGCTGTCCAGAGGATATGAATAGGTTACACCAGCTCTCCATATCACCACAGGACTCTGCTGTGACCTCAGAAAGTTAGCTAGATGACAACTAAAATGAAGTTTCAGCTTGTGCACTCTTACTTTCTTGGCCACCATGTTGAAAAAGCAGTGCATGTTAGCTTGACACTCACTGCCCTCCTCATCAAGTACATCAGCCTGGCCACATTAAACAGACATTATTTACTTTTTTTTGTACCTCCATTAAGTATGATATGTTATGTTATGTTAGAAAATAATGTTTGATTACTGAGACAAGTTTAATTTTTTACTACCAAATCAAAATGTTTTAATATAAATGGCATGTTAAATAAGGGTCAATAAACTAATCCCAAACAGCGAATCACTTCCTCATCCTCAATGTGCAGTATGTGGTCCCTGAAAAAACATGAACAAAGGCTGCAAAAACATCGAAATGTGTTCTTTTAGAAACGGCAAAGCTCTCAGTATAGTGGTGCAGGTCTTTAGATGTTGTACACATGAAATTGTGTCTTTCCAAACTTTAACCCATATAGGGGTTCTTTGGCTTGTAACCATAGCGGAACGCTTTTTGGTGCTATATAAAACCCTTTTTTAAAATGTTCAATAAAGAAACATGCTCATAAGGTTCTAAATGGGACCTGTAGGGTGCTGTAAAGAACCCTTTCACATGGTTCTACAAATAATAATTTAAAAAGGTTCAGTTTAGAGTGCTTGTAGTTGTGTCACAAATCACCTAGCAATTGCACCAGGTGCCATATTGGAAGACCAGTCAGTCTGGTGGAAGTCCTCCAATGATCCTCATGGCTGGCTGCATTTTGCTATCACCGGAAACTTCGGGAAGATTGCCCAATATTTCATTTTTCTAAGGACTCAGAAAACGGAGGCTGTGGAAGAACCTATGCAAATAAGTAAATACAGTGCCTTGCGAAAGTATTCGGCCCCCTTGAACTTTGCGACCTTTTGCCACATTTCAGGCTTCAAACATAAAGATATAAAACTGTATTTTTTTGTGAAGAATCAACAACAAGTCGGACACAATCATGAAGTGGAACGACATTTATGGGATATTTCAAACTTTTTTAACAAATCAAAAACTGAAAAATTGGGCGTGCAAAATTATTCAGCCCCCTTAAGTTAATACTTTGTAGCGCCACCTTTTGCTGCGATTACAGCTGTAAGTCACTTGGGGTATGTCTCTATCAGTTTTGCACATCGAGAGACTGACATTTTTTCCCATTCCTCCTTGCAAAACAGCTCGAGCTCAGTGAGGTTGGATGGAGAGCATTTGTGAACAGCAGTTTTCAGTTCTTTCCACAGATTCTCGATTGGATTCAGGTCTGGACTTTGACTTGGCCATTCTAACACCTGGATATGTTTATTTTTGAACCATTCCATTGTAGATTTTGCTTTATGTTTTGGAACATTGTCTTGTTGGAAGACAAATCTCCGTCCCAGTCTCAGGTCTTTTGCAGACTCCATCAGGTTTTCTTCCAGAATGGTCCTGTATTTGGCTCCATCCATCTTCCCATCAATTTTAACCATCTTCCCTGTCCCTGCTGAAGAAAAGCAGGCCCAAACCATGATGCTGCCACCACCATGTTTGACAGTGGGGATGGTGTGTTCAGCTGTGTTGCTTTTACGCCAAACATAACGTTTTGCATTGTTGCCAAAAAGTTCAATTTTGGTTTCATCTGACCAGAGCACCTTCTTCCACATGTTTGGTGTGTCTCCCAGGTGGCTTGTGGCAAACTTTAAACTACACTTTTTATGGATATCTTTAAGAAATGGCTTTCTTCTTGCCACTCTTCCATAAAGGCCAGATTTGTGCAATATACGACTGATTGTTGTCCTATGGACAGAGTCTCCCACCTCAGCTGTAGATCCCTGCAGTTCATCCAGAGTGATCATGGGCCTCTTGGCTGCATCTCTGATCAGTCTTCTCCTTGTATGAGCTGAAAGTTTAGAGGGACAGCCAGGTCTTGGTAGATTTGCAGTGGTCTGATACTCCTTCCATTTCAATATTATCGCTTGCACAGTGCTCCTTGGGATGTTTAAAGCTTGGGAAATCTTTTTGTATCCAAATCCGGCTTTAAACTTCTTTACAACAGTATCTCGGACCTGCCTGGTGTGTTCCTTGTTCTTCATGATGCTCTCTGCACTTTTAACAGACCTCTGAGTCTATCACAGTGCAGGTGCATTTATACGGAGACTTGATTACACACAGGTGGATTGTATTTATCATCATTAGTCATTTAGGTCAACATTGGATCATTCAGAGATCCTCACTGAACTGCTGGAGAGAGTTTGCTGCACTGAAAGTAAAGGGGCTGAATAATTTTGCACGCCCAATTTTTCAGTTTTTGATTTGTTAAAAAAGTTTGAAATATCCAATAAATGTCGTTCCACTTCATGATTGTGTCCCACTTGTTGTTGATTCTTCACAAAAAAATACAGTTTTATATATTTATGTTTGAAGCCTGAAATGTGGCAAAAGGTCGCAAAGTTCAAGGGGGCCGAATACTTTCGCAAGGCACTGTATATTATAGCTACAGGAACTTTGTGTGCAGCCTAACTCAAATGAGCTGCTAACGTAATGTTCGCTAGCTAGCGATTGTTACATATTGTATAGATAGCTAATATGAATTTAGCTAGCTGGTGATATTTAATTCACTTGGCTAACTACCTATCTTGATGTATTTATTGTTGTAACTCTAATTGCATTTGTTGCTAGCTAGCTAACAGCCAAGGAAGAGGGTGAAATTATTAGCTAGCAGTTCCAGCTGTCAGAGAAGGGAGAGTAGGGTAATCTGGATAGGACAGGTACCATTGTGGGAGGACATTATGAAAAGATTCTCCAGTTCCTGTGCAAAGCGAGAAAAAAAATACAAGGACAGAGAGATATAGCAACATAATATTCAGTGCTGTCTAATTTGAGTATAATGCAGCCTGTTTCTCTACACAGTGTGCCGGCTTCTTTTCCAGTCCACCACTAACACACCTGATTCAATTGGTGCTATAAAAAAAAAACTTTCCCAAGGTTCTATAAAGAACCTTCCTGAAAGAGAAATTGCTACATTTTTCAACTTCATATTCATCCTCTCCAGCACCAACCCAATATCAACATACAGTATGTGAAAATGGTGCTTTTCTGTTTTGTCGTAAAAAAAGATAAGCGTTTCCAATGATATCATCATCCAATTAGTAGACAATTAGTTGGCAATGCCTCCTCATAATTGGCTAAAATCACGACGCATATCGATGACGTCATTATAAACACGTAAAAAGTATTTTTTACTAGAAATTCACCAATTTCACATATGTTGATGTTGGGGTGGTGCTGGAGAAGATGAATTTTTGTAATATTTCTTTAAAATCAAAGGTTATTTCTAGATCCTTTTGAAGAACCCTACATGGTTTTTAATTCTGGTTAGCTATATTATATTAGTACAAACTCTTAGGAGTCATTATTGTTTTAATTGACAAGTTGAATTAGCTATGGTACAGTTGGGGGTCCCTTTGGAGAGAATTGGAAACTACTGAGTTAGTCAACTCTTCTCAAGTGACACAAGGCAACATATGAATCATTCACAAAACACCATCACTGGCCATAGTCATATATAACTTATAATTCATCTTCTTCTTCTTCGTCTTCGATGAGGTATAACAGCGATTGGCTTCCAATAAATGTTGCGTTACTGCCACCTACTAGACTGGAGCATAACTCCCTTACACTTTGCTTAAAAACCTTTTAAAAAATTAACAAATTAACTACGATCTAACAGTACACTCGCTAAATAAATAAAAAATACATAAATAAATACTATTTAGTCCAACATCAGGCCAACAGCTTGAAAGGATGGGACACCACCACTTAACACACCCTGTAACTCTTCTGACATCAAGTCTCGCACACCCAAATACCTCTCTGCAGCAGTCACCACTTCCTCAATTTTCTGCGACTTACATTCCATCCCTGCAGTACAATTGATAACCATTGTTAAATGCTACAAATCCAATCTTACTGAAACATATATTACTTGCTAGTTTATCCCGCTGTACTGGTACAGATCTACTACTCACACCACTCCTCTCAGGATCCCTCCCCCTTGACACATCTTCCTCTCCTTTCTTCACTGCCTCAGCATATGACAACGTCTGCACTACTCTAACCCTTGGAGAACTCAACCTGCCTATCTCACACCTGACATTTCTGAAACCCAGCCCCATGGGCACCCCTACAATTAACACATACTTTCCCCCAATGTTACACATTCCTTTCTCTCATGCCCTTCTGTACACTTCTCACACCTAGGAACTTCCCTCCTAGACACTGCTGCCACATGTCCATAAGCTTGACACCTGTAACAACGTAATGTATTTGGCACAAAAGCTTGTACAGGATAACTTATATATCCTAACATTACGTTGTCGGACAAAGACTCAACATCAAAACTCAAAAGAACAGACAACGTCTTCTGTTTCCCCACTCACGCCACCCTGCCCCTTTCAGTTGGTCAGCTTTCACATTTACCACTACCCCAGTAATCAGACCTTTCAATGGCACCCTTTTCTTGAGAGCAAAACAATTACAATTTCTTGCCCCCATTTGTTTAATGCGGAGCGCCTGCTCTCTCTGACCAGCAGAAACACAAGCAATTATCACAAGACCACTTTTGGTTACCCTCACTGATTCCACAGCACCCAACTCTGTTTTCACCCACCCTGAAACCACAAATTGATCAGCCAAAATGCAAGGCTACCCTTTTTCCCAAAACTTCAAACCTACTGTCACAGACTAATCTTTATCCTGACCCTCTGTGAAAGCCTCGGGCTCTGAGAACTTCACCACACCTACCACCTCCGATACCTCGTTCCCTTCTAGTTCTCCTGTCGTCAGTTTACTCTGCTTACACTTTCTACCATTCTTCTTTAACAAACTGTCTCACTTTTTTCAGCCATTTTTAACCGACTCAAGATTGCCCTCTTAAACCTCCTCTGCCTCTCTTTTCTCCTCCATTCCTCCTCCCTATTCCAAGTATACATCTCCTTATGGTAATACCGCACTTCTCCTGACATACATCTTGCTCTTGCCTACTTAAGGGACACCAATTAACCAGCTGTCACAATCTCCATTGTAAAGCAACAGCTACCGTGACACTTATCCATCTCCGACCACATCCACTGTGTCCCAGATTTCTACCAAAATATTCTAGCGAGCCGCGACCTCTACGTTTTAGTTATCACAAAAAGAAGGAAAACATTTTTATTCTGAACTGCAAATAACCATTGAAGTGCTCAAAGGGTTATTTGAGTCATTATGGTACCACATAGAACCATTACCCTTGCCAAAGAATCCTTAGGGAATCCTCTTATCTTAGTTTCCCATGTAACCTGCTACTACAGGTAGCTGCCAACATAAAGGAAACACCAACATAAAGCATCTTAATAGGGCAATGCGCTTTGGCATAGTTAAGGGTCAAGAACTTCCTGTGTGGAAACACTAGCTTTCAATATACTTTGGTTTACTCATTTACTCAAGTGTTTATTTTATTTGGGCAGTTACCTGTCTAATAGACTTGAAGTTCGGAATGACACAATTTCATATGTACAATATATAAAGGCCTGCATCACTATACTGAAAGCGTTGCTGTTTCTAAAAGGACCTATTTCTAAAAGGTGTTTTTGAAGACTTTGTTCTTGTTTTTTCCATGCCCCCGTACAACACAACGAAGATGAGGAAGTGATTCGCTGTTTGGGGTAAGTTTCTCAAAAACAAGTGAAAATCGCAAAAAAAGATGTCTGAGCCTTTATATAACATGTCATTTACAACAGAAATACAGTAAAAAAAAAATAACTTCTTTAGTAATAGATAATGTAATCTAAAATGTAGGTTTCCACCTAAATAGACATACCCAAAAGTAAAGATTTATAATGAGAGGGCCATAAACAATAGCTAATAATGCTGTATACTCCAAAAACATCTAAAATCTAACCTTGGTGGTATTTAAAAAAATGAATTGCTAATGTGGACTCACTTTTGAGGGCACAAGCCAAAGTACACAGTAAAAATATAATTTATGATGTAGTTCCTATTCAACAAAAGTTGATGAAAAGGGCTTGAAATGACTCATATGCTTTCTAAATATAGTACACATCTAATTATGAAACAACTTCTTTTAACTGTAAAATAGATATGATCATATTTAGTGACAGAACAAAATTGGCACCATTACATAGAAATTATGTGTCCTGTGTCCTCTGTGCAACACAGAGACACCATTAATTAAAACCTCTTATTAACAAAGCAAATTTGAGATCAAATTTGAGAACAAGTCTACCTAAATTCTTCCAGCATATTGATTGCGCTATGCGCATGCGCAATATCCTCGACTACTGCTACTCTAATTTCCGCAACTACTGCTACTTTAACTTCCCAAGCTTCAAGATTGTTTTGATCACGTGGACTGGAAAATGTTCCGGTCAGCCTCAGAGAACAACATCGACCTACACGCTGACTCAGTGAGTGCATTGGAAATGCACCCACTGTGACTATTAAAACCTACCCTAACCAGAAATCGTGTATGGATGGCGGCATTCGCTCAAAACTGAAAGCGCGATCCATCGCATTTAACCATGTGAAGAGGTCTGGGAATATGTCTGAATATAAACAGTGTAGCTATTCCCTCCGCAAGGAAATTAAACAAGTGAAATGTAGGTACAGGGACAAGGTGGAGTTGCAATTCAATGGCTCAAATAAGAGACGAATTTGGCAAGAAAGAAATCACGGATTTATCCTGGGCAAAGGGGGACCGGCTTCGAAAGAGGTCACACAACCAGAAAAGCCCCTCACCACACAACTCCAGGTCTTAGATGACGACGATGACCCAAACTGGACGAAAATTCCCAAATGGAAAAGACCAGACAATGGACCAACAAGAGACCAGACCAAGAGACCTCCCCAGAACCAAAACTCAGATGCCAGCAAACACGAGCCGCCAATCCCCCTATACCCTCCAAGAAACCATCTCCCCCTCCCAGTCCATTACTTCCTCTGATCGCTCATTCTTTTCTCCTTACTGTCCCTGATTCCCCACTCCCACCACCAATGGCCCCTGAAGGCTCCTATGATATCATGTACTGCCCCTGACTCCTTCCCCATACTCCTTAGCAACCCAGATCCACATCCCTTAGCCCTCCGTGCCCCTGATCCTGCACAGCAGCAAACCAGCCAGCCTCAGTCCCCGCAGACCCAACGAACTGCATTCACCCCTCCCGTCATCCCCCATTCCATCACCAAGACAGTACAGGGTTTCACCAGGCAGTCAGTGGGGAGGTGAACAGTGAACAGCCAAGAACCCCCATCACAAACAACCCGCTAAAGGCCCTCATCCAAATCTGCAAAGACATGTCCGACACCAGACCTGGACCCCCCACCCCAAATAACTCATCGTCATGACACTGGCAACACACCGAACAGAAGGACTTTTCCCAGACGACTTTTCATGGTTGCCTCCCCACTAGGGAATACATCTATAGATGGCACAAGGTACATATAGAGGAGACCTGCCCCCACGGAGGCACTCGCACTGAACACACCTACCAACTGCTTGTGAGTGCTCTGTGGCCAGGTGGGTCTTAGCCCTGCTTGCTCCCTCTGTCTTCCAGCGTCCACCATTGCCGCAGCATCGCTCCTCCTCCAACACCAGCCCAGGCCAATGGACATACGCTCCACCACCCCCTGCTCCGTCTCCATCCCTTTCCCCCTTCCTCTCTCTACACTTATTCCTCTCACAAAACCAGGAACCACTCATCACCAGAAGAGGGGCGGAGTGAGGACTAAATCCCCAGACCTACACATGGGGTGAGCAGGCCACAGGGGAGTACCATCACTGACCTCTGGGTCTTGTGCTTCAAGATGTGCCTGCTCGATCCTCAGGTTGTCCTTCCTCCCCTCTGCAGATCCAACACCAGTCCTGGTTCCAGCACCAGACCAGAACACTGGAAGAGGTGCAGAGGAGGGACCAATCACCAGACCTTCACCCTGAGCGAGTGGAACACAGGGGATTGCAACATTTGACCTCTGGGTCTAAGGCTCCCTTGTGTGTCTGCTTGCTCCTCATGTTGTCCTTCCTCTTCTCTACAGACCCAGATATCGACCCGGCACTTGCAGCAGCCCCAGTTCCCGGTCCTGTTTTTGCCCCTGCTTCCTTTTTGATTAAATTATTGATTTTGTTTTGTTTTTTGTTCTCTGATTGGATGACCTTTTTTTTTTTTTTTTTTTTCAACTAGTTTTGGGGGATACCAAAAGGGATCCTGAAATTCAAAATCAAGTAGCTGAATGATCCTCGGAATGACCATCTTAAAACATTTCCCCAGCATACAGTTTTTTCTGAATGCTTAAACACTCATAGTGATTCATGAAGCACTATCTCTGAAACCATTAATACTCGTAGCCAATACATTTACCAAGTGTGCCAAACGGAATGTACGGTCTCTGCTTTACACTCAGTTTGTCATTGTATAACACACTTTTTGCAAAACTGTAAACCCAACTCACTGCTTTACACTCAGTTTGCAATTTAATAACACACTTCTAGCAAAACTGTAAAATAGGTCTCTACATTGGTACACTATATCACCAATTGCCTTTCCACATTTACACATTTGGGGTGACAGGTAGCCTAGTGGTTAGAGCACTGGGCCAGTAACTGAAAGGTTGCTTGATTGGATCCCAGAGCTGACGTGGTAAAAATATGTTGTTCAGCCCCTGAACAAAGTAGTTAACCCACTCTTCCTAGGCTGTCATTGTAAATAAGAATTTGTTCTTAACTGACTTGCCTAGTTAAATAAATGTGACAACACCTTTAGATAAAACGTTAACTTACAAGCCAGAGCTTGAGCACTATAAATAAGCCACAGGTAAACATTTGGTTTGGATAACAATATTGGACAGAGAGCAAGAGGGGTGAGAACTAGAGGAGGAGGACAAGGATGAGGAGAAGGAAGAGGTGAAGTAGGACAGGGGGAGAGGATGGGGAAGAGGAAGGGGAGTCAGGAACACAATAACTGATTAATTCAGATCGACTGTGGTTGACTATGTTGTCAACCACAGGATGAGCATGAGGGAGGCTGGGCAACGGGTTCAACCAAATGTGAGCCGCTATACTGTTGCAGGCATCATCCGGATATTTTGAAATGAGAACCGGTAAGTAACTGTAAGTGCTGTAGTCTTACTGGCACAGTAATATGTACTGTACCTTCATAATGAGAAGGATCTATCGCTAAAACCATTCAAATGTTTTTACAGAACTGCAAGAAAACCAGTATCTGGTGGAAGAGGTTGACTGTTCACCCCAGAGCAGGAGACCCGCATTGTAAACATGGCCATTGCAAATAACTGCATCACTGACTTGATCTTCCTGTCCGGCTGTTATAATCTCCACCCAGCACATCCAGAAGAGGACTGGCTACCCCTCATAGGCTGGTTCCTCTCTAGGTTTCTTCCTAGGTTCTGGCCTTTCTAGGGAGTTTTTCCTAGCCACCGTGCATCTACACCTGCATTGCTTGCTGTTTGGGGTTTTAGGCTGGGTTTCTGTACAGCACTTTGTGACATCATCTGATGTAAGGAGGGCTTTATAAATACATTTGATTGATTGATCAGAATCAGAAAACTGCAGGACCCCATAATGGCAGATAACTCCAAATTCTAAAATGTCAACAGAGTGAGTCTCTCTGCACCGTCTCATCCACTGAAACGGAATAGAATTAAGATGAAGCAGCTATACAGAGTCCCTTTTGGAAAAAAACTCAGACCGTGTAAAACAACTGAGATGTGAATATGTGGAGGTTAACTATACTTGGCACTGGATCTGGAAGTGTATGGTGCTACATCATACTGACTGATCCCTGTCATTTCGTACTGTGCTACATTGTTTTGTCTAGTCTCTTTCAGAGTGTCATGGAGCTAGAAGCAGATAATGAGTTAATATATGTGGGCGAGGCAGGTTTCAACCTTGCAAAAACAAGGCGCCGCAGCAGAAATATCATCGGACACCGTGCCACCATCAACGTCCCGGGACAATGTGGTGGCAACAAACCATGTGCGCGGCTATTAGTCAAAACGGCATCCTTCACCATCATGCAATCCTAGGTCCATACAACACTGCACATATAATCACATTTCTACACAACAGACTAATCCCTAATGACCAGGGGCCCTGAGCAGCCCAGGTACGTTATCATCTGGGACAATGCTAGTTTCCACGGGCTGCTGTGGTCCACAATTGGTTCACAGGTCACCCACTTTTCATCGCACTCAATCTCTCCCCCTATACTCTCCGTTCTTGAATCCTATTAAAGAATTCTTCTCTGCGTGGCGTTGGAAGGTGTATGATCGCCAGCCCCACCAACACATACCCCTTCTACAGGCAATGTAGGAGGCTTGTGGAGACATGGATCAGGGGTCATGTCAGGCATGGATACGGTACTCCAGGCGATACTTTCACGCTGCCTAGCTCAAGACAACATCACATGTGATGTGGATGAAGTCTTCGGCCAGACCCATAAAGAAGGCCATTTTTTTCTGTTATTTTCTTTCTAGCACAAATGTTTTTGTTTTCTTCTACTGCGCTTTTGTTGTTTGAGGAGTGTTAGAAAAATGTTTGTATTGATAGTGTGTTATGTTCGGGAATACACATCCATACTTTACACATTTTGATACCTGTGTGTATGTGTGTTTGCTACATGTATGACAAAACTTTATTGCAAACTGTTATGCCCTGCACACAGAAAAAGCAAAAGTGTTTTTCATTTATACTATCAGTGAGTAGTTGGTGCTTCGTGTGCTTCTTCAAATGATGGTTTGTGTGTACTGTATTGATGCAAAAAGACCATTTCTTAAAAGCGTTTGAAGAGTTTTGCAAGAATTGTTTACTTTTGCAATTTTATATTAGATTTATAATGTTTTTCTGGTTTGGTGTAAGGTTGAGGTTAGTGTGTAGAGTTTTTCAAAAATAGCGTATAGTTTCAAAGATAGTGCCAAAGCAATCAGAAACATTTTTGATAGCAGCAGCTCCCTGTCGAGATGAGGACCCCCATCTCCTCCCTCCCTCTCTGCCTTTCCCCTTCATCCCTCTCTCAATCTCCCTCTCAGACCCTCAGTTTCTCTCTCTCACGCTCTATATCTCTCCCCAGTATATGTATTACTTCTGAGTATTTTGTCATTTGAATTACACTATTTTCTAAATACAAAATACTTTTCTATACATTTTTTTTTAGAGCAGTTCCCATTTTGTGGCCCCCATTTCACCCTGCATTGGTATTAGAAATCAGATAGCACCATGCTGTGATAAGAACGTCTGATAAATAAACTAAATATAAATGTACAGTACCAGTCAAAAGTTTGGACACACCTACCCATTCAAGGGTTTTTCTTTATTTGTACTATGTTCTACAATGTAGAATATTAGTGAAGACATCAAAACTATGAAATAACACATATAGAATCAAGAAATAACCAAAAAAGTGTTAATTAAATCAAAATATATTTAAAATTTGAGATTTGTCAAAGTAGATACCCATTGCCTAGATGACAGCTTTGCACACTCTTGACATTCTATTAACCAGCTTCATGAGGGCTCCCGACTGGCACAGTGGTCTAAGGCACTGCATCTCAGTTCAAGAAGCTTCACTGGAGTCCCTGATTCAAATCTAGGCTGCTTCTCATCCGGCCACACAATTCGCCCAGCGTTGTCCAGGGTAGGTCATCATTGTAAATAAGAATTTGTTCTAAACTGACCTGCCAAGTCAAATAAAGGTGTCCCTTGTTCATTTGTGGAATTTCTTTCCTTAATGTGTTTGAGCCAATCAGTTGTGTTGTGACAAGGTAGGGGTGGTATACAAGAAGATTGCCCTATTTAGTAAAAGACCAAGTCCACATTTGTCATGACTTCCGCCGAAGTTGGTCCTTCTCCTTGTTCGGGCGGCATTCAGCGGTCGACATCACCGGTTTTCTAGTCGCCACCGATCCACGTTTCATTTTCCATTTGTTTTGTCTTCATTGTACACACCTGGTTTCCATTCCATAATCATTGTTCACTATTTAACCCTCTGGTTTCCCCCTTGATTTTGTGCGTGTTTGTTATTGTTAAGTTGTCTCGTTTTGTGAACTGGATTGTTTTGTCTCCTTCATGGAATATTGTTTTTGAGTCAAGTTACGGTTGTTACTAATCTCTGTGTCCTGCGCCTGACTCCACCTTACCAGCATTACCTAGACTTTTGACAACATTATGTTAAAAACAGCTCAACTAAGAAAAGAGAAACGACAGTCCATCATTACTTTAAGACATGAAAGTCAGTCAATCGAGAACGTTAAATGTTTCTTCAAGTGCAGTCGCAAAAACCATCAAGCGCTATGGTGAAACTGGCTCTCATGAGGACCGCCACAGGAAAGGAAGACCCAGAGTTACTGCTGCAAAGGATAAGTTAACTACTACTCAGATTGCAGCCCAAATAAATGCTTCAGAGTTCAAGTAACAGATGCATCTCAACATCAAATGTTCAGAAGAGACTGCATGAATCAGACCTTCATGGTCAAATTGGTCCAACGAAACCACTACTAAAGGACAGCAATAAGAAGAAGAGACTTGCTTGGGCTAAGAAGCACGAGCAATGGACATTAGACATCTGTCCTATGGTCTGATGAGTCCAAATTTTAGATTTTTGCTTCCAACTGCCGTGTCTTTGTGAGACGCAGAGTAGGTAAACAGATGATCTCCGCATTTGTGGTTCCCACCGTGAAGCATGGAAGAGGAGGTGTGATGGTATGGGGGTGCTTTGCTGGTGACACTGTTTGTGATTTATTTAGAATTCAAGGCACACTCAACCAGCATGGCTACCACAGCATTCTGCAGCGATATGCTATCCCATCTGGTTTGGACTTATTGGGACTATCATTTGTTCTTCAACAGAACAATGACCCAAAAGACACCTACAGGCTGTGTAAGGGCTATTTGACCAAGGAAGGTGATGGAGTACTGTATCAGATGACCTGGCCTCCACAACCACCCGACCTCAGCCCAATTGTGACGGTTTGGGATGAGTTGGACCGCAGAGTGAAGGAAAAGCAGCCAACAAGTGCTCAGATTTTGTTGGAACTCATTGAGAGAATGCCAAGCGTGTGTAAAGCTGTCATCAAGGCAAAGGGTTTGAAGAATCTCAAATCTCAAATATATTTTGATATGTTTAACACTTTTTTGGTTATTACATAATTCCATATGTGTTATTTCATAGTTTTGATGTCTTCACTGTTGTTCTACAGTGTAGAAAATAGTAAAAATAAAGAAAACCCCTTGAATGAGTAGGTGTGTCCAAACTTTTGACTGGTACTGTATAATGTGAACATGTTGATAAATATTTTGAGGGAAAATCTACTTGATACAATTGTGATATGTTGTTGTCTCACCTCGCTATCTTAAGATGAATGCACTGTTAGTCTCTCTGGATAAGAGTGTCTGTTATTAAATTACTAAAATGCAAATGTAAACATTAACAATTGCAAAGCATGCCAAGTTTTTTTTCTAACGAGCTCCGCCCTGAAACAAGGCCAATAATAATACCCGAAGTGCTTTGCAGTTAATTTTGGTATGTTCATTTTCACATATACGTTTCCATGTTGGTCATTTAGCAGACACTCTTATCCAGAGTGACTTCTTCAACTAAGGTAGATAAACAAGAACATACTGTATCACAGTCACAGCAAATAAAACGCTTTTGCAACCGTTAAAACCATTGTTACTGTTCGGGTCGGGTACCTGCAAATAATATACAAGATGCATATATTTAATTAGTTCATATTGATCCTTCTTGTCCTCTTCCCTTGCTCCCTCCCTCCTCCTCCTCTGTATCCCTTTCTCTCACTGCAAGCCTCCTTGTCACTTTCTGGAGATTCTGGAAAAAAGTGCCACCTCGCCATTTCTATAAATCCCTCATTTAAAAGGGTTACGCATCACGTGTGAGTCTCTCCGAATGTTTCCACCAACCAACGTGCATGTTTACAGGAACTTTCTATGCATTTTAGCCCTGGTGCACTGCCGTTATGCTATAATGTACATGTTATTTTTGTTGCTTTCGGCTCTTTTGCTAGAGTTGAATAGTTGTTCAATCATACAGTATTTTGCCATACTGTAAGTCACGTTTATGGAAGACTCAAGAAAAATCTGATAAAAAATAAACCGTGTGAAGTCCCAGTTTAAAATCCTGATTTCTCTCTTGTTTTTTATTCTCAATTCAGGACAAAGGAGTGGAATCACACACATCTGCTGGGAACATGGGGGCCAGCACAGAGAGAGAGGGATGGACAAGGCAGAGAAAGAAAATAAGAAATCAAGGGTTGAGAGTTGCGGAGCAACGGGAAAGGCAGAAGTTTAAGAAAGGGAAGATATACTGTAGGGAGAAATATAAAGAAACTATGAATGGACATACACCTGGGGACGAGAATGAAAGGGAGTGAGGAGATAGGGAGTGAATCCTGGCTTGAAGTCTATTTGTCAAATTCAGCCCGAAGACAGAGATCTAGAGTAAAACTCATCAGAACTCAGAGCACATGCCCCGAGAGGACAGCACGCATCGCTGACACACACTTCAAAGAGCAGGCTTCAGGCAAGCCAAGAACAGTCTCTTGCTCGCTCTCTCTCTCTCTCTTAAGATGGATTCCAGCTTTAACCTCTTACCAACCTTCAACCTTACTTTAACCTTGCATCATTTCATTCTTCCTGTCTCTAAAATCTTTTTCTGCTATTTCTTGCCCAAATCTCCTCCCTTTTCACGATTTTTCCTTCTCCCTATCTCTTTCCCTTACGCTGTCATTCCCTTACTATCTCTCTTTCTCACACTCTCTGTCTGAGGTGGCGCAGTCCCCTCCCTAGTCCTCAGGCTTGAATGGAAGCAGTGGAGTGTCCACGCTAGACACTGTGGACAGATCGTACGCCGGCCCTTCCACTGACTAGCAAAAACACAAGCCAGCCTTAGAACACTATTCCCAAATATTACTTCATTAGTTTATCTATGTCAAGGTGTTAGCTATCAATTTCACTGAAAACAGCCCTCTATAACTGAAAACCATTGTTCATGGTGGATGGTGTCAGGAGTCACTACATTTTTTTAAATAGTATTTGTTATCTTTCAATTAATGTAACTGTGCTTGATTGAGCTTGGCTGGTGCAACATAACAAATGGAATAGTCTGGAAAGTTGTAATGGTGCGTGCTGGTGGCAGGGAAGTCAGGCGCAGGAGAACAAACTTGGTATAAACGGAGTCGTTTAATAAAGTGCTCACAAACTCCGAAAACCAACATATACAAAAATAATGAACGTGGGTACAAAACCCGTCGCACACCAGAACATATGTAGCACCAAAACATAAAACAAACAATCCCCGACAAGGACATGAGGGGAAACAGAGGGTTAAATACACAACATGGAATTGATGGGATTGGAACCAGGTGTGATGGAAGACAAGACAAAACCAGTGGAAAATGAAAAATGGATCAGTGATGGCTAGAAGGTCGGTGACGTCGACCGCCGAAGACCGCACGAAGGAGAGGGACCGACTACGGCGGAAGTCGTGACAAAAGTGTTAACCCCGCCCATCTGGCACACCAGACTGACTAAATCCAATGCTCAAAGTATTTGAAATTCTTAATTACCAGAAATTTTGGAAAGACTGAGTGGGCGGGGAGCTTATTCATGAGCTCATCTTGACTGACAGCTCTTTGAAACACCCATTTCAAGCAACTTGGCTGCAGTGAGCAGCTTTGCAGTAAAATAATCTCAAGCAAATTTGGTGATACACAAAACAACTCAAACAACATTGAAGTTGCATACATGATGTACATTGTTTTATACATTTCCTGTTTGGCATGTCTCCTGAGTTGCAGTTCACACCAGCACTGACGAATGGGATGACTTGACAATTGCATCTGAATTTAGAACAATCTTTCCCCCTCTTCTGTTCCATGCTGGCTGAAGACCTAGCAAGCCAGTAACTAGCTAACACCAGATACAGATGAAAGGGGAACATATGTGTCTTTGCCATAGATGAATAGGGTAAACTTTTAATTATATTTTCTGACATCCTACAGTCAAATTTTGGCACCTAGTAGAGAAGCTATCTAGCTATATAAATTATGCCCCCCTGCAAACAAGCCATCTCCGATGTTAGTTACAAGGCAGTACTTACTTAAATGAGGTTACCATTGGTGTAATACGGGTGACGTCACCCTATCCCCTTAATAATTCCACCCTCTTGAATTCAAGTGTTTGTATGGGGGAGGGGACCAGTTACTTTATGATCAAACTTGATCAATGTAGAAGCAAGTCATTTTTCATCCTTTCATCCAAATGTCATCCAATTTCATGAAAAACATGATTTTGACTGTTCAGGGCCTTTGAGATGTTGGCTGTCCCCATTTGTGTTTAAATATACTATAGATTCCATGGTAGTTTTATGCCATATGGTTTTTCCAAATCTACCTCTTCCATCTTCCCAAAAACCCCTTGCCCCACACACACACACACACACACACCACTGAGAGAGAGACCCATAGAAAAAGACCCCCCCCCCCCCCCTTCCTTTCTCCGACTATGCCATTCATAAATGGCTGTCCTCTTTTTTACAGAGCTAAGAAGAGACATGAAAACCCAAGTTGTATGTGTGTACAGTATGTGTGTTTACTTTGAATCTACCTGTGTCTGTTAATGTGAGCCTGTGTGTGCGTGTGTTTTTGTACTCTTCAGATTGAATCTAACACAGGGCTGCAAGTAGCGACACTGCATTGTGTGTTCTAGACTGTTTATAGAGACTAATCTGTGTCTTGGCAGTATGCTGCCATGTTAAGAGTTTCCATAAGGCTGCTGCCAAACCTTAATAAGGTGTTTGTGACGTATCATATTAAATGGAAAGAGTACAACTGGGATAAACGAGAAGATTACTCTGAAAAGCGTGTGTGTATGCGTGCGTACGTGCGTGCATGTGTATTAATTAATGAAATAACAATGGATATCATGTAGGGGACCAACTTTAAATGAACAATGACTTAAACCGACTTCATCAAACCTTCGTAAACACTTATAAGGCCTTCATAGATGCTTCACAAATCATTTCATTGAACATTCCCATTTGGTTCAGTAGAGCTCTCATGGTTAAGGTTAACAGTGATCTGCACTGTAAAACCATGAAACGTGACATTTATAACCAGTGTTAGAAACTTAAACATTAGGCATTTAGATTAGCCAATAAGTGTTCTCATTTTAAACACAGGCATTTAAAATGCAAGATTAAACATGATAGTTGTCACGGTCGTCCTCCTCTTCATCTGAAGAGGAGAGGCGAAAAGGATCAGAGGACCAATATGCGGCGTGGTAAGTGTCCATGGTAAATCTTTAATAAAGAAAGTACTGACACTGCATACGAAACAATAAACAAATAACGACCGTGACGCTACAAATTAGACCTGAAACAAGCAATCTCCATAGACAATCACCCACAAACAAACAGTGCAACCCAGGCTACCTAAGTATGATTCTCAATCAGAGACAACTAATGACACCTGCCTCTGATTGAGAACCCCCAAAACATAGAAAAACAAACATAGACTGCCCACCCAACTCACGCCCTGACCATACTAAATAAATACACACCAAAGGAAATAAAGGTCAGAACGTGACAATAGTCAGCTTTTTCCTTTCAGTTTCCAATCAGGAGAACACCTACTGTATATCTCCTAAGTGATCTGATTTCAAACACTAGTGTTTACTTTCCCATCATCCTCTTTAGAGTGCATTTAGTCATTCTAAATTCGTGTGACTTTTCATAACTTTTATTCAAATCAAAGTCTGTCACCTTACCTGCATTTCAGCACAACTGAACAGGACATTTGATTCAAGAAATGTTTAAATCTCGTGGTGTTGTTACTCGACTGTGTTGAGTTCATTTCTGTTAACTCTCTCAGAGTGAAGAAAATGTGGGATGGGCTTCATTATCATGTTTCACAGCATGCTTTGTTGCAGGTAGATTGTTTTAATAGTTTTAATGTTTCCTCATAGACATCGATTGATTCATTGATCTTGTACTATTCACAGATAAATTACTGACATTTTTCTAAACTAATCCAATCTGTAAGGGGTTGGACTCTTTGCACATGATATTGATATGAATGTTTGAGTTTAAAGGGTTAAGTTAGTCTTGTTTGTTGAGAAACTTTACCATATCGGTCATTCTGAGCGCAGGTTGTGGATGATAAAATATTCAAATTCTTGGCTATCCCCTCTCTGGATGGAATCTTATGAGAATGAATGATCACATATTGGTATTTTCAGTTCTGATGTGGCCCGTTAGGCAACATCTTCAGGCCATAATGTTGAGGATAGGTCTTACAAAATGTGGTATTAAAGGACTTACTTTTAAACACATTCACTTAAGGCCATACCAAGAAGGATTTTGCTGTTTAATTTAGAATTGAACCCCTTGAATTATCTCAAAAAGATATTTCAAAATTATTTGATGCAAAATTTTTTGGGGCCTTGTTGCTATTAGCCCGTTCAAAGCATTGAATAACATATTCACTGTTTGGAACAACAGATAGTCCCCCCCCCCAAAAAAAACAATAGGAAGTTTGTTCTGAAGTGTCTGTCCCATATCTGAGAGACATAAGAAAGATCAGGAAACATTATTACATTTTTTACACCTTATTTTTGCCACTAAACAGTGCCAGGGTACTATTTAATGAAGCTGCCAGTTGAGGACGTGTGAGGCGTCTGTTTCTCAAACTAGACACTCTAATATACTTGTCCTCTTGCTCAGTAGTGCACTGGGGCCTCCCACTCCTCTTTCTATTCTGGTTAGCGCCAGTTTGCACTGTTCTGTGAAGGGAGTAGCACACAGCGTTGTATGAGATCTTCAGTTTCTTGGCAAATTCTCGCATGGAGTTTCAGAAGAAAGTTCCTCGTTTCTGGCCATTTTGAGCCTGTATTCGAACCCACAGATGCTGATGCTCCAGATACTCAACTAGTATAGTTGTATTGCTTCTTTAACCAGAACAAGAGTTTTCGGATGTGCTAACATAATTGCAAAAGGCTTTTCTAATGATCAATTAGCCTTTTAAAATTATAAACTTCGATTAACTAACACAACTTGCCATTGGAACACAGGAGTGATGGTTGCTGATAATGGGCCTCTGTATGCCTATGTTGTCACGAGATACTAGGAGTGGTGGGTGGAATCAGGCGCAGAGAGCAGGGTTCAGTAGATTGACAATTTATTCTCCGGCGCACAAAACGGCGCATACAATTGACCAGCCCAAACACAGGACCAAAATAGTCTGGAGAATACATTCACGAAAACCACCATACAACAGAGTAACAAAAACAATCCCGCACAAAACAAGGGCGGGACAACCTACTATATATAAGGACGCTAATTAAACTAAAATACACACAGGTGAAACTAATAAGACAAAACCAACAGACAAATGAAAAAGGGATCGGTAGTGGCTAGTAGGACGGTGACGACGACCGCCGAGCACCGCCCGAACAGGCAGGGGAGCCAACTTCAGCGGAAGTCGTGACATATGTAGATATTCCATAAAACATCTGCTGTTTCCAGCTACAATAGTAATATATAACATTAACAATGTCTACACTGTATTTCTGATCAATTTGATGTTATTTTAATGGACAAAAACTATTTTCTTTCAAAAACAAGGACATTTCTAAGTGCCTCCAAACTCTTGAACGGTAGTGTACAGTTGAAGTCGGAAGTTTACATACACTCAGGTTGGAGTCATTAAAACTGGTTTTTCAACCACTCCACAAATTTCTAGTTAACAAACTATAGTTTTGGCATGTCGGTTAGGACATCTACTTTGTGCATGACACAAGTCATTTTCCAACAATTGTTTACAGACAGATTATTTCACTTATAATTCACTGCATCACAATTCCAGTGGGTCAGAAGGTTACATACACTAAATTGACTGTGCCTTTAAACAGCTTGGAAAATTCAAAAAAATGATATCATGGCTTTAGAAGCTTTTGATAAGATAATTGACATCATTTGAGTCAATTGGAGGTGTACCTGTGAAAAGGTCATGGGAAAATCAAAAGAAATCAGCCAAGACCTCAGATTTTTTTGTTTGACCTCCACAAGTCTGGTTCATCCTTGGGAGCAATTTCCAACAAATGCCTGAAGGTACCACTTTCATCTGTACAAACAATAGTACGCAAGTATAAACACCATGGGCGCACGCAGTCGTCATACTGCGCAGGAAGGAGACGCGTTCTGTCTGCTAGAGATGAACGTACTTTGGTGCGAAAAGTGCAAATCAATACCAGAACAACAGCAAAGGACCTTGTGAAGATGCTGGAGGAAACAGGTATAAAAGTATCTATATCCACAGTAAAATGAGTCCTATATCGACATAACCCGAAAGGCCACTCAGCAAGGAAGAAGCAACTGCTCCAAAACCGCCATAAAAAAGCCAGACTACAGTTTACAACTGCACATGGGGACAAAGATCGTACTTTTTGTAGAAATGTCCTCTGGTCTGATGAAACAAAAATGAAACTGTTTGGCCATAATGACCATCGTTATGTTTGGAGGACAAGGGGGAGGCTTGCAAGCCAAAGAATACCATCCTAACCATGAAGCACGGGGGTGGCAGCATCATGTTGTGGGGGTGCTTTGCTGCAGGAGGGACTGGTGTACGTCACAAAATAGATGGCATCACGAGGTAGGAAAATATGTGGACATATTGAAGCAACACTTTAAGACATCAGTCAGGAAGTTAAAGCTTGGTCGCAAATCGGTCTTCCAAATGGACAATGACCCCATGCATACTTCCAAAGTTGTGGCAAGATGGCATAAGGACAACAAAGTCAAGGTATTGGAGTGGCCATCACAAAGCCCTGACCTCATTCCCATAGAACATTTGTGATCAGAACTGAAAAAGCGTATGCGAGCAAGGAGGCCTACAAACCTGACTCCTTTACAACAGCTCTGTCAGGAGGAATGGGCCAAAATTCACCCAACTTATTGTGGGAAGCTTGTGGAAGGCTAAACGTTTGACCCAAGTTAAACATTTTAAAGGCAATGCTACCAAATACTAATTGAGTGTATGTAAACTTATGACACTCTGGGAATGTGATGAAAGAAATAAAAGCTGAAATAAATAATTCTCTCTACTATTATTCTGACATTTCACATTCTTAAAATAAAGTGGTGATCCTAACTGAACCTAAGAAAGGGAATTTGTACAAGGATTAAGTGTCAAGAATTGTGAAAAACTGAGTTTAAATATGTTTGGCTAAGGTGTATGTAAACTTCCGACTTAAACTGTATATGAGCAGAATTCCAACTATGGACCTATGAAAAACCTACCTTTTACCCAAACGTTTAAATTCTCTCACACAACTTCTTGTAGTCTTGTAGGAACTCTAGACTATGGAAAACGTGTCCAGGTCCTGTAGTTTCTACGAAACAATCTGCTCGCAAAGATATAGCACTTAGGGCCAAGATTCTCTATTTAAATAGCGTTTTAGTCCAGGACCAGGAACCAAACTGGTCACAAAGACCAGATGAGCCTTGATAACTCAGTCTCAACACAACCTTCTCTCAACACAACCTTCTCTCTCTCAGGAGTGTGTCAAAGTGCAAAAAGGCATATTTGAAACCTAGTTTGAAAGGTTGAAATATCCTTTTGGAACAGACTCCTGGATTCTTCCATCTTCCAGGTGTTTAGAATTTGGACAGCATAAAAAAAAGTGCTCCTGTCATCAACGCAGAACATATCAATTCTGAACACAGAATGAGTTCAGAACACTGCAGATAGACCATATCTGTTCTGTTAGGCAACATCAATGATTGCATATTTCCTATGGATATCCTATCATGAGAGGTTTTGCATTTATTGGAAGTACTACATTATGCTTTTTCTTTCTGGGAAAATGGTTCCCCAAGTACTTGCTCGGAAGCTGTTGAAATGCATAGCCTGGATGCCAGTAAGTTTCTACATTAGGCAAATACTTATTTTGACAATTACATTGTGGCTATGAATTAGTTTGAATACAGTATGAGGAATACACTATATGATTCATGGAGAATCTACACTGAAAGTGGAATGTGCTTCAAGGTCAACTTCTCTGGTTTTATGAAACGATGTGCATCAGAAACTGACTACAAAGTGTAAATAGGATTATTTTGGTCATAAAGTCAGTTTTGTAAGTGAATTCATCACAACTTACTGGAGGGTTGGGTATGGATTACAATCATGCCCACTAACACGAGAGAAGCACCTGGGCTGATTGCGCTCTATCCGCTTCACATCCGCTATCCAATTGTCGCAGCCAGAACCTCCAGACAGTGAGACAGACCTGCTCATTACGCAGTGCCTCAGACTTGTTTACATAAGACAGTGCATCGCAAATGTTATGTTGAAATAGCCCTTAGACCAAAGCCGTTTATGGAGCGGCAACTTGCTGATGTGTTTGATATTGTCAATCATTCGAGTCTGCCACATTTTGGGGCAAAATGATAATTGAGACGATCCAAGCAAACTTGTATCCCAACTGCAACTTGTCAATATTCCAAAATCCTGCATCTTATGTCCCCACGCAACCTGTCAGCAAGACACACACTGTGGTAATATATAGTACGAAAGTTGGAAAAAACTATACAGCACCAAAGAACACACATCGCCACTCTTTGGCCTGGCTACTCAATGTGCCTGCTAGCTACTACTTGTTAGCTTCATTGGCAAACACAGTGCTTTTTTCTAGCTAAAAAAGACTTCCAAAATGGTTCTTTGCGGAGGGATAGGGTTCTTCCAAGAACCGTTTTGATCAGAAGAACCCCTACAAAGAACCTTACAAAGAACCTTTAACCTAGAACCTTTAACAACCGTTAAAAAAATGTTTTTAACTGATTCTTTGGAAGGCAAGAAGGGTTCTACATAGAACTACATATAATATTTCCCAGCATGCTTTATTGCAGGGAGATTTTCTGAATAGGATATCTTTACCGCGTTTTTTTGCTGTATCCAATTGTTACTGTCTTGTCTCATTGCTACAACTCCCGCACAGACTGAGGAGAGGTGAAGGTTGAGAGCCATGCATCCTCCATAATGCAACCCAACCCAACCAAGCTGCTTCTTAACACAGCGCACATCCAACCCACATGGGTTCATGGAGAATCTACACCAATGTGTCAGAGGAAACACCGTACACCTAGCGACCTGGTCAGTGTGCACTGCACCCGGCCCTCCACATCGCTAGTGCACGATGAGACAAGGATATCCCTGCCAGCCAAACCCTCCCTAACCCGGACGACACTAGGCCAATTGTGCACCACCCCATGGGCCCCCCGGTCAGCTGTGACAGAGCCTGGGCTCGAACCCAGAGTCTCTGGTGGCACAACTACCACTGCACCACCCGGGAGGCCTAATACAGGACCTGTGTTTTTGCATGTACATTGATTGGTTGATAACTTTTATTCTACACAGCAAGTTATTTTGGGCACTGCTAAAGAGTGTGTAGTTTGTGCTTTATTTATGATAGTTTGACAGCTTGCAGATGATGAAGCTGTATACATGTTATTGGAGCGGGCAGCCAGACTTTCCCGACTCGATAGATTGTATGCAGTGCACTAGACTAGTTTTTCATGCACATTTTTTTTTACTTGAGAAATACTGCACCAAAAATGTTAGATAGATGTGAAATTGTGCGACTAAGACCTCCTCGGCAAGAACTTCTAAAGTAATTGTAGAATTCTTGATTTATCGTAGATTAATTCAGACTATTTTAAGGAAGTTACTATTTTGAGCAAGTGACTATGTTTCAAATTATATAACGTGCAATTACAGTGAAATGCCTTTCTTGCATGCTCCAAACCCAACAATGCAGTAATCAATATCAATGTAGCACTAAAAATAACATGAGGTTGAACAAAAACACAATAAAAACAAGAAATAAGAAGAACATGAGAAAGTAAGTAAGAAAGCATGTTGTATACAGGGTCAGTCAGTTCCAGTAGCATATTTACAATGTGCAGGGATACTGGAGTGATCGAGGTAGATATATATATATATATATATATATATATATATATATGGGTAAGGTGACCAGGCATTAGGATATATGATAAATAGAGTAGCGGCAGCATAAATTATGATTGTATGTGTGATTGTATGTGTGTGTGTATCTGTGTGTGTGTGTGTGTGTGTGTGTGTGTGTGTGTGTGTGTGTGTGTGTGTGTGTGTGTAGTCAGTATAAATGTGTGTGCATGTTATGCGTGTGTTGAAGTGTCAGTGTGTGGGAGTGTGTAGAGTCCTGTGAGTTTACATAGAGACAGTTCAAAAATAAAAATGAAATACAATGGTCCACTCAGATAGTCTGTGTAGCCATTCTGTTAGCTATTTAGAAATCTTATGGCTTGGGGATAGAGGCTGTTCAGGAGCTTGTTGATGTCAGACTTAATGCACTGGTACCGCTTGCCATGCGGATGCAGTGAGAACAGTCTATGGCTTGGGTGGCTGGAGTATCCTTTCACACCTCCTGATATAGAGGTCCTGGATGGCAGGGAGCTCTGGCCCAGTGATGTACTGGGCTGTCTGCACCACCCTCTGTAGAGCCGTGCGATCGATGACGGAGTTGTTGCCTCACCAAGCAGTGATGCGGTCAGTCAAGATGCTCTCAATTTACCAAATGTTGACTGTTAGAGTCATACATTACACGGAGGAAAGCCTTCACCCAATATTAAGTAACACACTTGGAACATACAAAACTCTACGGTTTGATAATTGAACTTGGAATAAGCTGCACGTCTTCTTAATTCCCATGCATTTGCCTTTTGCCTTGCAAAAGTACTCATCCCTCTTGGCGTTTTTCCAATTTTGTTGCATTACAACCTGTACTGTACATTTATTTTTTATTTGGATTTCATGTAATGGACATGCACAAAATAGTCCAAATTGGTGAAGTGAAAAAAATTATGCAAAAAAACAAAACAGAAAAGTGGTGCGTGCATAGGTATTCTCCCCTCTGCTATGAAGCCCCTAAATAAGATCTGGTGCAACCAATTATCTTCAGAAGTCACATAATTTGTTAAATAAAATCCACCTGTGTGCAATCTAAGTGTCACATGATCTGTCACATGATCTCCGCATATTTACACCTGTTCTGAAAGGTCCCAGAGTCTGCAACACCACTAAGCAAGGGGCACTGCCAAGCAATCAGCACCATGAAGACCAAGGAGCTGTCCAAACAGGTCAGGGACAAAGTTGTGGAGAAGTACAGATCAGGGTTGCATTATAAAAAAATATCTGAAACTCTGAACATCCCAACATCCCACCAGTAAATCTATTATTTTAAAAAATGGGAAGAATATGGCACCAAAGCTAACCTACCAAAAGAGGGACGCCACCAAAACTAATGGACAAGGCAAGGAGGGTATTAATCAGAGAGGCAACAAAGAGACCAAAGATAACCCTGAAGGAGCTGCAAGCTGCACAGCGGAGATTGGAGCATCTGTCCATAGTACCACTTTAAGCTGTACACTCCACAGAGCTGGGCTTTATGGAAGAGTGGCCAGAAAAAAGCCACTGCTTAAAGAGAAAAATAAGCAAACACGTTTGGTGTTCGTCAAAAGGCATGTGGGTGACTCCCCAAACATATGAAAGAAGGTACTCTGGTCAGATGAGACTAAAATGTAGCCTTTTGACCATTAAGGAAAACGCAATGTCTGGCGCAAATGCAACACCTATCATCACCTGAGAACACCATCCCCACAGTGAGGTATGGTGGTGTCAGGTTCATGTTTTGGGGATGTTTTTCATCGGCAGGGCATGGGAAACTGGTCAGAATTGAAGGAATGATGGATGGCACTAAATACAGGGAAATTCTTGAGGGAAACCTGTTTGTCTTCCAGAGATTTGAGACTGGGATGGAGGTTCACCTTCCAGCAGTACAATGACTCTAAGCATACTGCTAAAGCAACACTGAAATGGTTTTAGGGGAAACATTTAAATATCTTGGGATGGCCTAGTCAAAGCCCAGACCTCACAATCCAATTGAGGATCTGTGGTATGACTTAAAGATTGCTGTACACCAGCGGAACCCATTCAACTTAAAGGAGCTGGAGCAGTTTTGCCTTGAAAAATGGGCAAAAATCCCAGTGGCTAGATGTGCCAAGCTTACAGAGACATACCGCAAGAGACTTGCAGCTGTAATTGCTGCAAAATGTGACTCTACAAAGTACTGACTTTGGGGGGTTGAATAGTTATGCACGCTCAAGTTTTCAGATTTGTTGTCTTATTTCTTGTTTGTTTCACAATAAAACATCTTCAAAGCAGTAGGCATGTTGTGTAAATCAAATGATACAAATCCCCTCAAAATACATTTTAATTACAGGTTGTAAGGCAACAAAATAGGAAATATGCCAAGGGGGTGAATACTTTTGCAAGCCACTGTAGCAATGGACTTAAAAAAAAAGGTATTTACAACATCTCATTACACACGCTCTTCTCAAAGGGAAGATGTGTTGGTAGCTGCCCGTTCAAAGTACTGCAATTATAAGACCTACCCCCATCTTCAGCTGTAAGTAGAGAGCATGACAGATCGGTCTTGTTAAATTCTACGGCTATGAGAAGCCATGGGATAATTACCCCAAACACTACAGTACAGTACAGACTTCCCGGCAGGGTGGAGCTGGAGCTGGAGCTGGGGAGATGTAGGCATGGTTTGTGTACACCAGAGCTAGACAACAGGCGACAAGCTTTCGGGTGACTTTCCTTCATGAGAGCTCAATGTCTTTCAGGGTGAGACAGAAGAAATGTGTCTCTGTCTGAAAGAAATCGGAAGATAACTTCAACAAACAGTCCAAACAAATCCCATAATGAAGATCTTTTTTTCCCCCAAGATGGCATAGCAGTTCAGACGTATTTTTGTCCTTGTCCTGTCGTGTATATAAATATATAGATATATTTACAACTTTTTTTCACATACATTTTTAATTTTCCAAAAACTCATCTTCAGAACACTCTCCTGCAATCCGCTTCACCAATTTATATTTATATAAAAAAGTATTATTTACCTCAGATCTGTAATCCTCCGACAGGCTAGCCAGAAATTAGCCAGAAGCTAGCCGGGAGCTAGCCAGAAGCTGGTCCAGAAGCTACTCTGAAGCTGGTTCAGAAGCTAGTTAGCTTATTTACTGGCTAATCGTTAGTACTCAGCTAACCACGGTTTGTGGTCATCGGCTGTCCTTTGGCTCGAGAATCTATCGCCAGTTTTGTACGGTGCGGTGCATCGCAGCGCGGCTCGGAACGGAACATACCGGATTTCGGCCGCTGGCTCTGGACATCCATACCTGGATCTCACAGCTAGCTAGCTGCTATCCGTGTGACTATCGGCTTTCGTCGATTCCGGAGCTAACATCAATTGTTCCGGAGCTAGCCAGCTGAAGAGTTCCATCAATCACTCCTGGACTGCAGTCACCTATCCGGACCCGTTTTGCTGCCTACGCGGAGCCCCACCGGGCCTTCACAGTTGGACTGCCGACGTTGTCTACCCGAGGGAATTGTCCTGCTGGCTCCTCCGGCGCAACGTTGCCTGGGCGCCCATCTGCGGCCTGCTAGCCGTTGGCTATCTTATCGGCTGCTATCTGAATAGACAATCGGACAATTTTTATTTTATTTTATTTTTATTTATTTATTTATTTTTCTTCTTGGGCCTCTATAACTATATCTATTGTTTTTATTTTTGTTGTTGTTGTGTGATTTGGATTAATCCCCTCTACCACACGGAAACCCACTAATCTACTGACGGAACGCAAGAGTTGGCTAATAACAGACCTCCATTCTATGCTAGCTTGCTCCTATGCTAGCTTGCTACTGATTTAGCTGTCTAAATCGCCGTGACCCCCAACCAACCTCTCCACTCACTGGACCCTTTTGATCACTCGACTGAGCATGCCTCTCCTTAATGTCAATATGCCTTGTTCACTGCTGTTCTGGTTAGTGTTTATTGGCTTATTTCACTGTAGAGCCTCTAGTCCTGCTCATTATACCTTATCCAACCTATTAGTTCCACCACCCACACATGCAATGACATCTCCTGGTTTCAATGATGTTTCTAGAGACAATATCTCTCTCTTCATCACTCAATACCTAGGTTTACCTCCACTGTATTCACATCCTACCTTACCTTTGTCTGTACATTATACCTTGATGCTATTTTATCGCCCCCAGAAACCTCCTTTTACTCTCTGTTCCAGACGTTCTAAACGACCAATTCTTATTGCTTTTAGCCGCACCCTTATTCTACTCCTACTCTGTTCCTCTGGCGATGTAGAGGTGAATCCAGGCCATGCAGTGCCTAGTTCCACTCCTATTCCCCAGGCGCTCTCTTTTGACGACTTCTGTAACCGTAATAGCCTTGGTTTCATGCATGTTAACATTAGAAGCCTCCTCCCTAAGTTTGTTCTATTCACTGCTTTAGCACACTCTGCCAACCCGGATGTTCTAGCTGTGTCTGAATCCTGGCTTAGGAAGACCACCAAAAATTCAGAAATTTTAATTCCAAACTACAACATTTTCAGACAAGATAGAACTGCCAAAGGGGGCAGTGTTGCAATCTACTGCAAAGATAGCCTGCAGAGTTCTGTCCTACTATCCAGGTCTGTACCCAAACAATTTGAACTTCTACTTTTAAAAATCCACCTCTCTAAAAACAAGTCTCTCACCGTTGCCGCCTGCTATAGACCACCCTCTGCCCCCAGCTGTGCTCTGGACACCATATGTGAACTGATTGCCCCCCATCTATCTTCAGAGCTCGTGCTGCTAGGCGACCTAAACTGGAACATGCTTAACACCCCAGCCATCCTACAATCTAAACTTGATGCCCTCAATCTCACACAAATGATCAATGAACCTACCAGGTACCTCCCCAAAGCCTTAAACACGGGCACCCTCATAGATATCATCCTAACCATCTTCCCCTCTAAATACACCTCTGCTGTCTTCAACCAAGATCTCAGCGATCACTGCCTCATTGCCTGCATCCGTAATGGGTCAGCGGTCAAACGACCTCCTCTCATCACTGTAAAACGCTCCCTGAAATACTTCAGCGAGCAGGCCTTTCTAATCGACCTGGCCGGGGTATCCTGGAAGGATATTGACCTCATCCCGTCAGTAGAGGATGCCTGGATATTTTTTTAAAATGCCTTCCTAACCATCTTAAATAAACATGCCCCATTCAAGAAATTTAGAACCAGGAACAGATATAGCCCTTGGTTCTCCCCAGACCTGACTGCCCTTAACCAACACAAAAACATCCTATGGCGTTCTGCATTAGCATCGAACAGCCCCCGTGATATGCAGCTGTTCAGGGAAGCTAGAAACCATTATACACAGGCAGTTAGAAAAGCCAAGGCTAGCTTTTTCAAGCAGAAATTTGCTTCTTGCAACACTAACTCAAAAAAGTTCTGGGACACTGTAAAGTCCATGGAGAATAAGAACACCTCCTCCCAGATGCCCACTGCACTGAAGATAGGAAACACTGTCACCACTGATAAATCCACCATAATTGAAAATTTCAATAAGCATTTTTCTGCTGCTGGCCATGCTTTCCACCAGGCTACTCCTACCCCTGTCAACAGCACTGCACCCCCAACAGCAACTCGCCCAAGCCTTCCCCATTTCTCCTTCTCCCAAATCCATTCAGCTGATGTTCTGAAAGAGCTGCAAAATCTGGACCCCTACAAATCAGCCGGGCTAGACAATCTGGACCCTTTCTTTCTAAAATTATCTGCCAAAATTGTTGCCACCCCTATTACTAGCCTGTTCAACCTCTCTTTCGTGTCGTCTGAGATTCCCAAAGATTGGAAAGCAGCTGCGGTCATCCCCTCTTCAAAGGGGGTGACACTCTTGACCCAAACTGCTACAGACCTATATCTATCCTACCATGCCTTTCTAAGGTCTTCGAAAGCCAAGTCAACAAACAGATTACCGACCATTTCGAATCTCACCATCCCTTCTCTGCTATCTAATCTGGTTTCAGAGCTGGTCATGGGTGCACCTCAGCCACGCTCAAGGTCCTAAACGATATCTTAACCGCCATCGATAAGAAACATTACTGTGCAGCCGTATTCATTGATCTGGCCAAGGCTTTCGACTTTGTCAATCACCACATCCTCATCGGCAGACTCGACAGCCTTGGTTTCTCAAATGATTGCCTCGCCTGGTTCACCAACTACTTCTCTGATAGAGTTCAGTGTGTCAAATCGGAGGGTCTGCTGTCCGGACCTCTGGCAGTCTCTATGGGGGTGCCACAGGGTTCAATTCTTGGACCGACTCTCTTCTCTGTATACATCAATGAGGTCGCTCTTGCTGCTGGTGAGTGTCTGATCCACCTCTACGCAGACGACACCATTCTGTATACTTCTGGCCCTTCTTTGGACACTGTGTTAACAACCCTCCAGGCAAGCGTCAATGCCATACAACTCTCCTTCCGTGGCCTCCAATTGCTCTTAAATACAAGTAAAACTAAATGCATGCTCTTCAACCGATCGCTGCCTGCACCTACCCGCCTGTCCAACATTACTACTCTGGACGGCTCTGACTTAGAATACGTGGACAACTACAAATACTTAGGTGTCTGGTTAGACTGTAAACTCTCCTTCCAGACCCATATCAAACATCTCCAATCCAAAGTTAAATCTAGAATTGGCTTCCTATTTCGCAACAAAGCATCCTTCACTCATGCTGCCAAACATACCCTTGTAAAACTGACCATCCTACCAATCCTCGACTTTGGCGATGTCATTTACAAAATAGCCTCCAATACCCTACTCAACAAATTGGATGCAGTCTATCACAGTGCAATCCGTTTTGTCACCAAAGCCCCATATACTACCCACCATTGCGACCTGTACGCTCTCG
Source organism: Oncorhynchus mykiss (assembly GCF_013265735.2). Lineage (NCBI taxonomy): Eukaryota > Metazoa > Chordata > Actinopteri > Salmoniformes > Salmonidae > Oncorhynchus > Oncorhynchus mykiss. The sequence continues at coordinate 8,903,369 of NC_048593.1, read as the reverse complement.
TTGGCTGGCCCTCGCTTCATACTCGTCGCCAAACCCACTGGCTCCATGTCATCTACAAGACCCTGCTAGGTAAAGTCCCCCCTTATCTCAGCTCGCTGGTCACCATTGCATCTCCCACCTGTAGCACACGCTCCAGCAGGTATATCTCTCTAGTCACCCCCAAAACCAATTCTTTCTTTGGCCGCCTCTCCTTCCAGTTCTCTGCTGCCAATGACTGGAACGAACTACAAAAATCTCTGAAACTTGAAACACTTATCTCCCTCACTAGCTTTAAGCACCAACTGTCAGAGCAGCTCACAGATTACTGCACCTGTACATAGCCCACCTATAATTTAGCCCAAACAACTACCTCTTTCCCTACTGTATTTATTTTATTTATTTATTTTGCTCCTTTGCACCCCATTATTTTTATTTCTACTTTGCACATTCTCCCATTGCAAATCTACCATTCCAGTGTTTTACTTGCTATATTGTATTTACTTTGCCACCATGGCCTTTTTGCCTTTACCTCCCTTATCTCACCTCATTTGCTCACATCGTATATAGACTTGTTTATACTGTATTATTGACTGTATGTTTGTTTTACTCCATGTGTAACTCTGTGTCGTTGTATGTGTCGAACTGCTTTACTTCATCTTGGCCAGGTCGCAATTGTAAATGAGAACTTGTTCTCAACTTGCCTACCTGGTTCAATAAAGGTGAAATAAAATAAATAAAAAGATCTAACTAACACCAGCTAAACAATGCACATCGCTAATGCATAGCATCTGCTAAAAAAAAAATTCCTTACACAACAAAAGACACAGAGCTGGCTAGCATCCCCACTCAACTCTAAAGAGACAAGGTCTGCCTGAAGAGCTAAGCTGGCGCATCAGTGTCCCTTATGGGCAACTACAGAGATGCATCTTTCCATTGGGTCACTACAATCAAGCTCAGAGCGACAGTCAGAAAAATACAGACCAATACAACACGACTCATCAGTACACTTTTCCACTGCGTATTGCTCATTCTCCACTGACCTTGTCTTCAGGACAAGAGCTGGCTGGTGACAGGATTAATTCTCTGTGAACGATGAAATGCCAGTAAGGCATCAAATTAAGTCCTACTTCTCACCATCACTGTGACAAACAGCTTGTGGATTGATAATTAATGAGATCATTATGCTAATGGTTGGACAACAAGTCTTAGGAAAACCATCCCTCTGGGCTATTGGATTGAACAGGCATACACTACATGACGTATATGGACATCTGCTCGTCGAACATCTCATTCCAAAATGATGGGCATTAGTGTGGAGTTGATCCCTTCGCTGCTGTAACAGCCTCCACTCTTCTGGGAAGGATTTCCGATCTTGACAAACCATTTCTGTATGGATCTCACTGTGTACAGGGGCGGTGTCATACTGAAACAGGAAAGTTGGAAGCACAGAATCGTCTAGAACATTATTGTATGCTGTAGCATGAAGATTTCCCTTCACTGGAACTATGGGGCCTAGCCCAAACCATTAAAAACAGCCCCAGACCATTATTCCTCATCCACCAAACTTTACAGTTGGCACTAAGCATTCTGGCAGGTAGCGTTCTCCTAGCATCCACCAAACCCAGATTTGTCCATTAGACTGCCAGATGGTGAAGTGCGATTCATCACTCCAGAGAATTCCTTTCCACTGCTCCAGAGTCCAATAGCGGCAAGCTTTACACCACTCCAGCCGACCCTTGACATTGCGCATGGTGATCTTAGCCTTGTGTTGCTCGGCCATCAACGCCCATTTAGTGAAGCTCCCGACAAACAGTTATTGTGCTGACGTTGCTTCCAGAGGCAGTTTGGAACTCGGAAGTGAGTGTTGCAAACAAGGACAAGCAATTTTTGCGCGCTTCAGCACTCTGCACTCGGCTGAGCCGTTGTTGCTCCTAGACGTTTCCACTTCACAATAACAGCACTTACAGTTGACCTTGGCAGTTCTAGGAAGGCAGAAATTTGACAAACTGACTTGTCGGAAAGGCGGCATCCTATTGCGGTGCCATGTTGAATGTCACTGAGCTCTTCAGTAAGGACATTCTGCTGCCAATGTTTGTCTATGGAGATTGCATGGCGGTGTGCTCGATTTTATACACCTGTTGGGTGTGGCTGAAATTGCCGAATCCACTATTTTGAAGGCGTGTTCACATACTTTTGTATATACTGTATAGTATATCTCCTAGATATAAGACAGACACTTCAAAACTTTATTCCTTATGATATCTTTTTTGGGCTGTCTTTTTTGCCATTTATGAACGTGTTATTCAATGTATTTCTATGGGCTATAGTAGTAAAGGTCAAATTCAATAAGGGAGAGTGGATTGTCATAATAAATAAACATGCAGCTTAAAAAAGAATGGTAATCAAGAATATGATTAATTGCTAACTTTATAAGCTCACCAGCAATGGGGCAACAATTAGTAGCCAACTGCTCAAAGATGACTTGAATTTGATCATTAACTTATGATGCTTGCATTTGGAATTTGTTGTTAAAATGAATATTTACTGTGGCGAAGACGCATCGTAGTCGCGGCTTTCCACTTGTGCTCTCCAAACTTCAATCAATGGACAGTACTTTTTTCCTCTAGTTGAAATGTTTTCTGTTGCTTTCACACATTTAAAATGCAAATGTGGTAAATCTATATTCCATATAATACTACAATCATTACTTACTTCATCATTCCATCCCTGTACCATTTATTGCAACAATTAGAGGTTTCTGTTTCATGTTTGATCGGCCCACGATGCATTGTCATTTTTTCATTTAGTCAACCATTTCGCACCCTGCTTTGAGTGAGCGCGATGTTTATTGTGAAAATGAGCGTTGGCAAGACTCATGAGGTAGAAGATCTATTTATTCAACGTATGGTTTCTGTTGGTCATATTTCCAGGGTTATGTCGGCGTTCCGTGTGTCTGTGTCCAGAAAAACAGGCAGCGTTTCTCAGCCAGTCCAAATCATGAATCAGCTGGCATCATTTTTATGGATATATACAAAGAAATGTCAATTGAAAAAAGGTCAAATGAAACGATGTGCAGCTAGTTTACAGTCTTTCCAGCTTCAGTCTGTAGGGATTGTGTTAGCTGTGATGTTGGCTAGCTCCTCTGAACAACAGTGTCCTGACCAGAGAGCACATTTTCTATCCCAGGCGAAATCGCTCCTCATTAGCTCATTGTTATGGAAGTATCCAAATAAATGTCACTAGAAAACAGCTTAAACGAATGCAGATAGATACTTTGCTGTTATTCTGGCTTTTTGACATGACTATAAGTTAGCCGTAGTTGCCTAGCTAATCAGACTTAATGATTATTAATGATATTTTAACACCATGCATTCATGGAACAATCATTTATCTTTATAATTTTTTTTGAGGCTGCTAGACAGCCCTTTTCATGATGTTGTCTTCAACACATTTTTGATTAGCCTATGCCAAAACATTTATTTAATAGGCGAGTCAGTTATGAACAAATTCTTATTTGACAATTACAGCCTTCCACAGCCAAACCCTCCACTAACCCGAACAACGCTGGGCCAATTGTGCACTGCCCTGGGAAGATCGAACCAAGATCTGTAGTGACACCACTAGCACGGAGATGCAGTGCCTTAGATCGCTGCACCACTCAGGAGACACCATGACATTACATAGGCCAGTCAAAATGTGTTGAAGCCAAAATAATGAAAAGGGCTGTCTGGTAGCCCTATAAAATAGACAAAGATTTGTAGTCGAACAAGTAAATATATATTTTTTTTTACTTGTTCTACTTGGGATTTGGTCCCACCTCTATATATTTGACAAATTTGCTTATACAGAAATGATTCAACATGTCTTCACCTGGGATTTGATCTCACAACCTCTTGGTTCACAGTATTCCAGTCTTCCTGCTACAGTACGTCACCCTGTCCGTGTTGGATATCAGTTAATCTGACTACTAAATGTGCCTTCACCCTGTTGCTTACACCAATCAAATTGTTTCAGATCTACACAAGTGTCTGGGGAGGAGATTTTAGGGTTTCTTCTGGACAGGGCCTAACTATACTGGCCCAATGAGCAAATGCCCTAGAGACATCTTGGGACAGTGGTTAGGGTGTTAGTATATTGGTGTTGGTGGCTGAGGTTTGAGACTCTCTAGGGGAGTCACCCTACTCTCACGTTGTTAGTAAATCTCAGCTAAAAGTACACTTAAGCATGTTTGTTTGTTAATCATACTGATTCAGGAGTGTCATTAAAATAGGTTATTGTGTCCCACCAACATCATACAAATATACGGAACCTTGCATTTTTTTAATAGAAGTAACTCAAATCAATGCTGAGAAAATAATCAAATGAACTGCTAACAGACATGGACATGGTGGCGTTGCAGGAATGTCTGAATGCTATGAACCAATAGGTTGAGTAGTTCAAATCCCATGTGAGGGCATGTTAAATAACAATTATTGTATAAATGAACAATGTAATCAAACACTGTCAGGAAGCCCTACTGTATGTTAAAAGCTCTGTGTGTAAATATCCCTTATGAAAAGAGTGATTGGTTTGCCTTGTGGGGGAGAATGTTTCTTTGGTACAATCAGGTGACCTCCTGACAACTTTATACACAGAAATGTTCTTGTAACGTTCCCGTAAAATCTGTCTAGAACATGAATGTCTTCCGTTCTGAGAACTTGGCAACCACACTCTGTGTATGTTTGGTGGGACGTTGATGGAATGTTCTCCTAACCCCCACGGAAACCGGACGCAGGAATGCTCTCGCAACCCTCTCATGAAATGTGTCTGACATGCATTTTTTTGTCTTTCCACTTTCCATTTAGCTAATCCTCTCTGATTGATCGTACCTTGTGGACACCCTGTTTTTCGGGCTCACTTTCTTCGATGAGGACAAGCCTCTGTTTTGCCGACCTTTCTTTTCCGACAAAGCTTTAGTAATAGAAGTCTAAGACGGTAACCTGCAGCTGTGGGGAGAACGTGAGGAGACAGGTGGGAAGGCTGAGTCATCAGAGACTATGGAGTTCCTTCCCTAATGACAGACAGTGTGTGCATCCCAAATGGCACCCTATTCCCATGGGCCCTGATCAAAAGTAGTACACTACATAGAGAATAGGGTGCCATTTGAGACATACACAGTGTTTTGTCTTCCTCTGAAGTGTGTATACTTTCCATGATTTTCAGTCTTAACATTTAGCAGGTTCTCTCCAATTTTCCCTAACAGAAAGCGTATGCGTTGAGACACAAGGAAATGGAGGCACACACAACGGTGGAAAATATGGTGTAATGCCATAGAGTCACGTGCCAAACAAGCTTTAACAATGTCCCATTAACACCAACATGTGTCTGCAGATACGTTCTGTCTATAAAAGCAATGGCTGCCTTGCTTGCTAAAGATGTTTATTTTCCTAAATAATGGAATTTTTATTTAACCTTTATTTAGCAGTCATGCTGAGACTACGTTCTCTTTTGCAGATGAGCCCTGCATGAATACATCAATAAACAACAATTACACTATACATATCTATACTGAACAAAAATATAAACCCATGAGCTGAAATAAAAGATCCCAGAATTATTTATTATTTCTCTCAGATTTTGTTAACAAATTTGTTTACATCCCTGTTAGTGATCATTTCTCCTTTGCCAACATAATGCATTCACCTGAGACGTGTGGCATATCAAGAAGCGGATTAAACATCATGATCATTACAGAGGTGAACCTTGTGCTGGAGACAATAAAAGGCCACTCTAAAATGTGCAGTTTTGTCACACAACACAATGCCACAGATGTCTCAAGTTTTGAGGGAGCATGCAATTGACATGCTGACAACAGGAATGTCCACCAGAGATGCTACCAGAAAATGGACTGTTAATTTTTCTACCATAAGTCCCCGCCAACAACGTTTTAGAGAATTTGGCAGTACATCCAGCCGGCTTCATAACCGCAGACCATGTGTAACCATGCCAACCCAGAACCTCCACATCCGGCTTCTTCACCTGCAGGATCGTCTGAGACCAGCCCCCAAAACCACTGATGCAACTGAGGAGGATTTCTGTCTATAATAAAGCCATTTTGTGGGGATAAACGCTGCATCCCAAGTGGGTGGGCCTATGCCCTCCCAGGCCCACCCATGGCTGCACCATTGCCCAGTCATGTGAAATCCATAGATTAGGGTCTAAGTAATTTATCTCAATTGACTGATTTCTTTTTGGTTCTGGGTAGAACCCTTTGCAGAGGGTTTTTATCTAGAACCTTCTATGTATGTAGGGTTCTTTAAAGAAACCCCTGTATATGGTTCTACCTAGAACCCTCTATGAAGGGTTCTAACAATAACCATTTTATAATCTAAAGGTTCTTCCTAGAACCCTCTATGAAGGGTTCCACCAACCTTATTAGCCTTAAAAAGTATATTATATATGACAATACATTACATATATCATGAGGCCTTTCTTTGAGGACCTTTCTTTGGTGTTAGGAATCTCATGGCTTACAGGCCACATCCAGCCTGCAAGTCACATTATGCTGGCTTGCAAAGGGATTTGTAATTCATATTGGAATCCAGCCAAAGTTGGAATATCCAACAGGTGGAATTGTTAATCACCCGTAACCTGTATCCAGAATGACTGCCAGAGTATGGAAGATTTAGTACTGAGACTCAGCAGTGGAAAAAGTACTTCATTTTCATACTTGAGTAAAAGTAAAGATATCTTAATAGAAAATGACTCAAGTTTAAGTGAAAGTCACCCAGTAAAATACTACTTAAGTATCAAAAGTAAAAGTATAAATCTTTTAAACTTCCTTACATTAAGCAAACCAGATGGCACATTATTTTTTTTAAATTGACGGATAGCCAGGGCACGCTCCAACACTCAGACATAATTTACCAACAAAGCATTTGTGTTTAGTGAGTCCGCCAGATCAGTGGCAGTAGGGATGACCAGGGATGTTCTCTGTTTAGTGAGTCCTCCAGATCAGAGGCAGTAGGGATGACCAGGGATGTTCTCTGTTTAGTGAGTCCGCCAGATCAGAGGCAGTAGGGATGACCAGGGATGTTCTCTGTTTAGTGAGTCCGCCAGATCAGAGGCAGTAGGGATGACCAGGGATGTTCTCTGTTTAGTGAGTCCGCCAGATCAGAGGCAGTAGGGATGACCAGGGATGTTCTCTGTTTAGTGAGTCCGCCAGATCAGAGGCAGTAGGGATGACCAGGGATGTTCTCTGTTTAGTGAGTCCTCCAGATCAGAGGCAGTAGGGATGACCAGGGATGTTCTCTGTTTAGTGAGTCCGCCAGATCAGAGGCAGTAGGGATGACCAGGGATGTTTTGCTGCTGTGTTTGAATTCCCCCGTTCTGGCCATTTGAGAATCTGTCATTAGAGAAGCCACAACATCAGTTGAGTTCTGTGATTCAGCCCCCATCACACCACTGTTTAGGAATGTTTTGACTTGTATGATGGGACAATTATAGGGTGACAGAAGATGATAAAACATAGGTACAGTAGAAGACAACCCAACTGTGTTTGTATGAGGCCATTTGGTGTCTTGAAGTTGGGAGTTAGAAGCTTGAAAATGCAACCTGTTTCCACCTCTCTTTAGAGATCATGAAGTATTGCATATTTTAGTATTATATTTTCACGCTCAAATGTGAGATTCCCATCATGCACTGAATCAGAGAGACACAGAGAGAGAGAGAGAGACACAGAGAGAGAGAGAGACACAGAGAGAGAGAGAGAGACACAGAGAGAGATTCTAACAGGTCTTCAGAATGGCATGGCTCACAATTTTGTTTTTTTATTCTCGGTGATACCAATCACCCCACTGAAGACATTCTTTAAAAAAGTATACTCATCCATAACAGACTTTATATGGGCAAATAAAACTCATAGAATAAAAATAAAAGTTTTGCATCTTCCAAAATCTGAGGGGGATTTCAACCTTCCAGACATGGAATTGTATCAACTCGCCACCCAGGGATTTTACTTGAGACGTAATAGTTAAATGCACTAAAGAGAAACAATGTGTACATATTTAAGATACGCATTCTCATCCCAGAATCTTTTCACGTGTATATTTTCAAAGGATAAATCTAAGAACAACACCTGGTTCGTAGTTAAGAACACTATACCAATGTGAAGGAAAAAAAACAAATTCTACAAGAACCAATGCCATTCCCGAAAAACACCCTATGGAACAATCCTTGTATAGCTTTTCAGAATTCACAAAATAGATATGTTAAAATATATGCAACTTAAAAGCTTCATTTCACAAAAGGTCCATTTGAAAGCTTTTGGGCACTAGAATCATCTGGAGGGAATCCTATTTGAGTCAGAAAAGGATGTGCATTTGATAGGTAAGATATACAAAACCTTGCAGATAGCCTATCTAACTGACAATATATTTAAAAATGAATTAACTATTGGAACGAAGACGTAAACAGAACTGATATTGGCACACGATGGAGGGAATGTTGGAACATAACTAACAAAATTACAGTGAATGAAAATGCACGCTCAATCCACTATAAACTAATGTATAGGATTGATTATACAAGGGACAAAATGTACTTAATCTACAGCGGAATCATGTCTTAAGTGTAAAACTAACAATGACTCAGTAATCCATGCCTTCTGGGAATGCTATAAAGCCCCAAGGTTATGGGCGGAGTTACAAGGTCAGCAGTCAGAAGTATTACAATGTAAATGTACTTCTAATCCATCTGTCTACATATTTCAAGACATGGCATATGAGGGTGCAGTGAGATACCCGATGGGTTGGACAATACTTTTCTCGTCAATCATCTTAAACAAACGTGTAGTTAAAAACTGGAAATCAACCAATCCTCCATCGTTAACACAATGGACAAGAAAAATACTTTAACGGGCGACAGAGAGAAACAAAATGGTGCAGTTTGATGCAATGTGGTGGAGAATGATGCGGGCTCTGGTGATGAAGGGGGTGAGCAGGTGGGTGTGATATCGTTGATATTTGTGTGTGTCAGTATGTCATCGTTTGTATGTGTATGTTTTGTTATGTTTGTAGAGAAAAAACATTTCTGAAGCTTCAAGCTAGCTAGGCCTTATTCCTTCACCTTTCTCTGTTTCAGTGTGATATACAGTAAATTAGCTTAACAGTAAAGCTTCCGTCCCTCGAACCAGGGACCCTCTGCACAAATCGGCAACAGCCACCCTCGAAGCATCGTTGCCCAACGCTCCACAAAAGCCGCGGTCCTTCAGATCAAGGGGAACAACTACTTCAAGGTCTCCGAGCGAGTGACATCACCGATTGAAACGCTATTAGCGTGCACCCATCTAACTAGCTAGCCATTTCACATTGGTTACATTAGCCTGGGGAGTCTCTTCAGACAGCTTCATTTCATCCACATGCCAACACTTAACCTTTCTGATCTCCCCATCCCGGATCCGGGATCGTGAATACAGACTCAAGCTCATTACCATAACGCAACGTTAACTATTCATGAAAATCGCAAATGAAATGAAATAAATATGCTAGCTCTCAAGCTTAGCCTTTTGTTAACAACACTGTCATCTCAGATTTTCAAAATATGCTTCTCAACCATTGCAAAACAAGCATTTGTGTAACAGTATTGATGGCTAACGTAGCATTTAGCGTAGCATTTAGCATTAGCATTCAGCTGGCAACATTTACACAAAAAAACAGAAAAGCATTCAAATAAAATAATTTACCTTTGAAGAACTTCAGATGTTTTCAATGAGGAGACTCTCAGATAGCAAATGTTCAGTTTTTCCTGAAAGATTATTTGTTTAGGACAAATCGCTCCGTTTAGCTATGAAAAAAACCCTGTATCCAGGATTGTGTAAATCTATCAGCAAGCTCATTAGCATAACACAACGTTAACTATTCATGAAAATCGCAAATGAAATGAAATAAATATGCCATCTCTCAAGCTTAGCCTTTTGTAAACAACACTGTCATCTCAGATTTTCAAAATATGCTTCTCAACCATAGGAAAACAATCATTTGTGTAAAAGTAGCTAGCTAGCGTAGCATTTAGCGTTAGCATTTAGCGTTAGCATTAGTGTTAGCATCCAGCACGCAACATTTCAACAAAAACATAAAAGCCTTCAAATAAAATAATTTACCTTTGAAGAACTTCAGATGTTTTCAATGAGGAGACTCTCAGTTAGATAGCAGATGCTCAGTTTTTCCAAAAAGATTCTTTGTGTATTAGAAATAGCTCCGTTTTGTACATCACATTTGGCTACCAAAAAAAAACGAAAATTCAGTCCTCAAAACACTAACTTTTTTCCAAATTAACTCCATAATATCGACTGAAAACATGGCAAACGTTGTTTAGAATCAATCCTCAAGGTGTTTTTCACATATCTCTTCGATGATATATCGTTCGTGGAAGTGTGCTTTCTCTCCTGAATCCCAGGAGAAAATGCCCGCACCTGAAGATTACGCACAAATTAGACAAAGGACACCGGGCGGACCCCTGGAAAATGTAGTCTCTTATGGCCAATCTTCCAATGATATGCCTACAAATACGTCACAATGCTGCCGACATCTTGGGGAAACGGCAGAAGGTCTAAGCTTATTCCTGTCGCATTCACAGCCATATAAGGAGACATTAGAAAACAGAGCTTCAGAAATTCTGCTCATTTCCTGTTTGACTTATTTGACTTATTTCCTGTTTGACTCATCTTGGTTTCGCCTGTAGAATGAGTTCTGGGGCACTTACAGACAAAATCTTTGCAGATTCTGAAACTTCAGAGTGTTTTCTTTCCAAAACTGTCAAGAATATGCATAGTCGAGCATCTTTTCGTGACAAAATATCGCGCTTAAAACGGGAACGTTTTTTATCCAAAAATGAAATAGCGCCCCTAGAGATGCAACTACTGACTCACTGCCTACACTAACACATTTCTGTAAATATACACCAAAACTTGTGCAGTTAGCGATTGCCACTCTATATTACAGTATAGTACTGTATATAGCAATGCATTATGGGAGCTCAATGGCATTTTGCTAAACTGCTGTAAAATTACAACAATTGCAATTTTACCATAAAGTACTGTATTATGGTGCATTGTGAGAAAAAGTTTTGAGAAATGGGCGTCAAATGAATCTCTGGCTCATTAACATATTTCAAGGCATGCCTTGTAAGAAGCCATATGTGTTGCACCCATTAGTGAGAATGCTGTACCCCTCAGAATATAGTACCATACCATAAATGTTTATACTGTAAATCTACCGAAATGTGCTTTACTGAATATAATATTGACTGTAATTTATTGTAATTCAGTACCACCACACATAATGCATTATTGTGATTTTGGAAGCTAAAAGCCTTTTCCTGTGAATCTACACCAATTCACTAGCTATTGTGTGGCCAGTATTATACTGCAATTCAGATCCACCCCACAGAATACAGTACCATACTATACATTTGGAGTGCCAAAAACCTTTTGTGGGTGCATGGTCCTGTTTTGCTCATTAACCCATTTGACGGTGTGCCTTTTAAGAGGCTTAACTTGTTGAAACCATTAGTGCTGTACCAACCTGAGTGGGAAAGGGGGTCACTTCTTCAGAACCTGCTCCAGTTTCTACGCTGGCAGGACAAGGGCCAACACCACCATCCCATATCCCTACCCCCTTCACCAGACAACAACAATGACCCAGACCTTTCCACATAGCCACCCAACCCACCACCCACGATGTCTCAGAAACAGCTTCCACCTTCGCACCCCCAACAAATCCCTTCCTTTCCACCTGCACCCCCTCCAAACCCCTGGTCAAATGGGAGCTGGTTTCGAGAGAGGCCATACAACCGGAAGACCCCCGACCTTACAACTCCAGTTCTCAGACGACGACGTTGACCCAAACTGGACAAAAATGACCAAACGGAGAAGACCAGAAAAACAACAGACCAACAAGCGACCACCCCAGAACCCAAACCCAGATGCCCGAATACACAACCTGCCAAACCTCCTATCTCCTCAGAGAAACCGTCTCACTACTTCTTCTGATTACTTCCATTACTTCTTCTGATTGCTCCTCCCTGCCCCTTACTGTCCTCTGATTCCCCACTCCCACCACCAACTGCTCCTGACCCACCTACCATAACTCCTACTATTCCTGACTACTCCCCCTGCCCCTTACTGTCCTCTGATTCCCCACTCCCACCACCAACTGCTCCTGACCCACCTACCATAACTCCTACTATTCCTGACTACTCCCCCTGCCCCTTACTGTCCTCTGATTCCCCACTCCCACCACCAACTGCTCCTGACCCACCTACCATAACTCCTACTATTCCTGACTACTCCCCCTGCCCCTTACTGTCCTCTGATTCCCCACTCCCACCACCAACTGCTCCTGACCCACCTACCATAACTCCTACTATTCCTGACTACTCCCCCTGCCCCTAAGCGACCCAGATCCACACCATCTAGCCCTCCGTGCCCCTGGTCCCGCACAGTAGCACTCCAGCCTCAGTCCAGACTGCCTGGACCCTCTCAGCCATTTTCACCACCCCATTCCCCACATGGATTACAATGAGATTGCAATGCCTATCCTCCATGTTGTGTGTTTAATAATAAAAAAACAAACATTTGTGAGTTTTATGGGAGACTGCCCCCTGACTGGACCAGCCATATGACACCTTGTACAAAAGGCCACCACATTCCAGGCATTCTCTGACATCTCACTTGAAGAGTTGTCACCTGGATGTACACTGATTTGGAAGATATTATGCAAATGTGAAAATTACACTTTTTTAAGAGACATATTGGTTGCTGAGAGATTTTTCCACATTTGTTCGAATTCAGGTAGTGAGGATTTGCCAAATGAAAGCCAATGAAATTCAAACAAGTAACAATGACAGATGATACCTTCTATTCTTCCTAAATTATTATCAGGACAAACGTTTTTTTTTTTTAAATCAGTCAACACTCAAGCTACAACTATGTCAATGAATGCTAAATCACATTAATAGTAAGAGAGTAGTGTTATTGTAAAACGTGTTCCGAATGTAGATGTTATTGTGCTCTAAATATACGAGTCCCATTCCACGAGCATGGCTGAAGATCAATGCCAGTGTCAAAGGATCAGCACCTCTCCGACCCTGCGCGCTCCAGTTGTCATGCGTGTCAGAGGGACGGACAGCTGGGGCAGGTGCATATCAGTCTTATAATGTACAGCTCATTTTGGAGGATACCTGCAACCCGTATGTATTTGATGTAGCTGTTCGATACAGTTTATACTTCACAGTGTGTCCAAAAGCCTAATTTTCTATGTTATTATTCAAAATATTAGAATGTCTTCACATTAGCTGTAACGGGGGAAAAAAACAATGTATCATATTGAATATGAAAACAATATTTATCTCTTCTTGTCCAAAACGTTTTTATATCTCCCGCTTTAACGGTATCATATTGAATATGAAAACAATATTTATCTCTTCTTGTTCAAAACGTTTTTATATCTCCCGCTTTAACGGTATCATATTGAATATGAAAACAATATTTATCTCTTCTTGTTCAAAACGTTTTTATATCTCCCGCTTTAACGGTATCATATTGAATATGAAAACAATATTTATCTCTTCTTGTCCAAAACGTTTTTATATCTCCCGCTTTAACGCCCCTTCTCAAAATTGGCAGATTTTGTTGGTAAGGGAATCTATGTTTACAATGTTAGGTCTACTCCTGAGTCCAGATTGAAGCCACGGTTTGAAGCAGAAACTTCAGCGCACGGAGAGAGGGCGTAAAACCTTCGCAAAACTTTCCTCTATTCCACAGCCAATGGCAAGGCCCGATCTATAAATCTAGCCCTCTGATTTGCTTTCCTGTCCTGTACCTAGCCTGACTGACAGCCTGCAGGAAATCTTTTTTCCTCCGTCTTTAGTTCCAAGGGCTTCAGTGAGATTGAGAGGGGGCAACACTTCTGATCAGAGGCTCAACAGCGCAGGGCAGTTTATTCAGAGAATCGAAGAGGAAGAGTGCGCGAGAGAGGGTGCCCCATCCTTCACACAAACTGGAGGAATCCACACTCCAACACTAATGGCTGTTTGAGAAAATAATAATTTCCCCCCTCTCTCTTTCGCTGGGATTTTTGGCTTCTAGTTCTCTCCTAATCAGAAATTGTCACAAGTATTTTTTCAATTGCTCTTGAAAAATTAATCCGCCTTTGCCGTGGACGTCCCTGGCGACCATGGATACCCATATAAGATGGAAAGTAAAACGGAGGATAAAGGACGCGCAAATCACTTTAGCAATAATTCTACTTTTTGTCACATCGCAAGCCAGTTCAGGTAAGATCCCTTTCGGACAACGCAGCCTGAATTTTTTTTGCAGGCTATTGCTGTTTAGCACTTTTTGTCCCGTCGTCTGTTTTAGACAGTACAATGTTCTCATGTGCAACAAGTCCCTATCATACCCGTGTGTCCCGGTAGCAGCAGCATTTGTACGCCTCTCTAAAAACGTGCTCTAGTTGTCTGGTTTCTGGAATGTGGTCCACATTATTGGTGTCATAAACTGAAATGACCGGGGGCCCGGTCAAGGATTTTAATTAAATGGCACTGGTGCTTGTTCGCATACTTTGTCCTGCATAGTTCTGTCCAGTTTGTTGTCAAAGTTTATCGATTTGTTAAGACCCGATGCGTAGAAGACTTGCAGCGCCAAACGAGAACTCCTTTTCCATGACATTGTGCCAAAAGTTTTCTCTCTCATCCATTCAGATGAATTTCGCTGCCTCCGGCGATGGATTTGTGCACTCTGAAAGATGGGGTCATCGATAGACATCTATAGTGCTACTTCTGATGCACATATTTTTGCATACATTATTAGTGTCTTTAAAACTTTATTGTGTTGGGCGCACATAGGCTACACGTTGTCATGGGGTTTGTAGGCCTACTTTATAGATATATAGGGTATACCTTTTATTCCCTGCCTAGTGTTGAGTTGATCAACCTGGAAACAATGCCCTGTATCACTTTTTATGGCACGATATCATCTCTCTTTTTTTTTAGGCCAACTTGATTGCATTTTATGTAGCATAACTGGAAAAAACATAATGCAGCTTTTGTGGATATGATATCAAAAAGGTAGTAATTGCCTTAGTTTTTGTATATGGCAACATTTTGGCTTAAATTGGTATTTTAAACTTGATGACAAGGACATCCAACACTGTCCTCCAGATTCCCAACATGAAACAGTAAGTCAAAGGGGTATTTATTTAATGAGAGACAGAATGGAGCTCAGCTCTCGTGAGAGGGCGTGCCCGTCCATCGTCTGAAGTAGCAGGGTGGAGCCTACACTTGGCATCTCATTTTGGGCATGGATGCGCGCGTGGACTTTTCTGACCTACCTCATAACCGCTATAACAGTGCAATGTCTCTGTGAAATATTCAAGGCTGTTTAAAAATAACAAAAATATCCCATAAATATTTGTCTGGCAATCCTCCAGCATTCCAGCTGTCTGTTTTATGTGCCCTGTGATGACAAAACAAGGTTATTTATGATCACTTGTAACCTAAACTTTTTTTTGAAAACAGTGTGCCTGTGAACCTATATGGTTTTGCAATCATGCTGTTTTACGCTGCTTTTCAACACCCTTATTAGAATGTCAAATCACTGTTGGAAATGAATTGTATGAGTTAGGAATGAATGGGATTCATGATATCCTCATTGGTTTCGGTTTTTAGGTTCGTCAATGGTTATTTGGACATTTGCTTATCAGGATTAGGCAAAGGCGGTGCTTAAACCGCTTCACCTTGAGTGATTTGTAAGGGGGGCTCTGGCTGAGAGTTTTCCTTATGCGAGGGAGGAGACTTCTTTTTTTTGCCCGGACCTCTCAATTTCTAACAGGTATGAATACAGAAGTTAATCACGCAGCTGACCAAATTATGCAAGATTTGACTTCTGGGCTAACAGAGATTGCATGTAGCTAGGTGAAGGAGGGGGTCCGAGCCATGGACAGGAGCAGTGGGGTGGGAGTATGAGTCAGGCCAAGGCCTAGTGGCCTGGCCTACATATATTCTTAGCTCACTGGACTGCCTGGCATGGTAGGTGGCCTCAGACTGAATGGTGCTACAGTGGAGCTCTCAGTCAGTCAACCAGCTGGGTCAACCAGCCAGCCAGTCAGTCAGCCAGTCAAAACGCTGTTAGATAAACAGATAGCCTGGTCTGTTCTCTCCACATGCCTCAAAGGACGAGGCAGAAAAACCCCCACATCTGAGCTGAAGATGCGGCGAGCTGGAGTGGATTCAATTAAATTCCCTATTTGACTGGAATTTGATAACCTAATTTGATTTCCAGTCAACCTAAGTTGCATGGACGTGCACAGAAATGTCAGAGTGGTGTGCTAATGATGGAAACAAATTCATATTCATGTGAATTATCATGCAGACTGATAGTTGATTATTGCCTTTTGGGTTACACAAGGGGTTGGCCTTGAACTTTTTCCCTGTAAAATAAATGGCCAGGTCTCTCTCTCGAAAAAGAGGTCTTCTGTTTTCAAATCAACCTGGTAAATTAATGGTAAAAAAATACAAGGGCTGTGGTCTTGTCATTGGTTATATGTGATTGACCGAACCATACCCAGTTCCTAGCAATTCATTATATATACACTAAATGACTGACAGGAGGCGCTGTTTTGAAGCTACCACTCCTCCATAATTCTAGAAACCATTTAGGAAACTATATAAATGCATTTACTCATGTCTACATTTGTTTTTGCCAGGTTTATTCTATTCCAGACACCTTAATGCATACCTTTAAATTATATTATGTAAGCTAAACATACAAATAAATAAAAAATATATACTTTTTTCCCCTTAAAGTATAGTTTTTAGAAAGTACTAATTTTACTGTCCCCACTACAACAATAAATACTTAAATACATGTACATTTGTCCTTGAAACATTAAAAATGATATACTAGAATTCCATTCATTCCAAGGGAGTACTGCTTTTCTGAGGAGTGCCAATATGGCCACTCAATGGCCAAAACATAGCATCAACATTACAAGGTTCATATACATCAATAGTTCCAAGTCATGTCAGAATAGCTCCAGATGAGAGTTGGACTGGAGTTTTACTAGGGTTATAGGGCGTTGGACAGAACTCACTATGAAGCTGCTGGCTGCTGGCTTTAATCAACTCTTAAATACCAACAGAAGAAAACAACCAGAGTTAAATGATTGCTTGTGATGCTGCAACACTTCCTGAAACCAGTACACATGCAAGTATGAGTGAAGTTTTTATAACTCGGTATTGGCTAGCAAGAGCCTTATTTCATTGCTATTGTTGCCAATGTCACTCTAAGCAGTTTTCTATACAAAAATGTAACCAACAATCATGAAAATATTTATTTTACAGGAAATAAGCATAATACATATTCTAGCTAGATTATCAAGAATAACTTTTAAACTGTAACATACAGAGTGTGTAACAGCTGTTGAATTCCACCAGATTACCTGATTAACAGGTTACAGTGCAACAAAATACCCCCGTATCAAGATCAGACAGGTCTCGACTAGGCTTGCACATTTTGGGGAATATTCAGAGGTAGAAACTTTCTGTGGGAATTAACCAGAATATATGGGAATTACAGTGCCTGACAAAAGTTTTCACTCCCCTTGGTGATTTTCCTATTTTGTTGCATTACAACTTGTAATTTAACTAGATTTTTATTTGGATTTCATGTAATGGACATACACAAAATAGTCCAAATTGGTGAAGTGAAATGATTAAAAATAATAATAATAATAAACGGAAAAGTGTTGCGTACATATGTATTCACCCCCTTTGCTATGAAGTCCCTAAATTAGATCTGGTGCAACCACTTACCTTCAGAAGTTACATAGTTAGTTAAATAAAGTCCACCTGTGTGCAATCTAAGTGTCACATGATCTGTCACATGATCTCAGTATATATACACCTGTTCTGAAAGGCCCCAGAGTCTGCAACACCACCAAGCAAGCGGCACCACCAAGCAAGCGGCACTATGAAGACCAAGGAGCTCTCCAAACAGGTCAGGGACAAAGTTGTGGAGAAGTACAGATCAGGGTTGGGTTATAAAAATACATACCTGAAACTTTGAACATCCCACAGAGCACCATTAAATCCATTATTAAAAAATGTAAAGAATATGGCACCACAACAAACTTGCCAAAAGAGGGCCTCCCACCAAAACTCACGGACGAGGCAAGGAGGGTATTAATCAGAGAGGCAACAAAGAGACCAAAGATAACCTGAAGGAGCTGCAAAGCTCCACAGCGGAGATTGGAGCATCTGTCCATAGGGCCACTTTAAGCCGTACACTCCACAGAGCTGGGCTTTACTTAATTTAAGAGTTGCCTAAAAAAAAAAAAGCATACATGTTTGGTGTTCGCCAAAAGGCTTGTGGGAGACTCCCCAAACATATGGAAGAAGGTACTCTGGTCAGATGAGACTAAAAATGATATTTTTGGCCACCAAGGAAAACACTGTGTTTTGCGCAAACCCAACACCTCCCATCACCCCGAGAACACCATCCTGATGCTGCCACCACCATGCTATGGGGATATTTTTCATTGTCAGGGACAGAGAAACTAATTGAAGGAATGATGGATGCCGCTAAATACAGGGAAACTCTTGAGAGAAACCTGTTTCAGTCTTCCAGAGATTTGAGACTGGGACGGAGATTCACCTTCCAGCAGGACAAAGTATACTGCTAAAGCAACACCCGTTTGGTTTAAGGGGAAACATTTAAATGTCTTGGAATGGCCTAGTCAAAGCCCAGACCTCAATCCAATTGAGAATCTGTGGCATGACTTAAAGAATGCTGTACACCAGCAGAACACATCCAACTTGAAGGAGCTAGAGCAGTTTTGCTTTGAAGATGGGCAAAAGTCCCAGTGGCTAGATGTGCCTAAAGAGAAAATAACCGAAGAGACTTGCAGCTGTAATTGCTGCAAAAGGTGGCTGTAGAAAGTATTGACTTTGGGGGGTGAATATTTATGCACGCTCAAGTTTTCTATTTTTTTGTCTCGATCCCCAATGATCCATTGCATCTCCCAAAAACGTTTTCAACAGAAACTAAAGCTTTGGTTGTCTCCCTCTCAGGGTTCCATGTCTTCTCCTAGGACCTCGTCAATGTCCACCTCTTGAAAATCAGACTCAGGCCTCATCTTCACTGTCACTTTCCAACCTTGTTGAGGATGGCTCGTTGTCAGGCTCAAAAAGCCTCACATTTGCCCAGATGGCCACCAATTTTTAACCCTTTTGGTTTAGCCTGTTGCGCGATTTGGTATGTGTGTTCCCAAACAAGGACCAGTTGCACTCTGAGGCGGCTGATGTTGGTGGGATTTGGAGGATGATGGAGGCAACAGGGGAAAGAGCCTCAGATCCACAAAGTCCCTTCCACCAGTTGGCTGATCAGATATGTTGGCACGACTGCCATATTGCATCTCCATTCCAAAGCACTTGTTGGAAGTGTACTTCGCCAGTCTGCCAAGAATCTTGCCCTCATCCAGGCCAAGTTGGCGAGACACGGTAGTGATGACACAATAGGCCTTGTTGATCTCTGCACCAGACATGATGCTTTTGCCAACCTTTATTGGGGTCCGCTGCGTCATGTATGGGCTTCAGGCAGAAGTTTTCACGCTTTTTGATGTATTTCAGAACTGCAGTTTTCTCTGCTTGAAGCAACAGTGCAGCAGTACGGATTTATTCTCTTACATCTGTAAGCAGAGTCTGAACATCAGACAGGATGGCATTGTCTCCCCCAATCCGTGCAAAGGCTACTGCTATAGGTTTCAGGAGTTTCAGGCTGCTTACCACTCTCTCCCAAAATATATCATCCAGGAGGATCCTCTTGATGGGGCTGTCCATATCGGTATACTGTGATATGGCCATTTCTTGGAGAGACTCTTTCCCCTCCAGGAGATTGTCAAACATGAAGACAACACCACCCTAACGGGTGTTGCTGGGCATCTTCAATGTGGTGCTCTTATTCTTCTTACTTTGCTTGGTGAGGTAGATTGCTAATATAATTTGATGACCCTTCACATACCTAACCATTTCCTTGGCTCTCTTGTAGAGTGTATCCATTGTTTTCAGTGCCATGGTGTCCTTGCGAAGCAGATTCAATGCATGAGCAGCACAGCCAATGGGTGTGATGTGAGGGTAGGACCAAGCAGCCTTCATGTTTGCAGCATTGTCTGTCACCAGTGCAAATACCTTCTGTGGTCCAAGGTCATTGTTGACTGCCTTCAGCTCATCTGCAATGTAGAGACCGGTGTGTCTGTTGGAGGGGTGAATGCTGGGCGAAGAACATTCAGAAATCTTTTCCAATACACATTGCCTGTGAGAATCGGAGGTGAACCAGTTGCATACACAGCTTGAGCAAGACCTTCATCAGCATTTCTCTGACTACATTCCTCTATTGAGTCAAAAAAACTTCTGATTCCAGGAGGACCCTTGAGCTGTTGCTATTGATAAGGTGTCTGATTCATCCTTTTCACCTCGAATAGAAGTAGAGGGACTTTTGTCAGAGGTTGCTTGTTGTGAGCGCTGAGGGAACTTTATGCAATTGGCCAGATGATACTGCATCTTTGTTGCATTCTTCACATCTGATTTGGCACAGTATTTGCAAACGTACACAGCTTATCCTTCTACATTAGCTGCAGTGAAATGTCTCCACACATCAGATAGTGCCCGTGGCGTTTTCCTGTAAAGATTTGTAAAAACAAATTGGAAGGAAAAAAGGTTTAGCATAAATAAAATCTAATTACCTTTATTTACAGAACAAAATACATCAATTCGTAGTCAAGAGCTCTGGAAAAGGTAATGTAGTGTTGACGTGTAAACGGAAATGCATCAACTCTGGTGTCGCTCAAGCAGTCAAATGTTTCAATCCTTAGTAACGCCAAGGTGTGGAGTCTTCCAGGCCAGTTTCATCTTCAAACATATTTTTCTCTTTCTCAACTTCTGGTCATCAGCTGTCAGATATAAAACACATTGTTAGTAGTGTGTTAGGCAACTCTGTTCTTGGAAAGCAACTCAGTGTGTAGGTTCTTTGCAGCACTGCAGTAGCACACTTGCTTCAGCTAATCATAGACCAGTCTTAAGACCTGGTTCTTTGAATGTGTGTTAAGTGATGGGCTGTAGCAAAAGCCTGCACACAGTAACTCTCCAGGACCAGAGTTGGAGAACCTTGGTTTGAACTTACAATATATTGCTGCAGAGTAAGTGTGCAAAGGGAATAAAACAATATGGTGGAAAATGCAACAATTGAATGGCCAAAGCCAAGGGGTGCAATACTGTCGACCAACCACAAGATTTTGCTAAATACACATGAATGTAAAGCAAGGTCAACAGGAGTCAATGAACTAAACATAAAGTCAAACATTAGTTCAATAGCTAGCTAGCTAACTATGTATGAAATCATTTTTGCGAACTCTGTTAGACTGGTCCAAAAGACAGGAGCCCAGTGCCAAATAGGTGGTGTAGAGAAATGTGATTCTCGTTAAATAGCTAGCAACAACCCTGTTACACACAAACTAGCTAGCTACCTATAAAATATTTTTTTTAATCCCTGCTAGTAAATTGATGTTAGCTAACGTTAGCTACATCTGGAGCTAGCCAAAAGTTAGCTGGCTAGTTAGCTAGCTCTCTTCATTCAGCTCGATAGCAAATAATTGAAATGCACAGCAAACATTAGATGTTCAGACATTAGACCTACTGTACACTCTTAGAAAAAAGGGTTCCAAAAGGGTTTTATTTGCGGATAAACATTTTGATCTGAAGAACCCTTTTTAGAACACAAGGGTTCTTTGTAATGCAAAGGGTTCAACCTAGAACCTTTAACACCCTAATAACAATTTTTAGATGGCAAGTAGGAATCTTTGTATGGTAAGATGGGTTCTACATTGAACCATATATAATATTTCCCAGCCTGCTGTATTCACGGTGCGATTTTCAGAATTGTTTGTTTTACTGTAGTATCTGTGTTTTTGCATGTACATTGATTCGTTGATCAGTTTCATGCTACAGAAAGATAAATAACATACCGTTTTCTAAACTAATCCAATCTGTTAATAGTTGGATTTATTGCACTCGCTACTGACATGATTGTTCCAGTTTAGATGATTGAGGTAGTCTCAGTATATCCTACTTTGGAAGTCATTCTGAATGCAGGTTGCAGGTGATCAACAATTCCACATGTTGGATAGCCTAACTCTGTCTGGATTACTTGGAGTGATTACTGTAAACTGTCAGATGTGGTGTGTCCGGATGTATCCAAGGACCTGGATTCAGTGCTGCTATGTATCAGAATCTGACATAAAATCTGACACATTTCTAGCTGATACTTTCGAAACTCCACTATTCAGGTCCGGAACGTTTGATGTCAAGATGAAAATGACACTGTAAGACACACATTGATACAGGTCATTTTAGGCAGTGTTAGGGTACATGAGAAAATGGTCAGCTTTGATTTACAACTTGTGAAAGCTGTGTCGTATCAGGGCAGACAAACGTTATAGTTAGCTGGTAACTCAAACTAATGACTCCAGGTTCTCCAGGGGGTTCAGCAGTAAAGAACACATTATCATGACCTAAACCAGATAACCCCTCTATATTCCCAGGGAAGGGCTGACTGCTGACCTGGAAGCACACCCATCTCCTTCAGAAACATCCATCCAGAAAACCTCTGGTTCTGATCAGGCTTACTAATCATCCCCTACTGTAGACTGGTCCCAGATCTGTTTGCACTGTCTTGCCAACTCATGGCCATGGGAGTTGGTAAGACAGCACAAACAGATCTGGGATCAAGCTAGACTTCACCTACACAGTGGAACTACTGCATCATCGTCTATCTCCAGACTAGAGGATTCTAGATGTCTGTCTGTGATTGCTCACTACACATGCAACATCGTCTACATGGCAGAATCTATCGGTTTACCACGTCGTTGATTTTTACGTTTTCAACACAGTGTAACAAATTAAAAGAAATGTGTTGAGTAATATCATTCCAATATCAACACAGCTTTGGAGTAGCCCCAAGAAGGCACCATTCTCCACTGAAATTATATAAATGAAACAGTTTTTATTTCAGTTGTGATATGAAACACTTTTTATGATTAGGCATACTGTACAAATGAACACGTTAACACTCACACATGATAATACTCTTTACTGATAATAATTGACATATAATTAATAAGGGGGGTGTGTTGTTTCCTGTGGCTATTGGTTTGTACCATTTACTGGTATTGGCCTTTCTTTTGTTGAGAAATATTTGCAGTAAATACCCATATGTCTGGTTTTCCTTTTCTGTTTCCAAATTGGATCCGGTATATTTTTTTTTAGACAAGCCTTAGGTCAATACAATTCAGTTTTAATTGTGTGGTGGTTTAATACAACATTTAGTTGTCCTAGAACTCGTAGCAAACAGAAAGTCCCTGGCCCAAAGCTCATCAAATATGGTGACAATGACAAGGTGAGAACAAAACAGAACCGTTCTCACAACTATCAAGACCTACGCTTTCTATAATGATGTCATTTGAACTGTACAAGGATCAGATATATAATGACACAAATGTATTTCTACTAACGTTAATCCCACGTGTCATCAGAGGTAGAGATTGACCTCAGTTCAATGTTTATAGAGTACAGAGAGAAAGTCTGGTAATAACTTGAGACCAATAGGACACAGGTGTCCTGGGTAGAGCTGGGTAATATGGACAAAATCCATATTGCGATGATTTGCCTCAATTGATGCGATATGGATAAATAGAATGATACATTTATAACATTAATGTACACCATCTTTTAAAATGATCCTTTAAACTACTGTTACTAGGTTGATGGTTGTAGGCATCAATTGTCCAATTAACAATTTCTCATATTAGCAAACTGCACCTTTCTCTAGTACAGGCTACTTATCGTAATAAACAATAACTGCAGAAGGCCTGCGTTAAGTGATTGGCATGGTCGGTGTCGATAATCTTTGGTTTTATCATCCCAGTTCTAGCCCTGGGTGTGGTGGGTGGAGTTAGTTAAAGTTTGAGGATCTTGTCCTTCAGGTGACCAGCGCTGCCAGATTTACAGTTTTAGAGCCTGAGGAAAGGAATGTCTGCTTTAGGATCGACCAGTGGTTGAACTACTATTCCTGGTTTTACTTAACTGGGGTGAGTTTTAGAAAAACATTGATATCATCTTTAGCCGTAAGATCATCGTTCAACCATTGCCTAGTGCTAAATGTGATTTTTGTGCTTTTGCATTGGCTGCTTAGGACATGAGGGGCACATACTGTAAATAAAGAGAAAGAGGTGCATTTTGGGTACTTTGTCAAACTTGCATGACATGATTAACAGGCACAAAAAAGTCTGGAATGTTTTGCTTTTGGAAAACCATGCCCATTCTCGCTTTGACATTTTCAAGAACTAAAAACAAAGAAGGTAGAATGTGATTTAAAGGCCCAGTTTTTGATTTTCATGTGTTTGATATATACAGTTTTTCCACACTATGTGGTTGGAATAATACTGTGAAATTGTGAAAATAATGATAATGCCCTTTTAGTGTAAGAGCTGTTTGAAAAGAAATGTCTGCCTGTTTTGGTGGGATGGAGTTTTGGCTAATTTTGGTTAATTAGTTAATTGACCAATAAGAAAGAGAGTTCAAACCTCTCTACCAATAACAGCTCGTTTTCAGTTCTCCCCTTCCCACTCAGACCACTCCCAGACAGTCCTAGGAAAATTCTTGCTTGAGAAATTGCTCTTTGCTGAGAAGCTTTTTTTTGTTTATTTTTGACCAGTAAGGTACTTAATTGCTTGCTACACAGAAATTATTTGATTTTGAGATAAAAAAATGGCTGCATTTGGGCATTTAGTGGTTGAAACATGGGTGATAAATAGCTGACTTACTGACTCCAGCTAGCTGACTCTGTCTTTATCTAGATCTTGATTTAAAGAACTTTAATTCCTTGAGCTCTATGAGGGCATTTTTATTTGACTCTCTTTGGGAAGTTGTTGCTGTATATTAGCCATCTGGCTGCCTTGTTCACAGCTTCCACAAAGTCCCCCAGCAGAATCAATGGAACCTTTTCACAAAGCTTCAAACACATTTCAGTGTTTTGGTCTCTTTTTCTAATGGTTTGTTGTAATTAATTAAGTAAAGGTTGTTGTCTGCGTCAATAGGAATCATTCCCCTAGGTCTGGAACTGTCAAACTGCTTTATTCATAAAAAATACTACAATAACATTCCTTGAATACCTGGGCAAAAATGAAAACGTGGGTGTATCGGGGCCAAAGCCACACACTACTCGATATGTAAATGTTGACTATACTGCTTGTTGTTTTCGGTCTGAAAGGGAGTCTTTGTTATCTTATGATTCATGGAGTTTCTCCAATATTTAACGCTTTTATCCATTTGTTCTTGATTAAAAAGTAACGGGAGAATACTTGTTGTTTCACTGTGTGCTCGTTCAGCATCTGGATCCGATAAGCTCCATTTTGCCTTCTGCTGAACTTAAAAAAAAGGGGGGCAAAGACGTTCCAGAAGTTTTTATCCCACTGCTGGTGGAACAAGGCACTATGCAATAAAATACTGTGGAATTTTTCTCAAGAAAAGTTCACCATTTGTACCTCACTGGTTTTAGGCTTTTCACTGGAAATATACCTGCATCACATTAGGTGAGAGGCTTTGGAAACGGTGTGAATTTCATAGCGGCGAGGTTTGGAGCAAAGCAAAGCAACCTGGGTCATTAAAAGGTTATTTTTATGTAAAGGTTGACTTTACTATGGGGTTCAAAGGTCAGATACAGCTGGGCTGCATCTGTTTTCTGTCCTCACGCCCTCCATCCTCCATCCTCTCGGGTTCCACTCGGTTCCTCTCGACCTTCAGTTGGAACGGTTCCTCGACAAAAGGAAGTTTCCATGATAGATTTCTATCACATTCCCCCTGATGCCATGCGTGTGTGTTGTATGAAAGGAGACGGCAAGGCTGTTACTAATTGATGCAGTATGTTCATGATCAAGCCTTTCTAATGGCCATGGCCTCTCAACCTGGTGTTGTAATGGGAAAATCCGGGACTGTTCTATTTTGACTGCAATATTTTGAAACACAGACACAGACTCCAGACTGATGGCATTTGAGCATTGCAATCAAGTAATAAAAACACAGCCATGAAACCCAAAATGGAGGACATTCCTTTCAATCCCCAAATCCAACCCCCATCATTATTAGCCATTGTTTGTCCCTTCTGAGCAAACGCAGACACACTTCTGCCCAAGCTTTTCAATGACTATATTCTTGTCCCCTGATATGGGAAATCGTTTTGGGGTCTGCAGTTCTACTGAATCAGATAAGTAGTGGTTGTGTGGAGTGAAAATGGCTGTGTGTGTGTCTATCACCGTGGTGCAGGGGAAAGAATCTGAGTTAGCTGGACTGGAAGCAGTGACCCTGCAATCTCATGAGCCACTTCAGACTGTGAGTGCAGCCATTAGGGTGTGGAACTGAACAGACCGGCCGGTTGAGCAGTTCATGTTTTAGTTTATGACCCCTAGCCTCCAACCAGCTCCATCCAATGCCTGATCAACAGCAAAGACTGACACATTCTTCTTTCTCCTCACTCACATGCCACTTGGCTTTTTATATCTGTGTAGATGATGGAATGAGATGGGTGATCAAATAATATTCCTGGTCAGAAGTTTGACCCTCTCTTTGTCAGATTGAAGGATATCCTTTGTATGACACTCATGTTGTGAAGATTTCAGTGCCGTGCTAGTGACTGTTGGGGACAGTGAAACACTGTTCTCTCAAGAGTACATAGACTGCCCCAAAGGACCCTGGGACATCTTATTGGCCATCTTCCCACGATGCATCCGGATGGGCCAGAGTTGTTGAGCCAGGGCAGGGATTTGACAGGAGACTATGGTTGGGCTTGGTCATGATCCTCTATTGAAATAGCGAAAATAGGCTATTATTTTGATTTCATAGAGAAAAGTAGAGTTGCTTCATATATATTCTGTCTCATATAATTAAGTCAAGACGCTGTTGGTTTAAGTTGACAACCCATAGCTCCAATAATGGTTGTAGGGATTTTAGTCTTTTCATCAGTGTGTCTTTCAAGTAAGTGTCTGTTTGTGTTTTCTAAAGACGTTCCACCTTGCCAGTGTAGGGCTTAGAATGTCATGATAGTATGCTCTTGCAGTTGGTAGAGTAGTGTCATCGACTATGCCAGTTTTCACTCAACACCACCTTTATACACTGTAAGAACAGTAGTGTTATACCATTTAGCTATTGTCCAGACAAAATAATTGGGCATTCAGCTCAGCTCTCCAGGACAGCAGTACTGTTCTCCATCAGGGGTTATTATAATGATTGAGCATGGAAAGCAATGCAATGAGTCATCCTTTCCAACCCTAGTCCCCCATTCCCAGTCAGCCCTAGGCTCAGTCCTAGCCACAGTCTGGGCATCAGAACTACTGACTGAAGTGTTTTACAGGGTAATAGCATGATTCCCTTCTCTGGTAGCTAGCTCCACTCCAGAAACCTCTGGAGCAGTGGGGGTTTGTGCCGTTTAAGATTAGGGAGGCCCCATTTTTTTCAGAATCGTTGCCTTCCCACTGGGCACAGACATCAACGTCTAATTTTATTTACATTTGGTTGAGTTCTCAAATCA
Source organism: Oncorhynchus mykiss (assembly GCF_013265735.2). NCBI lineage: Eukaryota > Metazoa > Chordata > Actinopteri > Salmoniformes > Salmonidae > Oncorhynchus > Oncorhynchus mykiss. Next base: position 8,875,720 of record NC_048593.1, on the reverse strand, counting down.
CATTAATTCAATGTGAAATCGACAGAAAATGTCACCATGTCATTGATTTTAGTGCAAAGTTTTCCACGTTGATTCAACTTCATCACATTTATTTTTGTCAGTTGAAATTGTCCACTTGGTTATTTCTATTACAGTGTATTGGATGACTGTCATTCATATTCCATTCACCCAGCTCAATGTAACAGTGATAGGTGTAGGCTACTACATGATACTCAAATGTGCTCTATACCCTACAACCTAGCCTACAAATTAACGTGTTAACTTAGGTGCATAGGTCGAGAGACAAATTGGAGAAAATATTTTCTAGAAATATTCTAAAATAAATTCATATTTTCTAGAAATAGGCATGGAATAATTGGTGAGACAACCCATATTCAAGAATAGCTTAGGAAAATTAAGGTGACAGGCAGTGAAACATTCAATACCATTTTGCACTTTTGCCTGCATTTAGCTGATCTGGGGTGTGATCATTAGTCCAAACAGTTGCAAACAGTTGTCGTTTCTATTGGACAAAATCAGGTCAAAATCAGGTCCAATAGGTCCATCCCCATTTCGTACCGTTTGTTTCCGTAATTTTTTAACATTTTGCAACAGAATCGTCAGAATGAATAGACCCCTGATCACCCGCATACACATTTCACATTCATAGCAGTCACAGAGGCCTACAGCATCATCACTTTGCTTGTTATATAATTCCTTCTCGCATCTACGCGCTCTCCTCCTCCCACCCTTTCCCTTATCTTGTTGACTTCAGTGCAGAACACAACAGCCGTCTGTGACCAGGCGAAAAAACGTATCCAAGCCAAATCTTCAAACCATAACCGCTAACTGCTACACAGCCTACATGTTGTCACCATATTAGCTAACGTCATAGTCAACCTAGCTAGCTACTAAAAATAATGCATTAGTAAACCCACAATCTAATCCATGTGTACAATGCTCTGGTGGCAATACACACACAAAAAAAGTGGGTTTCTCAAGGATTTTTTGGGAAGAGGATTGTTCAATGTGGAACCATAATGACTCAAAGAACCCTTTGAGATCTTCAATGGTTATTTAGAGTTCACAAAAGTGTTCTTTACTCTTTTAGTAATAATTCAAATGTAGGGGAGGCGGCTCATTAGACTATTTTGGGCATAGTTTGCGCACAGCTCTTTTTGTGCAACCGTGAGTGACAGTGTCATTCCAATTTACCTAATATGTTGTGTTATGCAATGGCTTGTTGCACATGATTATGGCCAGTGACAGTGTCTTGTGAAAGACTCCGGTATGGCCTTGTGTTACTTGACAATGTTAATAGAACCGTTCTCCATAAATGTTCCTTAAAGAACCATAGAAAATGGGTCTATATAGCCCCAAAAGGGTTGTAACCATAGCAGAACCATTTTTTGGTGCTATTCAGAACCTTATTTAATGGTGCTTTATAGAACCTTAAAAAGATATTAGCACCAAAAAGGGTTCCACAATGGCTACAAACCAAAGAACCCCTATAAAAAAATGTTTTCAGTGTGCAGCTGTAGCTTATGCTTTCAGTACTAGATTCCTTCTCTGATCCTTTGATTGGATGCACAACATGTCAATTCATGCTGCAAGAGCTCTGATAGGTTGGAGGACGTCCTCCAGAAGTCATCATAATTACTGTCTAAGTATATGGAAGTATATGGAAGGGGGTAAGAACCATTACCCTCCTAGGTTTTGTATTGAAATCAATGTATCCAGCCTAGAGGAAGATGGAAAATAGCTGTCCGCTGGCCTCACCATTGTGCTACCCTAGAAGGTGCTGTTGAGGCTACTGTAGACCTTTATTGCAAAACAGTATGTTTTTATCAGTTATTTGGTGAAGTTAATATATTTAGTATTGTTTTATCTAAAAATGTAAAAATATTTTTATTTATTTTATGCTCTGGAGCCATTTTATTTATCCACTGCTCTGGAGCCATTCTATTGTTTTGCTTTATTAGGTCATCAAATGTGCTGGGGGTTGGGTGATAGTGTTTGGAAAGACTATATGAAAGAGAGACAGAGAGACAGACATAAAGAAACGGCCTCTGCTCACTTTGCATCGCTTAGACCCAGGGCAGGGCATCAGCCACACATGAACCTTGCTAACAGAGCCGTTATAGGTGGAACAAAACGAGGTTGAACAACACAGAACGTGTGAATCTCACATCACTGGAGAAGTCAGTTGATTAGCGCCTGTAAAACTGAACTCGTTTTTGAAAGAAAGTATGTTCTGTAAACGATGGTTGATTCCATCCCCGTTTCTGTAAAAAGTCCTGCTAGCGAAGCATGACTGATATGCCGGCGGAGGTAGTTCTCAGGCACAGAGCACAGAGCACAGACAAGTTACGGCGGACATAGAGTGACCCCAGTTAACACGGACGTCAGTTGTGCTGAGCTTTGAGAAGGCTGTACTGCTGTGTTATTATGGCGGGCCCTCCTCCTCTCCTTGTCCTCAGCTCTGCTGCAGAGCCACAGGCCACAGCCACACTCACTTCAGTAATTACTATCGCATAGAGTTGTGGTTGATGTTATGGAAGACATTCTCTGTGCTTTTATTCTCTCTTTCTCTCATCCCTTCTGAGAGTGATATAAAAAGATTTGTATTTATTATGGATCCCCATTAGCCAAGGCAGCAGTTACTCTTCCTGGGGTCCGCAAAATTAAGGCAGTTATACATAAAAACATAGCAGTACATTTTTACAACAGATTTCACAACATATTAAGTGTGTGACCTCTGGCCCCTACTCTATTACCACATATCTACAACACAAAATCCATGTGTACGTGTGGGTATAGTGGCTTATGTTATCGTGTGTTTGTATGCATGTGTCGGTGCCTATGTTTGTGTTGCTTGAAAGAGTTAGAATGACACTCATTTCCTTTTATCTGCTCTCTCTCGTTTGTCTTTCACATAAATGTTTTCTAGTTCTATCAGTAATTCTCTCTATCTCACGCTTGCTCTCTCTTTCTCTCTCTCTCTCTTTAAGAGAAAGTGAGGTGAAAGAGGAGTTAGTGTGTTCCTTCTTCACCTGGCCGGTGGGCTCTATGTCTCCTCTCTTAGTGTCAGCCGGTAGTGTCAGGCCAGGGCAGGACAACCAATCCCCCCACCCGCTCAAAACTGGGACAGGAAATGGCTGCCATGGAGACATTGGAAGCGAGTTCCAAAGATTTTTCACAGGGTTTAGAGTAGATCTCCTGGCAAGTTCGGTCTGTGAACAAGTCCGACTGGTGTTTGACTGGTCATTAGAGCCCACATTATGAATAAAACGGTGCCAAAGGGAATGACGGATGTTTCAGGGGCTCCTGGCCAATTATGCTGTTTTGTGTATTTTTTTGCGCTGATTTGAACTTTTTTTGTACATAATTTTTCCACCATAATTTCCTATCAGAACAGCTATCACTAACCCCAATTTGCACGAGGACTTCTTCTTCAATGAGTCGGAGGCGAAAGACATTATGGCCCTAATCCACGACACTCAAAGAAGAAGATGAAGGCGCTAATAGAGGCTAGCGCGCGGGCACCCTGATGAGGCTAAGGCAGTGAAGGAATAAATTGCCTCTTCCCTCTGTTCTATTGACTAGTGTGCAATCGCTAGAGAATAAACTGGACAAGCTCTGTTTGAGACTATCTTATCAACGGGACATTAACAACTGTAATATAATATGCTTCTCGGAGTCATGGCTGAACAAGACATGGATAATGTACATCTGTTTTTTCTATGCATAGGCAGTACAGAACGGCAGAGTCCGGTCAGATGGGGTGGGGCGGGGTGGGGCAGGGAGGGGGTGGTTTGTGTCTCTTTATTAACAACAGCTGGTGCGCAATCTCTAATATTAAGGAAGTCTCAAGGTTCTGCTCACCTGAGTTAGAGTACGTCATGATAAGCTGCCAGTTCAACAACTTTTTGTTGTTGTTGTTCCCCTCTAATCAGGGATTGATTTAGACCTGGGACACCAGGTGTGTGTTATTAATTATCAGGTAGAACAGAAAACCTCGTAGGGAAGAAATAGGCAACCCTGTTCCTGGAGTGCCGCAGGCACACTGAGAAACGTAGTTAATTAATCATTTTGGTGATTACCTAAATTCAAAACACCTGGTCTTCCAGGTCAGTTAAATGATAAAAAATGAAGCACCTGCAGAACTCCAGGACCAGGGTTGCCTTTCCCTGTCATAGGGTAAGAGTTGAGTACCCCTGCTGTAGACAATACTATTTGCCAAGAGAGTTTTCATCTGTATTTTTCATAGCTGTATATTTACCACCACAAACTGATGCTGGCACTAAGACCGCACTCAACAAGCTGTATACGGCCATAAGCAAACAAGAAAATGCTCATCCAGAGGTGACACTTCTAGTGGCCGGTGACTTTAAGGCAGGACAACTGAAATCCATTTTACCTCATTTCTACCAGCATGTCTGTCACCTGTGCAACTAGAGGGGAAAAAAAACTCTAGATCACCTTTACTCCACACACAGAGACGCATACAAAGATCTACCCTTCCGTCCTCCGTTTGGCAAATTGGGACCATAACTCTATCCTACTGATTCCTGCTTACAAGCAAAAACTCAAACAGGAAGTACTAGTAATGCGCTCAATAAGGAAGTGATCCAATGAAGTGGATGCTAAACTACGGGGCTGTTTCGCTAACACAGACTGGAATATGTTCCGGGATTCATCCAATGGCATTGAGGAGTTTACCACATCAGTGACTGACTTCATTAATAAGTCCATCGATGACGTTGTCCCCACAGTGACCGTACGTACATATCCCAGGCAACATCCGCACTGAGCTAAAGACTAGAGCTGCTGCTTTCAAGGAGCAGGACACTAAACTGGACGCTTATAAGAAATCCCGCTACGCCCTCCGATGAACCATGAAACAGGCAAAGTTTCAATACAGGACTAAGATAGATGCTCGTCGGATGTGGCACTGAAATGTATTTTTTTTTCAATACATTTTGTAATCTTTAGATATAGTTTTTCACATTTCTAAGGCACTGGCTTGAAATGTAATTTCATGAGTAGTTTTGTTATAATTTTGGGTGTCATGTTGAATATTGATCCATAACTTTGGATAAGTAGGCCACAAAGCCTGTTAGAACGTATGTATCATTGGCTCAGTGACAGTGCTTTCTGTCAAAACTTTCTGGGTCATTGAGTTCCCTGATGATGACATGGAATTGTGGTTTGTGTCTGTGAATAAAGGTAGGCATTTTACTTTCTACTTGTTCCTGCATTTGAAAGGAAACAGCTCAGGTTCGATTCATCATTTCCTCAAGAAAAGTCAAAGCAATTCACATAATTGTTTCAAAGTGGGTCACTATAGCAACAGCCAGACTGTTGAGATCTAGAAGTCTGATAGCCATTGGAAAGTACTGTCTGTTCTGCCGTGTGTGTTTATGTGTGTGTATGTTATGTCTTTTGTTAGTTTTACCCTGTTAGGATTATTGCACTTTAGCTTATTTTGTTTCTGCTCGTTGTTCGTCTTGTTCATGTCTGTCCAAATTGATGTTGGGAGAGAAGGTTTGTTCTGGAATTTCGAGCGCCGTCTTATTTTGTTGTTAGTCACCCAGCAGTCAACCCTCGGCCCTCAGAAGGAGATCAGCAGCGAGAGAGACAGAGGAGGCAAGGGGGCCCCAGGGAACGGTGAGAAATGGAAAGAGAGAGAAAGAGAGAGAGAGAGAGAGAGAGAGGTAGAGAGAGAGAGAGGGAGAGGTAGAGAGAAAGAGAGAGAGAGGTAGAGAGATAGGTAGAGAGAGAGAGAGAGAAAGAGAGAGAGAGGTAGAGAGAGAGAGAGAAAGAGAGAGAGAGAGAGAGGTAGAGAGAGAGAGAGAGAGAGAGAGAGAGAGAGAGGTAGAGAGGTAGAGAGAGAGAGAGAAAGAGAGAGAGAGAGAGAGTAAGTGAAAGAGAGACAGAAAGAAAGATAAGAGGGACTGAGAGAGTGGTAGACAAAGAGAGAAGCACGGAGAGAAAAGACAGAGCGAGAATCGAGAGGTAGAGGGAAGGGGGAGAGAGCATGGAGGAATAATAGTGAGGAGAGAAAGAAAAGAAAAGACGAGGGAATGACAAGTAAGGCCAGACGTCCTAAGAGGGAGCTACAGAAGGTGACAGCAGAAAGAGAGAGAGAGAGAGAGAGAGAGAGAATGCCTTCGTCTCTCAAGAGTGCCATTTCTTTGCAGCCAGTCTCACTGTAAACTGAGAGTTAAAGACTGAGCAGCAAGGCTGAGTCAGATTTTCCATCTTAGTCTGCTACTGAGGAGGGGAAGGAGGGGAGCAGAGGGGGAGGGGAGGAGAGGGGGGGGGGGGTCCCGGCAGACACTGATTTATCTCTCTCTGGTCTGAGACTCTGAGCCGCTCAGCGCTTGCTGTGGAGACGATGAAGTAAACCATCTGGTATTCCCTCTGCTAAAGCAATAAGGTCAGGGCTAAAGCCCCAGCAGAGTAGACCGAGAAGCACAGGCAAGCGCGCGTGCACACACACGCACACACACACACACACACACACACACACACACATGTGGTGAACGAGCACACACATGCAGGCAGATGGGCACACACGCTCAAACACACTCCTCTAGCTGGAGCTACTCCTGGCTTTGTGTCATTGTGTCTACCTGTGTGCATTTTGAAGTGAACAAACAGCTGTTTTATGCACTGTATCTATAGACACAAATATTTATCATTGTGGTGTCCTGATATTTGTGTTTATACGTTTATGTTGTAATTAAGTATGGGTGCTACAGGAATATTTAGATTTGTTTACATTTAAGCAAGGCTGTGTTTATACAGATTGTTGCTGTCTACTGTTGTAAACTAACTGTTCTGCTTGGTTGGTCATTCTAAAGATACACTCAACTCAGTTCATGTCGAGTGTGCGAGTGTGTGTGAAGAGTGTGAACAAGAGTGTGTTTTTGTCTCTGTGTGAACTTGTGCGTGCGTGCGTGTGTGTGACTGGAGAATCTTTGTCTGCATTCCCTTCGTTCTTTATCTTGTCTGGTGTTTCCTGTTATTCAAAGTGTGATTGGGAGCTAGCTGGAGTTATTCCCTATAGGAATAAGTTCCCCCTTTACCATATTAATTCAGCCACTTACTTAGACCCCGTAATGGGTCTGCAACCACCCCTGATCACTGTCAAACGCTCCCTGAAACACTTCTGCGAGCAGGCCTTTTGAATCTACCTGACCGGGGTATCCTGGAATGACATTGACCTCATCCTGTCAGTAGATGATGCCTGGCTATTCTTTAAAAGTGCCTTCCTCACCATCTTAAATAAGCATGCCCCTCTCAAAAAATTTAGAACTAGGAATAGATATAGTCCTTGGTTCACGCCAGACCTGTCTGCCCTTGACCAGCACAAAAACATCCTGTGGCGTTCTGCATTAGCATCGAATAGCCCCCGTGATATGCAACTTTTCAGGGAAGTTAGGAACAAATATACACAGGCAGTTAGAAAAGCCAAGGCTAGCTTTTTCAAACAGAAATTTGCATCCTGTAGTACTAACTCCAAAAAGTTCTGGGACACTGTAAAGTCCATGGAGAATAAGAGCACCTCCTCCTAGCTGCCCACTGCTCTGAGGCTAGGAAACATTGTCACCACCGATAAATCCGCTATAATTGAGAATTTCAATAAGCATTTCTCTACGGCTGGCCATGCTTTCCACATCGCTACCCCTACCCCGGTTAACAGCCCGGCACCCTCCACAGCAACCCGCCAAAGCCCCCACCATTTCTCCTTTACCCAAATCCAGATAGCCGATGTTCTGAAAGAGCTGCAAAATCTGGACACCTACAAATCGGCCGGGCTAGACAATCTGGACCCTCTCTTTCTAAAATGATCTGCCGAAATGGTAACAACCCCTATTACTAGCCTGTTCAACCTCTCTTTCGTATTGTCTGAGATTCCCAAAGATTGGAAAGCTGCCGCGGTCACCCCCCTCTTCAAAGGAGGTGACACTCTAGACCCAAACTGCTACAGACCTATCCTACCTTGCCTTTCTAAGGTCTTTGAAAGCCAAGTTAACAAACAGATTACTGACCATTTCGAATCCCACCATACCTTCTCCGCTATGCAATCTGGTTTCAGAGCTGGTCATGGGTGCACCTCAGCCACGCTCAAGGTTCTAAACAACATCATAACCGCCATCGATAAGAGACATTACTGTGCAGCCGTATTCATCGACCTGGCCAAGGCTTTCGACTCTGTCAATCACAACATTCTTATTGGCAGACTCAACAGCCTTGGTTTCTCAAATGATTGCCTCGCCTGGTTTACCAACTACTTCTCTGATAGAGTTCAGTGTGTCAAATCGGAGGGCCTGTTGTCTGGACCTCTGACAGTCTCTATGGGTGTGCCACAAGGTTCAAATCTCGGGCCGACTCTCTTTTCTGTATACATCAATGATGTTGCTCTTGCTGCTGGTGATTCTCTGATCCACCTCTACGCAGACGACACCATTCTGTATACTTCTGGCCCCTCCTTGGAAACGGTGTCAACTAACCTCCAGACGAGCTTCAATGCCATACAACTCTCCTTCCGTGGCCTCCAACTGCTCTTAAACGCAAATAAAACTAAATGCATGCTTTTCAATCGATCGCTGCCCGCACCTGCTCGCCCGTCCAGCATCACTACTCTGGACGGCTCTGACTTAGAATATGTGGACAACTACAAATACCTAGGTGTCTGGTTAGACTGTAAACTCTCCTTCCAGACTCACATTAAGCATCTCCAATCCAAAATTAAATCTAGAATCGGCTTCCTATATCGCAACAAAGCATTCTTCACTCATGCTGCTAAATATACCCTCGTAAAACTGACCATCCTACCGATCCTCGACTTCGGTGATGTCATCTATAAAATAGTCTCCAACACTCTACTCAACAAACTGGATGCAGTCTATCACAGTGCCATCCGTTTTGTCACCAAAGCCCCATACACTACCCACCATTGCGACCTGTACGCTCTCGTTGGTTGGCCCTCGCTTCATACTCGTCGCCAAGCACACTGGCTTCAGGTTATCTACATGTCTCTGCTAGGTAAAGCCACGCCTTATCTCAGCTCACTGGTCACCATAGCAGCACCCACTGGTAGCACACGCTCCAGCAGGTATATCTCACTGGTCACCCCCAAAGCCAATTTCTCCTTTGGTTGTCTTTCCTTCCAGTTCTCTGCTGCCCATGACTGGAACGAATTGCAAAAATCTCTGAAGCTGGAGACTCACATCTCCCTCACTAGCTTTAAGTACCAGCTGTCAGAGCAGTTTACAGATCACTGCACCTGTACTTAGCCTATCTGTAAACAGCCCATCTATCTACCTACCTCATCCCCATGCTGGTATTTATTTATTTATTTTGCTCCTTTGCACCCCAGTATCTCTACCTGCACATTCATCTTCTGCCGATCTACCATTCCAGTGTTTAATTGCTATATTGTAATTACTTCGCCACCATGGCCTATTTATTTCCTTAACTTACCACATTTGCACTCACTGTATATAGACTTTTTGTTTTCTTTTGTTCTACTGTATTATTGACTGTATGTTTTGTTTATTCCATGTGTAACTCTGTGTTGTTGTATCTGTCAAATTGCTACGCTTTATCTTGGCCAGGTCACAGTTGCAAATGAGAACTTGTTCTCAACTAGCCTACATGGTTAAATAAAGGTGAAATTCTGGTCAATATAATGAATAGTCAGTCTGTGGTCACAGACGATAACTGAAATGTGTTAGTCACACATGATATCTCAATTGGCCCAATGGGGGTGGGAACCTCCATCATTCGTGGGGGATGACATGTTTACCGTTGCCTTGTTTATGTTATGCGTGTTTCTGTTTCATGTTAAAATTGTTTTGGTGAGCGTGTGCGATGTGCGTGTGTGTGTGAGCAAGAGAGAGAGAGAGAGAGACAGAAACATTGAATTGAAACAAAGAAACAGAGACAGAAAGCGAGGGAGAGGGTAGCTAACACAACAGGGATCGGTTCAGAGGTACGCAAATGGTCAGTCAAATTAGGTAGACTGCTGTAATGCACAATGGGTTCAATGTAGCTGACGTTAGTGTGTGTGAGCAGGGGTGAGAGAGTGTGAGCCTGTCATTGGGTCTATGTGGTGGGCCGTAATGGGTGTAATGTAGCTGAGATTAGTGTGTGTGTGCACATGCGCGCACGTGTGTGTGTGAGTGTAAGCTTGAGTGTATGCGGGCGTATGTGCGTGCGTGTGTGTCCTGTCAGTGTGTCTATGTAGACGGCTGTGATGGGTGTTATGTTGTGGATGTAATGACCGCAGGCTAATCTTAGGCGCGAGTCATATGATTACCAAGCCAACACCCTCAGGTCACTGCTGATCACTACCTGTCAGTCGGGAGGGCAGCTGAGTGTTTTTTTTTAATGCTTGTGTGTGTGTGTGTTTGCGCACGTGTGTGTTTTTGCATGTTTGTGCGTGTGTGTCTGTGTTTTGAGGGTTAATTAAACACGAGTCAAAATATCCTGATGTACTATGTGTCACATCAGTCCTTTCCCCTTATAAGGCTCAGTGTCTAGATCTACATGTCTAGATCTACACTACTGGCATCCGTCCCAGTTGGGTAACAGTTTGATGAGAGTTGGATAGGAGTTGATATCCAAATAGCCCCCACCCACCCGCCCGCCGTCCTTCCCCATCTAGGATGCTGCGCTGTAGGAGGGGGAAGTTCAGTTTCCCACTCTGCCCTGGTTGTTTTCGCTGCTCTGGTTTCTAGGCGACGGGCAGACAGACGGACAGACAGGCGGGTGGACGGAGGGTCAGACACAGAGACAGACTCCACGCTGCTGCTAATTGCTCTTTGTCCTCAGTGCGAGGTCAAGCATGTGCCTCACTGCCTGCAGCCTGGTTCAACCAGCCTGCAGGAGAAGGGAGGGGAGAACGTGGCTTCGTCCTATGTGGTACCCTATTCCCTATTTAGTGCACTACTTTTGAGCAGTAGGGCCATCTGGTCAAAAGTAGTGCACTATTTAGGGAACAGGGTGCCATTTGGGACGTTACCCGTGCAAAAAAGAAGAATGTTAATCCTGATTCCCGCTCTGTAGAGAACTCACCCTGATTTACTGGACCTGTTGCCTGCTGCCTGGCCTGCTCCCCCAGCAGGGAATGAGACGGTCCACATTGAATGGACTAGAGTCACTCTGAATGGACGTTGGTGTGTGTGTGGTGGGGGGTCGTTGCATGTGTGTGTGTGTGTCTGTGTGTTTGTGTGTGTGAGGAGATGTGGTGAAACGAGGAGCGCCCAGCAGAAATCAGAGAAAGAAAGAAACAGAGAAACAAAGAGATCAAGGAAGGGAGGCCAAGAGAAGGAGGGAGAGAGCGAGGGAGCCGAGAAGGGTTGTCAACCACACCAAGCCCTCTTCCCTCTTCTCAGTGAACAGTATGAAGAAATGTGATGTTTTATTTCTCTCATGTTAATTCATTTTCACTTGCAGTTATTTGATGAGTTAATTATCCCTTGCAGTGCTGCTAGGGTACCTCCCTAAGCCAGTCCATGTCTGGCAAAACAGATCTATCAAAATGTCCAACAAAAATGGTCTCTTCACACACGCTACTTATACAGGACCAGGAAGGGTTTCTTTGAAGTGACTAATAAGAGAGTGTGAGTAGATGGACAGACAGCACCCAGCAACGAGTTCAATATCAGCCTTTGGGAACTGAAGACACAGTAAAAGGACAGGGGGAGAGGAGGAGAGAGGGAGAGGGAAGAAAGGGGGAGATAGGGGGGAAGAGAGGAGAAAGGGAGAGAGGGTAGTTGCCTCAGTCACATCCCTCTGATATGGTACTGCCTCTTCAACAGATGGTGCTGTACCACAAGGGTCTGATCAGGAGTCTCTGAGGTTTTCTACTAATTCCATTCAAGTAGGTTTTTTCTCTCCTGTAAGCTCAATGCGCACATTGCACAGTATCTGTAGAGATAAATCCGATCAAGCCTGAACTGTGTGATGTCGTAGGGAGTTGTAGTTTCCAACACGCCAATATTCTACATAGTTTAGCGCAGAAAACGTGTTAATTAACTACAACATTTGACCGGCCGGTCTGTGTGTTTCTTTTACACCTGCTATGTTAGGTTAGTGTAGGGCAGACACGGAGAGAGAGGAGACAGAGGAATGCGTAATTTGAGCGCTATAGAGAGCAGTTGCTTCATAGGTATCTTTACCAGAAAATACATGCTCTTAAGTCATGCGTCAAACTCATTCCACGGAGGGCCGAGTGTCTGTGGGTTTTCGCTCCACCCTTGTACTTGATTGATGAATTAAGGTCACTAGTAAGGAACTCCCCTCACCTAGTTGTCTAGGTCTTAATTGAAAGGAAAAAGCAAAAACCTGCAGACACTGAGCTCTCCTTGGAATGAGTTAGACACTTCTGAAGTGATTGATAGTTTGTTATTTAGCAGTCATAAAAGTATACCTTATTCACTTTGAAGAACTACTAAAATAGTGATTTAGTCAGACAGCATAGGCGGCAGCTCTATGGAGATGAGATGATGACTTGAAATGAAATAATAAAGTCACCAAATTAAACCAATGTAATATACCGGTACACAACAACTGAAATAGTTCATTAAAGTAAAGTAATGTGAATACATGATTGTTAATAAGTGATAAGCAGTAATGGGCAATCACTACCATCGTGGGACTTTCATTCATTGTTTTATTCTGTGTCGTTACAGCACTCAACCCACATAATGCATAGAGCATTTAATGTAAAAATAAATGAATAAATTAAATCGGAATCAAACCAACCTCCAAAAGCAATAAGCGCTCAGCGCTACCATGTGAAACAGTCAGGCTCTTGTTTTGATCTGTGATGACCGTGAGGAAAGGGCAGTTGAATTGGACTATGACTGTAAGGCTACAGGTGTGTGTCACCTGGACCCTTACAGTCATAGTGTGTCAGTTAGCTCTTTTCCCTGCTGTGTTCCAGACTGCCCTACTCTGTGGTGTTTCTTTGTGGCAACTGTAGCCATGACCCAGTGGTCGGTTTGATGGTTGCAAAGACATTCTGCATCCAACTTTCTGTGGTTGTGATGGTGGTGACAGAGCATTATTACATTCTCAATTCACCTCATTTGTTTAAGAGCATATTGAATAATGACAGCTCTATCGAGTTCTTTGGTCGCAGAGTAAGACATCCCTGGACCCTGCCCGGCCCCAGTCAATTTCACACACAAACAGCACCTCTCTCTCTCGCCTCTCTGGGAGGTGTGGGCTGCGGTCAGCCTGTGTTTACCAAGGGAAACGCTCTGGCCCTAGCTTCAGTTGGGGGTCCATCGTGTTGCTCCCTCGAGCGAGCCGTCACGCTAAGTAGACAAACACTTCAGCTTAATGAGGTGTGATTGACAGCCATAGCTGTGTGCTGGGTGTAGTTTACTGCTACCTCAGGAGGGTCGGAGGAAGGTGAGGCAAGCGTGACCGGAGTTTGGGTGTGTGTGTGTGGTTGCCGAACTTGAGTTTTTTCCACTGTGGTTGAATTGGCCTAAACACACATCTTGCACACAGAAAACATGTGCACACACGTATGGGACAGATGTGAGGAAAAACGCCCATCCGTTTCATTTAAAGTCATAAAGGTTAAGCTATTTTTAGCCATTGCTTGTCGTCAATTAGATCAACGAGAACCGATTCCTCAATGTGCACCACATTCCAGATATGACACGTTGTCTCGTTCACATCCTGTGTACAAGACACAGGTTTGACTGATCAGACCCAGGCAGCAGCAGGGCACATTACATGTTTTACCTTACCAGCTGTTTTAGCAGACAGTGCTTGTGTCAGTGGAACTAACATTTCTGCCTACTGAAAAAAACATGTTTCTGTATGTAGGGTTTTTACTCTCTGGACAGAAGGAGATGTTAAGTCACCCACCTTCCCTTTCCCTCCTGTCCAGTAAGCAGCTAATTGCCCCTCTCCCCCTCCCAGTAGTGGTAGGAGGGTAGGACACCCCATCCTGCCTTACCACAATGTAATGATGAGAATACCTCTATCACAGGGACTCATCGGGGCATCAGAGCAAGGCAGAAAATAACCATCAGGAAGGAGAGGAAATTAAGAAAAGACGAGGAGAGATTTGTGAAAGGAGTAGACGGCTGGATAGAGGGAGAGGAAAAGGGGAGATTACGGGTGGAGGGGAAAGAGAGAGGGTATCCTGATAACCATGGCTTCCTCCCCAAAAGCTGCTGATTTGTATCGGATTAGTTTGTGTCAGAGAGGATTAGCAAAACCAACAGGCCTCCGCAGGGGTCATGACATGGTTAGCGTCGGCTGGCTGATTGCGACCAAACTTCTTCCTCCCCTTCCTCCTCGTTTTCATCTACAAGCACTGCTCGATGACTTACGCAACAATGTCTTCTTTTACATCATGACTATAGTTCACATGATATGCCACAGCTATGTTGGGTAGGCTAAATCTGAAATGATACCCTGTCTTCAAATTAGGGCTGCGACCATACCAGTATCGCAATATTTATTTCCCATGGCAAAAATTTGAACACGAAGCAGACCAAACTGTCCTTTAAAAATCTGATGTCAGTAAAATATTGTGTGCTACAGCTTGGAGAATAAATTAATGGGACTCTGGATGACACTATATTGATGTTTGTTTCCAACATAAGATCTGTTTTCCTGAACAAGTTTTACGTTTTCTTTCCTTGCCGTGATACACCGGGTTAGCTGACAACCTCACGAAAACGATGCGCAATGCTTCAGTGGGGCGGAAGTCTCTGTTGTTGTTGTGATACTGGATGGCCAGGAAGCTAGCAACTATGACAATGAGCTGCCGTGTGGGGAATCGTCGGTGGCTCGTTTCAGCTAGTTCTATCTTGTTCTTGATAGCATGTCTTGTTTTTGAGTTGTTGTGACTGATGTCACGTCTATGGTAATATGGCTACAATTCACTAGCTAGGTAACCAACAACTGTAGCAATGCATTTGAGAAACAAGTGCTCATTCCGCAAGTGTATTTAGATTTTGAATAAACACTGGAGACTAAATATGTTTGACATGTTGTCAACAATCTAAGCCAACCCAGTCTGTTTTGCCCCATAGTTGCCCCATAGTCTATACTAACGAGTATCGTGATACTGGCATCATCCCCGCCCCATTTTCTATATAGCCTACATGACTTTTGATCAGAGCCCTATGTGACTCGTGGTGCCCTATACTGTAGGGAATAGGGTGTCATTTCAGACATTATTTAATGACTTAGACTTATATGCTACGGTACCATAGTGCTACTACTGAGGTAGTCCGATGGCTAGTTGGTCTCTCCAATGGAGCCAGTCACACTTTTTCTCTAAAGTAATTGCAGTCATCAGCTAATTGCTGCTGTCAGTGTGAAATGTTGTGACTGTTTGCTAAGTATAGAGCTGTTAGCTAACTGCAGCTGTTAGCTAATCCCCCAATTGCTAATGAAAGCTTGTACTAGCTCTTTGCTCATTGTAGTTATTTACTCTGTAGAGTAGACACACTCCTGCCTTTAAAATTGAGTGAAAGGAGAGCCAACAACCCCCCACAATATTTTCAACCTCGACCCTGCCTAGCTAAGCCTAACAGACAGACACGTGCTTCTAAGTTCAGGAGGGGTAGATATAACCATGTTAAATGGCTATGGCTTCTGGAACTGCAGAGTGGAGTTGGACGGGACCTTTAATAAGTATATCGGTTATTTATTGATTTGGTATCTTGTAGGGCTGGGACGATAACCAGTATACCGATACTCGTTAGTTACGTGGCAAGGAAACCAAACGCAAAGCGAATTTACCTCCTTTAAGGGAAACAGCCCTAATGTCAGAAACAAACATCATTATGTTGTCATCCAGAGTAACATTTATTTATTTTCCAAGCTGTAGAACATCATATTTTTTTTACAAACAGCAGGTTTTTAAAGGACCAAAGAGTTTGGCCTGCTTTGTTTTCTCTGTATTGTCCCAGATAGTATCTTGTAATTGGAGACTATAGACAACCCTATGAAGTTGTAGTGCCGATGCTGGGCTAGAGGAACCTATAGCTATCCTAGCTCAGTTGTGGTAACAGTGTGTGTGTGTGTGTGTGTGTGTGTGGGGGGGGGGGTTGAGCGGAGCGTCAGCAAGTCAACTAAAGTTGAACTCTTTGACTACCATATTCACATGACGCCTAGCAGCAGGAAGTGTGTTGGATTATGTCCTTATATGGATGTGGGGAGCCCTGGATCGGCAGTGGGGTCAGTCTGGATGAATGGTGGCTGTCTGAGGACTTAACAGAGACAGGGAGGAGAGGGGAATGGAGGATATGGCTAGAAGACAAACGACAGACTAAGACACCCGACATTCACCAGACACTAATTACTGTAAAACACGCTGGCATAACGTTGGCTAGAAGAAAGTATAGCCATCATAGTGTGACTCAGTGGATTTGAATGTATTCTGCTACGTACCTCCTACTACAAGGTCCTAAGTGATTTGATGGAGCTAGCTTATACAGAAGTTCCTACCTCAAGGTTACCCTATACCTAACACAAGGTTCCTAAGTGATTTGATGGAGCTAGCTTATACAGAAGTTCCTACCTCAAGGTTACCCTATACCTAACCCAAGGTTCCTAAGTGATTTGATGGAGCTAGCTTATACAGAAGTTCCTACCTCAAGGTTACCCTATACCTAACACAAGGTCCTAAGTGATTTTTGGGTGTTTAACTAAAGCCTGTTGTTACTATGAGAGCTCAGTGGGTTTGAGTGTTTTCAGACGGTAATTTTTGTTCACATCAAGTTAGACTTGAGGGTTATAGACAGACGCCACTGTGTTCAGCCACTGTGTAATCAGGAGAGAGAGGGATGCCCTGAAGATATTGAGTTAGGTGGGGTTTCATGATGATGAACGGAGGAACGTCTAGGAGTGTGTGAGTGGTCAGATTGACATATTTTGTTATGTTTCAGACAACTTTCTACTCTATGTTTCACGTTTTTTTCACTTATAGAAAGAGACTATGCATTGGTGTGTGCCCGCACATGTGTAAACTATGTGAGTGAGTGCATGTGTGTCTATGTGTGTGACAGTTCTGTCTTGATGTGATGCCCAGTGGCCCTAGCAATCTCTCAGTGTTCTTCTGTGGTGGCTGTCGTGAGGTTTCATCCCGCTCCACCTCCGCCCATATCGGCCTCCTCCCATGGGCCTTGTGGCTGTGGGTTTCCCGGGAGACCGACGGGCTCTGGGCTGTTGGCAGGTTGAAGATAAACAGTGTGGTGGTATGGGATTGACAGGGAGCAGTATGAGAATGGCAGGCAGCATTCCCAAATTGCCCTAGAGAAAAGGTAGAGCAGGTTCATGCGTTCACAGAGTATTCTATTCTTGTAGATACAGTGTGTCCTCTGGAGACTCATGTGGATAGGATTTCAGAGGTATTGTCTCTCAAAATAGTTTTGTTTTACACATTTTTTTTGACTAGTGTTGATGTAAGTTTATGTTTCACTTCATTTTGACAGGGGGGAACTATCCGACTGTAGTAGAGGTCTTTTAGACGAGTTATCACATTTCAGTCAGTCAGAAATGCCAGTGATAGTCATTCTCTATCTGGCCTGGGTAATTCCAGTCCTCGCGGAGCCTGATTGGTGTCACACCTTTCCCCCATCCCTACCAAACACACCTGATTTAAACAAATTACATTTTTAACTGAAGATCATGATTAGTTGATTATTGGAGCCAGGTGTGTTAGCTGGGGCTGAGGCAAAAGTGTGACACTAATCAGCCCCCCCCCCCCCCCCCCCCCAGCTGATAGAGGAAACAAGGGAAGGGTTTGGATAATGAGGGAGAGAGACAACTTAAGAAAATTAACAACAATGACAAATGGTTTGATGAATAATGAAAAAAACCTAAGAAAAAATTGAGAAACCTATCCAACCCAAAACATAGAGACCCAGAAAACCTAAGCCTTCACTATGGTGAATCACTAAAACAATACAGAAATACACTACAGAAAAAGAAGGAACAGCATGTAAGAAATCAGTTCAATGTAATTGAAGAATCCATAGAATATAACCACTTTGGGAAAATTGGAAAACTCTAAACAAACAACAACACAAAGACATATCTATCCAAAATGGAGATGTATGGATAAACCACTTATCCAATCTTTTTGGCTCTATAACAAAGAACAAACAGAAAAAAACATATACACGATGAAATACAAATATTTGAATCAACTATTAAAGACTACCAGAACCCACTGGATTTTCCAATTACATTGAATGAACTACAGGACAAAATACAAACCCTCCAACCCAAAAAGGTCTGTGGGGTTGATGGTATCCTAAATGAAATATACAGACCACACATTCCAATTGTATTTACTTAAACTCTTTAACATCATCCTCAGCTCTGGCATCTTCCCTAATATTTGGAACCAAGGACTGATCACCCCAATCCACAAAAGTGGAGACAAATTTGACCCCAATAACTACCGGGGGATATGGGTCAACAGCAACCTTGGGAAAATCCTCTGCGTTATCATTAACAGCAGACTCGTACGTTTCCTCAGCGAAAACAATGCACTGAGCAAATGTCAAATGGGCTTTTTACCACATATTTACCCTGCACACCCTAATTGACAAACAAACAAACCATAACAAAGGCAAAGTCTTCACGTGCTTTGTTGATTTCAAAAAAGCTTTCGACTCAATTTGGCATGAGGGTCTGCTATACAAATTGATGGAAACTGGTGTTGGGGGAAAAAGATATCACATAAATTGGCAAGAAAGACACACATTTCTTTCCACAGGGCCGGGGTGTGAGACAGGGATGCAGCTTAAGCCCCACCCTCTTCAACATATATATCAACAAATTGGCGAGGGCACTAGAACAGTCTGCGGCACCCAGCCTCACCCTGATAGAATTTGAAGCCAAATGTCTACTGTTTGCTGATGATCTGGTGCTTCTGTCCCCAGACAAGGAGGGCCTACAGCAGCACCTAGATCTTCTGCACAGATTCTGTCAGACCTGGGCCCTGACAGTAAATGTCAGTAAGACAAAAATAATGGTGTTCCAAAAAAGGTCCAGTTGCCAGGACCACAAATATAAATTCCACAGGTAACTTCCACAAAGCTATGGACGATCTGAGAGACAAGGCAAGAAGGGCCTTCTATGCCATCAAAAGGAACATAAAATTCAACATATGAATTAGCATCTGGTAAAAAAAAATATTGAATCAGTTATAGAACCCTTGCATTTATGGTTGTGAGGTCTGGTCTTCACCAACCAAGAATTCACAAAATGGGACAAACACCAAATTGAGACTCTGCATGCAGAATTCTACAAATATATTTACAAAGAAACCTGAGCAAACAGGATTGAAGATAATTACTTGACACATTGGAAAGAATTAACAAAAAAAATAGAGCAAACTAGAACGCTATTTGGCCCTAAACAGAGAGTACACAGTGGCAGAATACCTGACCACTGTGACTGACCCAAAATTAAGGAAATTTTTGACTATGTACAGACTCAGTGAGCATAGCCTTGCTATTGAGAAAGGCCGCCGAAGTCAGACCTGGCTCTCAAGAGAAGACAGACTATGTGCACACTGCCCACCAAATGAGGTGGAAACTGAGCTACCCTTCCTAACCTCCTGCCAAATGTATGACCATATTAGAGACACATATTTCCCTCAGATTACACAGACCCACAAAGAATTCGAAAACAAAATCCAATTTTGATAAACTCCCATATGTATTGGGTGAAATACCACAGTGTGCAATCACAGCAGCAAGTTTTGTGACCTTTTGCCGCAAGAAAAGGGCAACCAGTGAAGAAGAAACACCATTATTTATGTTGATTTATTTTCCCTTTTGTAATTTAACAATTTGCACATCATTACAACACTGTGTATATAGACATAATTCAACAATTGAAATGTATGTACTGTTTATTTCACGTTTGTTGATCATCTATTTCACATGCTTTGGCAATGTAACCCATATGTTTCCCATGCCAATAAAGCCCCTTAAATTGAAATTGAATTGAGAGACAGCAGGAGAGAGTTTTGGATAGGGAGAGAGTTGGATAGGGAATCACCACATAGTTCGCATTCTTTCATCTGACTCCATTCCCACTTATTTTCCTCTTCATGATCAGCACACACCCATATGAAAGAGCTCTCTCTCTCTCTCTCTCCTTCTGTGTTTATACCGTATGTATCAGTCTGCGTTTTGACCTACCGTGAGTGTCGTTAGGTGTGTTTACATGTATGTGTGTGGGATGATTGTTCGTGCTGCGTGTGATATGGGTCAGATGCCTGTCCAGATTCAGATATTGTAAGAGCTCACATTTTCAAAGCTTTCTGGAGCTAGCTGACAGTGATGCAATGATATCATCGGCGGTAGAGGATGTGGAAGTTATGAAGGAAATGATTCCCCCTACAGCTGTGGAGGGTGACGGTGATCGATGGTCATGTGTATCTGTAGTCTGTTTGAATCTGGAATTTTGTTAAGAGCTGGAGTAGTTTATTTTGATTGATCTGTACTGCATGTGAGAGCCCTGTGTAATGACCTCCAGATGGAGTCTGTTGTGGAGCTCCCTCCCTCCATTCTTTCCATCCTCTCTCAGATGGTTGGGGCTATTGAAAGCTCCGCTCTGAACAGACTGATTAAGTGTCTGTGGTCCTGTCTGACCGGACACCCGATCCTCCCTGTTTTTACCTGTGTGTGTGTGTGTGTGTGTGAATATTTGAAGAGAGCTTTTCTCAGCCTTGCTGGAGTGGGTTCATCAGAACACAATAACGCAAACACAGCGCCAGAGAATGCGTGCTTTTGTCTTTGTTTTGGTTCTTAAAACCTTGCAATGAACAGTTCCTTCTATTGTTTTACTACCTTCAAATCACCTCCATTTTGTATTGACCACCCTGCACCCCTCACTTAGACCCGATGTGGTCCCTTTATGGGCCCATCCCTTCTCCTGTCTCCAGACCTTCAGTGTGACTCTGCTCTGAGTAGTCCTGGGCCTATGCTCCATGCTCTGGGCAGCAGCCTTGAGGCAGAGACCATTGCAGCTTCAGTACGCTGTAAACTAATTATTTGTTCATTTCATTCTACCAAAATATTTAAGGAAGTATTTGAAGTGATTTCATTTACTAAACATTTGATCCGATTTCTCTGTACTTAATCATTTTAAGTTCTTGCAACAACTTGCCATGTGGCTTCGTTTTTAGATGATTGTGGGTAATTCAACATTTTCTTACTTTATGATTATTTTACATAACGTTGTATGCATGTTTGAAGAAAGAAAAGTCGATTTCTATATTCGTATTAAGCAGCTTGTTGTAACCAAGAGGTGTAATGGCTCATGACGAAAGGCTATCGAACCCGTCAAGAACATTGATGTTCAATGATGAGACGACCCCTTCCCACCGCCACTATTCTTAATGACAGAGGCAAATGCAACATCCTGTAGCGCTTGCGGTTTGACCCCGTTACTGCTGGTGGACTGGGCACTGTGCTCAACAAAGTGGGTTCAAATTGTGAATGATCAAATACATTGCACAATGTTTAACATGAAACGCTTGTGGAACACTTTTATTTTGGGTTTACTAAATAATTGTGTTACTTCAACTCATATTGAATCATATTATCTCAAAATCCGTCACATTTTTATGGCTAGTATTAATTCCCTGGACTTTATTTGTGTAAATTCAAACTACTTGTTCAAGTTTTTTTTTACTCAATAGGACATCACATTTACTCAAGTAGATGAAACACCTAATTTCTTACAGTGTAGCATCTGTCCGACACAGCTGTTTGTTCTTGGCTTGTTGGGGTTATTTTGGCCAGCATGCGTAAGGTCACGGGTTCAACCAAAATGTCACACCCTGTCCTAACACAACCGTGCTGCTCCTGCTCCTGCACCTTTACTACCCCTGCAGTGCTCCGGAGGAAACCCCAAGGCCCTGCCTGAGAGTGTGCTAATTGCATGTTTTTGGGAAGGAAGCGGGAGACAGCTGGAGCTTTAGTGTGTGGTGGATGAATGGATGGAGAGATGGACTCTGTCATGGCTCTAGTGCGTCATTGCATCCACACAATTGGCATAGAAGTTGCCTTTATCCCTTATTCAAGTACAGATTTTTTAAACCCCCTAATGGTTAAGATTTGGAAATTGGGCACATGAATCTGATCCTAGATCTGTGGTTAGAGTGTAGGACACACTCTCACAGTTTAGGGTGTTCATATAACTGTCCCCCTGTCTCATCAGTGAGAGAATAGGGGTCAGAGGGGACTGGATAGAAAGAAGGCGTCTGGAGTGCACCTACTGTACTTTAAGCAGGTACCAGCTAATGGCTAGTGAAAGGAGGATCTGTTTATCTGTCTACAGCCTGAATAATTGGTTTACTTGGAATGGATACTGACAGTCTCTCCTGTTGTGGGGGGCTTTTAACGCTGTGGGTGGCATGGATTTGTGCTGTGGTATACTTTATTGTGATTATTGAGAGATGTGAGTCTGAATTTGAAATGAGTGTCTTTATATGAGTCCAACCTACAATCTGTCTCTCCCTCTTTCCCTCTGTAGTGGAGCCAGCGGACCTCTTGAAGATTTTAGATTTTCCCAGTTTACCTGACGGCGTTACGAAAACGACAGGTTTCTGCGCGCATAGGAAGTCAACAAAAGGAGCCGATGTGGCCTACAGAGTATCCAAAGAAGCCCAGCTCAGCGCCCCCACCAAACAACTGTACCCTGGTAAGTACCTGATTATGACCATTCACTAATTGGTTGATCTCCTTTGACCTTTGAACTGAAATGATACCTGTTCCTTTCTTTCATGTCTTCCTCACTATCCCCTCCGATCGTCCCGTCCCTCTACTACCCCAATGTACAGATGACCTTGTTCACTGAAATATCATCTCATGCTTGTTAGTGGGATGCCAAAGATACTACCTAGCTAAGTTTGATCCTATTGGCTGCTCGTGGCCTCTCCTCTACTAAGTCTGTTCCTATTGGCTGCTCATGCCCTCTTCCCTACCTTTGGGCGTTGACTCAGATGAACTCGGTCCTAGTCAATAATAAAAAATAAAATAAAAACTACTTTAAAACACTGGTGTAATGTCTTAACCGTGGCTGGGGAGTCCCTGACTGCAGTAAGACTCCCAAAAGACCTGTCTCTTTTTCTCCCACCTGTGCCATTCCTCTCATCCCCTCACACGCCTCTGTTCCCCTTCCAACTAGCTACCCGTTTTATTGGCCGTTGCATCATGATGACATGATAGTGTACAGCACTGCAGATTGGGTGGGCCAAATGTGAAGACTCACCTACCGCTATAGACCCCAACACACTCATAGACCCCACACACACTCATAGACCCCACACACACACATAGACCCCAACACACTCATAGACCCCAACACACTCATAGACCCCAACACACTCATAGACCCCAACACACTCATAGACCCCAACACACTCATAGACCCCAACACACTCATAGACCCCACACACACACATAGACCCCAACACACTCATAGACCCCAACACACTCATAGACCCCAACACACTCATAGACCCCAACACACTCATAGACCCCACACACACTCATAGACCCCACACACACACATAGACCCCAACACACTCATAGACCCCAACACACTCATAGACCCCAACACACTCATAGACCCCAACACACTCATAGACCCCAACACACTCATAGACCCCACACACACACATAGACCCCAACACACTCATAGACCCCAACACACTCATAGACCCCAACACACTCATAGACCCCAACACACTCATAGACCCCAACACACTCATAGACCCCAACACACTCATAGACCCCACACACACACATAGACCCCAACACACTCATAGACCCCAACACACTCATAGACCCCAACACACTCATAGACCCCAACACACTCATAGACCCCAACACACTCATAGACCCCAACACACTCATAGACCCCAACACACTCATAGACCCCACACACACACATAGACCCCAACACACTCATAGACCCCAACACACTCATAGACCTCAACACACTCATAGACCCCAACACACTCATAGACCCCAACACACTCATAGACCCCACACACACACATAGACCCCAACACACTCATAGACCCCAACACACTCATAGACCCCAACACACTCATAGACCCCAACACACTCATAGACCCCAACACACTCATAGACCCCAACACACTCATAGACCCCAACACACTCATAGACCCCAACACACTCATAGACCCCAACACACTCATAGACCCCAACACACTCATAGACCCCAACACACTCATAGACCCCAACACACTCATAGACCCCAACACACTCATAGACCCCACACACACACATAGACCCCAACACACTCATAGACCCCAACACACTCATAGACCCCAACACACTCATAGACCCCAACACACTCATAGACCCCACACACACTCATAGACCCCACACACACACATAGACCCCAACACACTCATAGACCCCAACACACTCATAGACCCCAACACACTCATAGACCCCAACACACTCATAGACCCCAACACACTCATAGACCCCAACACACTCATAGACCCCAACACACTCATAGACCCCAACACACTCATAGACCCCAACACACTCATAGACCCCAACACACTCATAGACCCCAACACACACATAGACCCCAACACACTCATAGACCCCAACACACTCATAGACCCCAACACACTCATAGACCCCAACACACTCATAGACCCCAACACACTCATAGACCCCAACACACTCATAGACCCCAACACACTCATAGACCCCAACACACTCATAGACCCCAACACACTCATAGACCCCAACACACTCATAGACCCCAACACACTCATAGACCCCAACACACTCATAGACCCCAACACACTCATAGATATCAAAAGTGGCGCCGCACTGGATGGCCGCTGTTATGCAAGCTCCGACCCAACTTTGCTGTCTTGTGATTATTGTGTCGTTTAATTTGAGTCTATTTTCAGGTAACGTATCAGCTATTATTTCTTCCAACCGCCAAGAACTCTTAAACATCAGATCGCCAGTTTATTACCCCAATTCGGGCTTCTACTTCGACTCATCTGCCCAGGGCTCTCTGTAATTCCAACCCAATTTTTCGGGCTTCCCAAGAGGAAACACTGGCGTTACAGAGGCAAGAGAGGGGGGGGGGGGATCCTGTTGAGATTAAGGCGAAGGGAAAACTGGCCACCTCTTCCCTCCATTCTACTGGCCCCTTGTGGACACTTAATAATAAGATGGATGACCTCCGATCGCGGATTCGCTACCAACTGGACTCTCGGAGCTGTCAGAGCTGGCAAGAAAGGCATTTCCCTGTACTTGTGCGTGCGACATTAAAACTTTCAACTTGAAACACGCACGCCATGCGTGTTTCAAGTCTCTCACCGCCACCTCTCCCACGATCCCTCTGTGCTTCATGCGCCATAATTCACTTCAGTAAGCCTCAGCTCTGGTGGAGTGTTTGGATTGAACTTTAGCCAAACTCTATAGACCTGTCAGGTTGTGGTTTTTTCAAGCCTGTTGGCCTTACAAGTCTCAAGTTTTAATGTCACGTGCGCAAGTACAGTGAAATGATTATGACTATTGTTGAGTGGCTGATATTTCTACTCCAACGGCCAAGATCAGCTCTGTATAACACCATACCTCAGAACCAGAGGAGGCTGGTGGTGGGGGAGGTGGGGGGGACTTATTGTAATGGCTGGAATGGAATAAATGGAACGGTATCAAACACATCAAACGTCTGGAAACCACATGTTTAACTTCATTCCTTTTATGCCATTCCAGCCATTACAATGAACCCGACCTCCTGTAGCTCCTCCCACCAGCCTCCTGTAGCTCCTCCCACCAGCCTCCTCAGCTCATAACACATGCAGACTCTCTCTCTCTCTCTCTCTCTCTCTCTCTCTCTCTCTCTCTCTCTCTCCCTCGATTTTTCTTTACAATCTTCCTCACGTCTGTTCCGTCTGTGCACATCTGCATTGAATAAAGACGGCTCTCGTTCTGTTTCTAATTCAGACACACGAAAAAAGAAAATAAGAAAATGGGGAAAAAAAAGAAGAAGAGAGGGGCAGACCATCATAGGGGCATACTAATTCTTCCATTTTGGAAACCTCAAGCTCACATTCAGTGGGAATCATACTCCAGTAAAAATGCCTAGGTCTGGAAGGGGTGGCAGGATGGAGAGAGAGGCAGAGGGGGACGGACAGAGGGGAGGGAGGAGCGGGTTCCACTCTTCCTTCCCTTCTATTGTGCTGACGTGGCTCTGGCTTACTGTTCTGTGGTCCACAGCAGCCCTCTCTTTCTCTATCCTTGCTTTCTCCCTCTCTTTCTCCCCTCTTTTTTTATCTTTGTCTTATACCCTCTCTCTCTCTCTTTCACTGCTGCTTTTTCATTACTTTGTACTTTCTTTTAGTCTGTTTTATATTTTCTTTCTCTCACTCTGGTGCATCCTGGTTACTGTCGCTCAGAGAGATGTGCTAGCTAGCCAACATCTCTTCCTATTAGTCTGTTTTATATTTTCTTTCTCTCACTCTGGTGCATCCTGGTTACTGTCGCTCAGAGAGATGTGCTAGCTAGCCAACATCTCTTCCTATTGCATTCTGGGTTAGGCCGGCATATTTATTTATGTATGAAAGTTGTCAAACAGTGCAGAACCCTCAAACTGTGTCACCCAGACAGAAGCCCAATTTCTCTGGAATGTGTTATTGAAAATTCCCAAGCATTTCAAGTGGTTGACTGAAAGAGTTTTTAATGTCACGTGCACAAGTACAGTAAAGTGCGTTTCTTGCAAGCTCTAAACAAGTGTGTGTGTGTGGGAGAGGGGGATCGGATTCGGCAGTAGGGGGCAGAGAGAGAAAAACCTCAAATCCCAGTCTTGTGAGTTAAATTGACTGAAAATCCAGTTGGTTGACAGCCAAGTGTGTGAAGAATGTCTCCCTGATCACAGCATTTCTTTGAGCGGCCTAGAAGAGGCCTTGAGGAGGCTTGGCCAAGCGGATGTTTGATCCACATCAAGGGTTTTCCTAAAGGCTTAATCCAGAGCTGAGTTCAGACACAATGCTCTCCAAACAAGTTATGTTTACTTTGACATCAATATAGAGGCTAAAAGCTTTAACTTGGGCTTCTCTTCGGTTTACTTACAGCCTAATGAAATAGTCTCAAGCAACACTCTAGGAAGGACCAACCACAAACCTAACCCTTATATGAACTGTAACTCAGTAAAATTGTTGCGTGTTGCGTTTACCGAACAACATCGGAAGCATAGTAGAACCTTTGAAAAATACATTCCAGCCTCCCGGGTGGCGCAGTGGTCTAACGGCACTGCATCGCAGCGCAAGCTATGCCACCAGAGACTCTGCTCTGTCGCAGCCGGCCGCGACCGGGAGGTCCATGGGGCGAAGCACAATTGGCCTAGCGTCGTCCGGGTTAGGGAGGGTTTGGCTGGTAGGGATATCCTTGTCTCATCGCGCACCAGTGACTCTCGCGCACCAGCGACTCATCTTCAATGCCCTTGCTAATGGAAGGAGGTTTTCACTCAAAATCTCACGATACATGGCCCCATTCATTCTTTCCTTTACACGGATCAGTCGTCCTGGTCCCTTTGCAGAAAAACAGCCCCAAAGCATGATGTCTCCACCCCCATGCTTCACAGTAGGTATGGTGTTCTTTGGATGCAACTCAGCATTCTTTGTCCTCCAAACACGACGAGTTGAGTTTTAACCAAAAAGTTATATTTTGGTTTCATCTGACCATATGACATTCTCCCAATCTTCTTCTGGATCATCCAAATGCTCTCTAGCAAACTTCAGATGGGCCTGGCCATGTACTGGCTTAAGATGGGGGACACGTCTGGCACTGCAGGATTTTTAGTCCCTGGCGGCGTAGTGTGTTACTGATGGTAGGCTTTGTTACTTTGGTCCCAGCTCTCGGCAGGTCATTCACTAGGTCCCCCCGTGTGGTTCTGGGATTTTTTCCTCACCGTTCTTCTGATCATTTTGACCCCACGGGGTGAAATCTTGCGTGGAGCCCCAGATCGAGGGAGATTGTCAGTGGTCTTGTATGTCTTCCATTTCCTAATAATTGCTCCCACAGTTGATTTCTTCAAACCAAGCTGCTTACCTATTGCAGATTCAGCCTTCCCAGCCTGGTGCAGGTCTACAATTTTGTTTCTGGTGTCCTTTGACAGCTCTTTGGTCTTGGCCATAGTGGAGTTTGGAGTGTGACTGTTTGAGGTTGTGGACAGGTGTCTTTTATACTGATAACAAATTCAAACAGGTGCCATTAATACAGGTAACGAACGAGTGGAGGACAGAGGAGCCTCTTAAAGAAGAAGTTACAGGTCTGTGAGAGCCAGAAATCTTGCTTGTTTGTAGGTGACCAAATACTTATTTTCCACCATAATTTGCAAATAAATTCATAAAAAATCCTACAATGTGATTTTTTCCCCTCATTTTGTCTGTCATAGTTGAAGTGTACCTATGATGAAAATTACAGGCCTCTCTCATCTTTTTAAGTGGGAGAACTTGCACAATTCGTGGCTGACTAAATACTTTTTTGCCCCACTGTATGTATATGCTGTTCTATATCATCTACTGCATCTTGCCTATTTATATGTACATATTCTTACTCATCCTTTACATTTGTGTGTATAAGGTAGTCGTTGTGAATTTGTTAGATTACTTGTTAGATATTACTGCATTGTCGGAACTAGAAGCACCAGCATTTCGCTACACTCACACTAACATCTGCTAACCATGTGTATGTGACCAATAAAATTCGATTTGATTTGATTTATATATATATACAGTGCCTTGCGAAAGTATTCGGCCCCCTTGAACTTTGCGACCTTTTGCCACATTTCAGGCTTCAAACATAAAGATATAAAACTGTTTTTTTTTGTGAAGAATCAACAACAAGTGGGACACAATCATGAAGTGGAACGACATTTATTGGATATTTCAAACTTTTTTAACAAATCAAAAACTGAACAATTGGGCGTGCAAAATTATTCAGCCCCTTTACTTTCAGTGCAGCAAACTCTCTCCAGAAGTTCAGTGAGGATCTCTGAATGATCCAATGTTGACCTAAATGACTAATGATGATAAATACAATCCACCTGTGTGTAATCAAGTCTCCGTATAAATGCACCTGCACTGTGATAGTCTCAGAGGGCCGTCAAAAGCGCAGAGAGCATCATGAAGAACAAGGAACACACCAGGCAGGTCCGAGATACTGTTGTGAAGAAGTTTAAAGCCGGATTTGGATACAAAAAGATTTCCCAAGCTTTAAACATCCCAAGGAGCACTGTGCAAGTGATAATATTGAAATGGAAGGAGTATCAGACCACTGCAAATCTACCAAGACCTGGCCTTCCCTCTAAACTTTCAGCTCATACAAGGAGAAGACTGATCAGAGATGCAGCCAAGAGGCCCATGATCACTCTGGATGAACTGCAGAGATCTACAGCTGAGGTGGGAGACTCTGTCCATAGGACAACAATCAGTCGTATATTGCACAAATCTGGCCTTTATGGAAGAGTGGCAAGAAGAAAGCCATTTCTTAAAGATATTCATAAAAAGTGTTGTTTAAAGTTTGCCACAAGCCACCTGGGAGACACACCAAACATGTGGAAGAAGGTGCTCTGGTCAGATGAAACCAAAATTGAACTTTTTGGCAACAATGCAAAACGTTATGTTTGGCGTAAAAGCAACACAGCTGAACACACCATCCCCACTGTCAAACATGGTGGTGGCAGCATCATGGTTTGGGCCTGCTTTTCTTCAGCAGGGACAGGGAAGATGGTTAAAATTGATGGGAAGATGGATGGAGACAAATACAGGACCATTCTGGAAGAGAACCTGATGGAGTCTGCAAAAGACCTGAGACTGGGACGGAGATTTGTCTTCCAACAAGACAATGACCCAAAACATAAAGCAAAATCTACAATGGAATGGTTCAAAAATAAACATATCCAGGTGTTAGAATGGCCAAGTCAAAGTCCAAACCTGAATCCAATCGAGAATCTGTGGAAAGAACTGAAAACTGCTGTTCACAAATGCTCTCCATCCAACCTCACTGAGCTCGAGCTGTTTTGCAAGGAGGAATGGGAAAAAATGTCAGTCTCTCGATGTGCAAAACTGATAGAGACATACCCCAAGCGACTTACAGCTGTAATCGCAGCAAAAGGTGGCGCTACAAAGTATTAACTTAAGGGGGCTGAATAATTTTGCACGCCCAATTTTTCAGTTTTTGATTTGTTAAAAAAGTTTGAAATATCCAATAAATGTCGTTCCACTTCATGATTGTGTCCCACTCGTTGTTGATTCTTCACAAAAAAATACAGTTTTATATCTTTATGTTTGAAGCCTGAAATGTGGCAAAAGGTCGCAAAGTTCAAGGGGGCCGAATACTTTCGCAAGGCACTGTATATACAGTTGAAGTCGGAAGTTTACATTCACTTAGGTTGGAGTCATTAAAACTCATTTTTCAACCACTCCACAAATTTCTTGTAAACAAACTATAGTTTTGGCAAGTCGGTTAGGACATCTACTTTATGCATGACACAGGTAATTTTTCCAACAATTGTTTACAGACAGATTATTTCAGTTATAACTCACTGTATCACAGTTCAAGTGGGTCAGAAGGTTACGTACACTAAGTTGACTGTGCCTTTAAACAGGTTGGAAAATTCTAGAAAATGATGTCATGGCTTTAGAAGCTTCTGATTGACATAATTTGAGTCAATTGGAGGTGTACCTGTGGATGTTTTTCAAGAAATGCCTTCAAACTCAGTGCCTCTTTGCATGACATGGGAAAATCAAAAGAAACCAGTCAAGACCTCAGAAAAAATGGTAGATCTGTAGTCTGGTTCATCCTTGGGAGCAATTTCCAAACGCCTGAAGGTACCACATTCATCTGTACAAACAATAGTACGCAAGTATAAACACCATGGGACCACGCAGCTGTCATACCGCACAGGAAGAAGACGCGTTCTGTCTCCTAGAGATTAAAGTACTTTGGTGTGAAAAGTGCAAATCAATCCCAGAACAAGAGCAAATGACCTTGTGAAGATGCTGGAGGAAACCGGTACAAAAGCATCTATATTCACAGTAAAACGAGTCCTATATCAGTATAACCTGAAAAGCTGCTCAGCAAGGAAGAAGTCACTGCTCTAAAACCACCATAAAAAAATAGACTATAGTTTGCAACTGCACATGGGGACAAAGATCGTACTTTTTGGAGAAATGTCCTCTGGTCTGATGAAACAAAAGTATAACCTTTTGGCCATAATGACCATCGTTATGTTTGGAGTAAAAGGGGCGAGGCTTGCAAGCCAAAGAACACCATCCCAACCGTGAAGCACGGTGGTGGCAGCATCATGTTCTAGGGGTGCTTTGTTGCAGGAGGGACTGGTGCACTTCACAAAATGGATGGCACATACAGTAGATGGCATCATGAGGTAGGAAAATTATGTGGATATATTGAAGCAGCATCTCAAGACATAAGTCAGGAAGTTAAAGCTTGGTCGCAAACGGGTCTTCCAAATGGACAATGACCCCAAACATACTTCCAAAGTTGTGGCAAAATGGCTTAAGGACAACAAAGTCAAGGTATTGGAGTGGCCATCACAAGCCCTGACCTCAATCCTATTGAAAATTTGTGGGCAGAACTGAAAAAGTGTGTGCGAGTAGGAGGCCTACAAACCTGACTCAGTTACATCAGCTCTGTTAGGAGGAATGGGCCAAAATTCACCCAACTTATTGTGGGAAGCTTGTGGAAGGTTACCCGAAATGTTTCATTGAAGTCAAACAATTGAAAGGCAATGCTACAAAACACTAATTGAGTGTATGTAAACTTCTGACCCACTGGGAGTGTAATGAAAGACATCAAAGCTGAAATAAATCATTCTCTCTACTATTATTCTGACATTTCACATTCTTCAACTAAAGTGGTGATCCTAACTGACCTAAGACAGGAATTTTGCTAGTCAGAAATAGTGAAAAACTGAGTTTAAATGTATTTGGCTCAGGTGTATGTAAACTTCTGACTTCAACTGTGTGTGTGTGTATGTATATATATATATATATATATATATATATATATATATATATATATATATATATATATATATATATATATATATATATATTATCTCTCTCTCTTTCATATATATATATATCTTCCAAAAGGCAGGAGTGACATAATTTGGTCCAGTTCCTTCTCTTTATACTACTAAGCTTTGGCTTTGGCTCTAAGCCTGATTTATTGTGACTGTGACATCCTGCAACGTCACCCCAAACACCCGTGCGCACACACACACACACACACACACACACACACACACACACACACACACACACACACACACACACACACGTGCACATGCTGACTGATCATTACAGATCATCCAAATCATGTAATCAACAACACCTTTTGATTAGGGAACATGTTGTCTCATACCCACATTTTACGATGGTGAGCTGTGAGCTGGAAAATAACGAGTGTAGACATGCTATAATTAAGTAAACACGTGGAAGAAGTGATTCATTATTAGCAGTCGGAGAGGCTGAAACAGAGAGCTTCTGTACTGTGGCGATTTCCCATCTTCTCATCGGGGGGATTGTAAATAGTCTGAAAGAACAGACCAACAGGACAGTTGGCTTTCTCAACATGTACATACCTCTACTGGTCAGACTACCAGTCATTTTCCCGAACGTTCCTGGATTCTTCAACATTTTGGTGATTAAAAGGTAATCTATGGCCACTTTGAATTCATGTGTACATTACAGTTTTGAAAACATGGTTTGTCCCCCCAAAAAGTGGTCTCTTGGCACGGCTTACCCCGGGGTATGGGGTAAGTTGAGCGGCTGGACAGGGTACACATTTCTGTACTGAATGAAATATTACCACTCCCTTTTTTAATAACACGTTCATCTTTATTTCCCAAACACAATTCAACACAATCACAGTAGCTTTTGTGTGTGTTTTAATCATTTAAGCATCGTGTAAACACAGGCTTAATACCTAACAAACACTTTGTACTTTTTAAAACACTTTGAACATAGGCAGCGCCCTGTTGTCATCCTCATACCCCAGCGATAAGGCGTTGATCCCAGCGAAACACTTCAATTTGCGTAACTTGAACTTGCCATTGTTCCAACCGTTGTCTCAAATTACTGCATGGACATTGGTTAAACTTACCCCAAGGTCAACATTTTCACTATATTATCCCACACAGCTACAAGGATGCACTTTCATGCTAGTTTTATGCCCTCATACTGAAGCTTATAGAGTCCCCAACTGATGCATAGAACAATTTTTACATGATCTGCTTTGGTTTAGATACAAACATCTAACACAATAAATTAATTTATTGGTGAAAATACGTTTTCTTTTAATCTAACTTGCTTACCACTGTTTCCATGTGGTTTCTTTCTTCACAGACTTTTTTTTTGACCTTTACCTAAATATTTGGTCAAATGATACATTTTGTGTATGGTTTCCCTAGAAACAAGGGTGGCTCAACTTACCCCACTCTCCCCTAATATACCCTCACTTTGCAACCCTATCTGTAGGTGTCTCTCTCTCACACTCAGTAGGGTTAGCCAGAGTGAGCAATTGGCAACATCAGTGGGCTACAAACTGTAAGGAAAGAGTGATGTAGTCCAACCACCACTCCCACACAGTGACATTTATCGCACAGTGGCTGGCTATGTCTTGGGATCCCTGCACATGGTCGGGGCTGTAGTAGCTGGGTGGTCTCCTCTCAATTCTTCCCTCTCCTCTTTCTCTTCTTCTTCCTACCTTCTTCACTACTCACACTCCCCGGTTTGGAGGAGAAACAATGAGTAGCCCCCCACACCCAAAGAGAAAGCAGTGATAGCCGTTCGCCTTAAAGAGAAGATGCAATGGCTCATGGACAAGCTGAGGAAAGCCACGTCATGATTCCGCAACACTGATGTCAGTCTTTCTGTCTGTCTGACGAGAGTCCGATTGATTAATACGGATGTCCTACCTTTGCTTTTTAGAGGTGACTTGCTGCTCGTTACCGTCTAATCTTTCAACTGGACCGACCTACCTACCTACCTACCTACCTACCTACCTACCTACCTACCTACCTACCTACCTACCTACCTACCTACCTACCTACCTACTTCTCCTCTCTCTCTCTCTCTCTCTCTCTCTCTCTCTCTCTCTCTCTCTCGCTCTCTCTCGCTCTCTCTCTCTCTCTCTCTCTCTCTCTCTCTCTCACTCTCACACACACACACACACACACACACACACACACACATCATCCTCTTCGATTATGTACATTCCCTTAGTCAATCCATGTGTAGTGTTGCTCGTTTCATGTTGAAGAGGGGTCTTTTGAAGCCAGTGCTGAAAGGTAGACTCATTATCTCACTTTTACAAGCTGACCTACCTGGACGCAGAGCACACTAACTGACAGCTGGCAGAGCTAATCACTGCCCAGGCTCCCTCATTCCGCCCCCTGGGTCTGAGCTTTGAGTGTTTTTTTAGAAGTGCTGTACGGTTTGGGGGAAGGGTGAAAAAACTGAGATGGAAAGGGGAATGAGTGCAGAGCAGATGTGTGGAGTTAAACACAGAGGTATGCCAGCACAGCGAAACCGGAGACACAGTGGCAAACCAAACTGATCTCCCCTCTTTAACCAGTAACTACTGAACACAGCTATTAGTTACAGCACTTATCCAGCTGATCTGTGCCAGTATGGCCTAATTATAATCAGGCTATGCACCAATTAAACTGTCCTAAGTGGAGGAATTGCTCAAATGTAATGTTATTTTACTGACATTTTACTGTTACTTATACATTTACTCTACTAATTACCCATCACACTGATTGTATGCTGAAACAGGATGTAAGTCATCCACAGCGCCTGATTGGCTGGTAGGGGTGTCTGGGAGTCATCTGATTTGCTGTTTGGGGAGGGGGGTCAGGGAGTAATCTCAGAGAGCTTCTGTCTTTGAGGTCTGGCATTCCCAGACTTTTCCAGATTTTTCCTGTCTGACGCTGTAGGTAGGTGGCGCTGCCAGGGTAAACCAGCCTGTTTGCCACCGGCTCCAGTACTGCGGCTGCTGCTACTTTTACCATTCCCACCACCACCCTCCTCTCTCTCAGACACGTTCACACACACTTACTGACAGGCCTGGCACCAGTTATCCTCATGGTGTGGAAAAATACCCAATTTTAGACAGCATTTGGGAACCAATCATTTGCTTTATAGTAAATCATTGCCAGTAGTTCTAGTCTCTCCCTCTTTTTCTCTTTCTCTCTTTCTCACACACACGCGCACACACACAGTTTTGTATTGCCATCCTTGTGTGGACCAAAGAATTGATTCCCATCCTAAATCCTATTTTCCCTCAACCCTAAATCTAACCCTAACCTGAACCTTAACCTAACCATTAACCATAACCTTAACCCTAAGCCTAAGCCTAACCTTAACCCCTAACCCTAAATCTATACCTAACCCTAACTCCTAACTGTAACCCCTAACCCTAAACCTAACCCCTAAGCCTAAAATAGAATTTTTCCTTGTGGTGACTGGCAAAATGTCTGGTACCCAGAAGGACAGTTAAACAGACACACACACACCTATGCGTACAGTCTGCAGTAGGGGTCATCCAGTCCCATGGTGGCCCAGTGTGGGCGTCAGGGGGTCAGGAAGGAGGACGTTCCTCCTGAACACAGGAGCCTGTAATAACCATGTCTATTAACAGCCAAAGAGAGACAGGAGAATTGGCTCGGACATATGAAAATGTTCTCCCTTTCTCTCTCTCTTCCACTTTCCTTCCTCCTTTTCCTCTCCTCCTCCTGCCGCTAGTTGGATCCCTCTCATGGTGAAAGTGCTCTGAAGCCATGTCAGTCCCCACGGTAACAGCCGGGTGAAAGGTCCCTAGTGTTAAGGAGGAGAGGAGACGGTTCATAAACACAGCAGAGCTGAGAGCCAACTGCAGTGACTGCAGCCCCCGTCGTGTAACAGTGCCCTTTCGGAAAATAAAGAATTCTGTGTTTTTGTGTTAATAAGGAATGAGTCAACCCAGCCTTCTACATTCTCTCTGTCTCCCTCATTCTCTTTCTCATCTTTTTTTGTCACCCTAAAACTATTTCTGTCACTCTGCGCGGCATGTAGCCTACCGGTTAAAACATCTGTCTGTGTGCCGTTGAGCAAGGCACTTAACCCGGATTTCTCCTGTAAGTCGCTCTGGATAAGAGCGTCTGCTGAATGATGTCAATGGACGTCTCATCGTTCCGCTCATGAGCGAGCGCTCCCAATGTTGCCGCACCCTGTGCTGCTCTCTTCCTCCTCCCCTCTCTTCTAGTTCTCTGCAGCTGAGCTAAGTGGTACAGGAATGCACCAGTGGCAAGTTGGCAACTCTTACTGTAGCCTGCTCTCACCTGCCTATCTCTCTTCTTCTTCTCGTGTCGTGCTCTGCTCTGCTTGGCTCTCAAAGCGTCTGCCACTCAAACTCAAGCGGAAGCTGCGAACTCTCCCTCTGAGCCCAAGAGAATTCCTCTGGAATGCACCGCCAAGGCGCGTGGACACCGCATTAAGATATTATACGCCTGTCTTTCTGTCTTTACTGAGGGAGGAAGAGAAACAGATAGAACTCGAACGAGAGAGATTGACAGACGACAAGGAGAGAGAGAAAGTGGAGAAAAGAGAAAATGATGAGAACCAGACTTTTCCATCAGTGACTAGAGCTCCTTCCACTCCTCTCTTTCCTCGCCCCCCCCCCTTCTCTCTCTCTCTCTCTCGCTCTCTCCAGTGACTTTCTGCTCCTTCCTAACCTCAAGCTCCAGAACCTACCCACTGCTCCGAAGTCACGGCGCCTTATCCTCCAAAGCCCTCTGATTGGCTGTCTGTCTCAGAGACACTTTAATGCTGAGTTTCCACGGTGACCACAGCCTGGGTTCCATTACTAGGGGAGGGGGTTAGGGCCTGTGAGGTGCTACAAAACCACAGCAACCACAGCCCCGGTTCTAGCTTCTCTTTTACTGTCTGGTCCAAATGTTCTGGAAAGATCTTCCCTTCCCAGACTAGGAGCTATTAGTCTGGAGTTCCTTAAAGTGTCAGCTTAGAAAATAAATGGAGAGATGTGTCCAACTCTATAGGACTATTTTACTTCTCAACTGCAGAATTTACTAACCTCAGCTTCAGTCTAAATGAGCAAATATATCCCCCCCCCAAAAAATATGCTAGTTTAGTAGTACTCCTACTCCTTAAATGTCGCTCCACTCTCAGATTCTGCTTTGGTAGTTAGAAACCCGCTCTGCTAAAACAGCTGACATCCTAAGACTTCATTCAGTCATGATGGTTAATCATGCAGTCTGCTTCTCTCATTTCCCCTTCAAACAAAAGCAGCTCTCTAGTCGTGGGAGCGATGAGCGGTGACTGAACTAAACATGAGTGTGTATGTGAGGGCCCCACAGCAAGCAAGCAAGCAAGCAAGCAAGCAAGCAAGCAAGCAAGCAAGCACCCCCCCCCCCCCTTGTTGGTGGGCTGAGATTGTCCCACAAGGCCTTGCTCTCGGGCCATGTGTCTCACAGATGTGGCTGGCGTTCACAAAATGGAGGGAGGGGTTAAACTAGGCGTGCAGATGGGGTGATGGAGGGAGGGATGAAGGTAAGTGGGAGGCGGGTGCTCCTCAAGAGGGTGAGAGTCCCCCCCCTCCCCTTTTTTTCACTTTTGTTTATCCCATGTGTTTTGTTGTACTGTAAGTACTCCTTTAGTCCCTCTTGCGCCCCGTCTCAGTCGGTATGTCTGGTGTATGGATCAGGTCTTGGAGAGGAGGAGAGGGGTTTGGGAAAGTGGGAAAGTGTTTTCGACAGCCACCCAGGGACCATATGCTCTTCTCATTACCGTGTACTCCTTCCTGTCCCCTCTCTCTCTCTCTCTCTTTATCTCTCTCTCTCTCTCTCTCTCTCTCTCTCTCTCTCTCTCTCTCTCTCTCTCTCTCTCTCTCTCTCTCTCTCTCTCTCTCTCTCTCTCTCTCTCTCTCTCTCTCTCTCTCTCTCTCTCTCTCTCTCTCTCTCTCTCTCTCTCTCTCTCTCTCTCTCTCTCTCTCTCTCCCTCCCTCTCTCTCTCTCTCTCTCTCTCTCTCCCATCTCTGTGGTGTATCTGTTCAGTACTCTGGGCAGTGGTGGAGGGTTGGAGAGAGCTCTTGTTTGCTTTAGATGCTCCAAGACGTTGTTACGATGTCTCCCCGGTCTCCTCTGTCCAAGACTTTGTCGTCTCCTCTGTCCCGTGTTCATCATCCTCCCCTGTTTCCTCTGTCTGGTTCAGTACATTGCCATTTCTGGACTGTGTGCCTTTGAAGGTTTACCATATTACAGTTTCAGTGCAGCACACCATTTTATTGATGGACTGTACATTTGGATTTGACTTAGAGTTGCTCTCTTGAAAACAAGGCTTTTCATGAAACCCAGGCAGGAGTGTGGTCCTCTGTCTCTCCATTTTTAGCATGTTACACGAACTGGTGTATTATAACCTCCTTCTCGCTCTCCCTCCCTCCCTCCCTCCCTCCCTCTCTCGCTCTCTCTCTCTCTCTCTCTCTCTCTCCCCCCCCCTCCCCAGCTGACGTGTTCCCTGAGGACTTCTCCATCCTGGCTACGGTGAAGCCTAAGAAGGGCTCCCAGTCCTTCCTCTTGTCTGTGTATAACGAGCAGGGCATCCAGCAGCTGGGGGTAGAGGTGGGACGCTCCCCTGTCTTCCTGTATGAGGACCACACAGGCAAACCCAGCCCAGAGGACTACCCTCTCTTCAGAGGACTCAACCTGGCTGACGGAAAGTACGTATTACATCAGTATTAGTATGTTCACCTGTCTAATATTTTGACATATAATACCCTAAAGTTCTACTGTACTGTTTAGCACTCTATATGAAAGTACCCCCCCCCCACCCCACCCCCACCCCCTTCGTAGGACACAACCTAGCCGACGGAAAGTAGGCTCACCTCATTCCACACATAGTATTACTTCATAGTCAAACTATCCCCTCTTCAGAGGACTCAACCTGGCCAACAGCAGGCAGGTTAACCTTGTCTGATACCATACCATACAATAAAATAAACCATAGTAGGCCTGCTGCATACTTTATTACTGTGCCTAAATCAAATCCAATCACATTTGAGTGGTCGTGTACACATACACTGAGTGTACAAAACATTATGAACACCTACCTGCTCTTTTCATGACATAGACTGAACAGTGGAATCCAGCTGGAAGCTATAATCCCTTATTGATGTCACTTATTAAATCCACTTCAATCAGTGTAGATGAAGCCTCTAGACAATTGAGTCATGGATTGTGTACTGTATGTGTAGCTTTCAGAGGGTGAATGGGCAAGACAAAAGATTGACATGCCTTTGAACGGGGTTGTGGTAGTAGGTGCCAGGCGCACCGGTTTGTGTCAAGAACTGCAACGCTGCTTGGTTTTTCCACACTCAACAGTTTTCTGTGTGTATCAAGAATGGTCCACCAGCCAAAGGACATCCAGCCAACTTGAGACAGCTGGATTATATCACCCTGTTATTATATGATATAATAATAAGATTCACACCGTTTAGCAGACACTGTTATCCGAAGCGACTCACAGTCACATGTGCATACATTTTCACATACAGTAGGTCCCTGGAATTGAACCCACGATCCTTGCGTTGCAAGCGCCATGCTCTACCAACGGAGCTACAGAGGACCACTGTAACAAACACATGTGATGTGCTCTCAGTTTAGCTGCTTGCTTGCTTCTCTGTAATCAGAGCGCAGGTGTGTGTCGGCCTGGCTTTGACGAGTCTGGCGGTTGAACCTTTGTGGGGATTTAGTTAGTTAGGATTTAGGTTAGGATTTAGTGCAGGTGCTCGGTCACACATGTTCATTATCCTGGTCTGTTGTCTGTCTGTGTAACACGTCATTCATTATCTAGCCGGTCAACCTAGGTGGTTTGGATTAGGATTAAAACACAACCTCCTCAGATGAACAGTATCTGAGCGTTGGGTGCCTCAGTGCCCTCGGATGTGTAGGCATTTAAACCCATCCATATCCTTGACCAAAACGTCCTTATACCTCTGTATGGTTATAATAGCAGCATGTCACAAGTCCTACAGCCAGCAACTGTATCGTAGGTAAACGGGTGTGTGTGAGTCAACCCTTTGTCCATCTCAAAGTAGGTAGAACTGTAGTGAAACGTGAGAGAGAGAGAGAGAGTGAGAGAGAGCTAACCTTCTGTCCCTCTTCCCAGGTGGCACCGAGTGGCCATCAGCGTTCACAAACAGAGCATCACCATCATCCTGGACTGTAAAAAGAAGACCACGCAGAAACTGTCCAGGAGCCCACACCCCATCATCGACACCAAAGGAATTGTGGTCTTCGGAACTAGAATACTCGATGAAGAAGTCTTTGAGGTAGGCCTTATGCTATCTTCTCCAAATGGCCCTTCGCCTTAGTCCTATTGATTGACGGGGATATTGATTGACTTGTGATCTATAAGCCTTAAGTAGGCGTGAGGAGATCTGCGTCTCTGCCAGTTGGAGATCGTCATCTCTGCCAGTTGAAATGCTAGGAGGTTTTTAGTCTGTAGTTTCATTCTGGATTGTGTTATTATTGTGAAGATATAGATGAGGTATTATGTGCAGTGTTGCTGTGAACACCTGCCTGGAACTACACAGCTGTGTATAGCGTGTATGTAGTCTGAGCAACTGCCCCCCCCCCCCCTTCTCTCTATCTCTCTCTCTTAATTTCTCTCCATCTAAACTCACTGCCACATCTTTGTGTACACTAAGGGAGGCGTTAGCAGTCAGATAGTGGAGATTTGGTTCACCTCCCCTCTTCCTCCCTTCCTCCTTCCCTCGTTCTTTAAGCTATGCTTTGTGGTTGGAGATGAGAGAGAGGTTGATGATTTGGAGATAAGTGACAGCCAGACCCTGGGGTTATCAAAGCTGGAGAGACCTAACAAGAATCACAGTATGAAACACTGCAGCTTTTGCCAGAGATGGAGAAAGGAGATGGGAGAGAGATAAAAATGAAGTGGAGTGTTCTTTTTGAATATTTGATTGTTCATTTGTTTTATAAAGAAGTGGCGAAGGAAGGGATCCAACTGTTGCTTATTGCTAATGTCAGCAGTGCTTTTGTTATTTCTGAAACTAAGGCCTGTGAAAAGGACAAAAAAAAATGCGCACACACACACACACACACACACACACACACGCACACACACACACACGCACACACACACACACGCACACACACACACACACACACGCACACACACACACCCATACCCTTCCAAATTGAAATCAAACACACACCCCACAGTCTTTCTACTGTCACAGTGCTTGGTTAATCCATGTGCTTGTATAAAGAGGATTAGGGGCGAAGCGCTCCATAATAATTAAAAACAGTCTGACTTTCTATTTTATTTATTTATTTAACCTTTATTTAACTAGGCAAGCCAGTTAAGAACAAATTCTTATTTTACAATGTCGGCCTACCCCGTCCAGACCCTCCACTAACCCGGATGAATTGTGTGCTGCCCTATGGGACTCCTGATCGCGGTTGGTTGTGATACAGCCCGGTATCAAACCAGGGTTTTGTCGTGACGCCTCTAGCACTGAGACGCAGTGCATTAGACCGCTGCCCCACTCGGGAGCTCTGACTGACGGGACTGATGCTGTTCCAACTCACCTCTGACCTCCACTGCTCTCTCTGGAGGACAACTACGAAGTCACTCCTTCTGGATTCCTCTGGGCTTGGCATGGAACGAGGGATATGAGGATGTGGCATAAAACAGCTCATATGGGATTGTCTGTGTTTACACTTACTGCCCAATTCTGATCTGTTTTTCCACTAATTGGTCTTTTGACCAATCAGATCAGATTTTAGTCCAATACTTGTGCAAAAGATACAGATTGGGCTGCCTCGGTAAACAACTTCTAAGAGCCACTTCATATAGTCCAAAGATACTTCACGTATTTGATTGATGAATAGTTATATAGGGATAATCATTTTGGTGTATGCTTTTTGTTAACCTGCGGTCTATGCTTTTCAACTGTTATCTTGACTGTTGTGTACATTCCATCTCAGGACAAGAAAATAACAAGCTGGCACTTAACAAACTTGTACGAGGCTATAACCAAGCAGGAAAACATACATCCAGAGGCTGCTTTTCTGGTTGTCGGAGATGTTAATCCCGCGTCATTTTGACACGTGATGCCCAACTTCCATCAACACGTCTCCATCGCCACCAGGAGCGATAAAGTCCTAGACTACTGTTATTCTATCCACAAGCAAGCATACAAGGCCCTCCCCCTGTCCGCCATTTGTCAAATCAGATCATTTATCCGTACTCCTTCTTCCTGTTGACAAGCAGAAGCTCAAACAGAAATGAATCGTGACAGTAGTGCGCTATAACTATGCAATGACTCTATAGCTCGATACTGTATCACTTACCCCAATACATATCTACCTCTATCAATCCAGTATCCCTGCACATTGTAAATATGCTGCTGGAACCGACCTTGTATATAGTATGCTGACCTACTTGATCGTGTTCTTCTTGTTTCTTATTTTGTGTTTTTGTTCTACCTTGTTATTTTTGTTGTATTACATTGTTATTTATTACTTGTTGGGGTTAGAGCTGACGAGAAAGGCATTTCACTGTACTTGTGCACGTAACATTAAAACTTGGTCGTAAAGTCACAAAGACCCAGCCTGGTCTGTTTTTAGACAGAGAGAACGTGTGTGTGTGTGTGTGTGTGTGTGTGTGTGTGAAACCCACAACAACAGCCTGACCCTTAACTTGGTAACAGAACAGGCGGACATTTTGTGAAAGATGTTTCAAACTTTCCCTCCCGATGCTGTGTGTCTGCCAGACCAGTTCGGAGACGGCACAGGCTTCTAGCACTCACAGAAAATGGAAAATATGCCACATAGTTTCCAAATGATGCTTCCCCCTCTCCCCTTTCTCTCCTTGACTTATTCTCTCTCCCCGTTCTCTCCCACAATCCCTGTTCCCTTACTTGACTTGAGTCTGATGGACTGCCTGAGGCTACAGCTTAGAGGTGGGTGAGCAGGAAAACAAAGGAAAACACATTTTGATTTCAGTGGCAGGGCCATTGAATTGGTCAGATTCCTGAACATTTCCAGTTCAACATCTTGAGTAAAAATGTACTTACTACGACTGTGAAATGTGGCTGTTTCACCGAGAGATCTTAAAACGAACGCTCTGGATAAGAGCGTCTGCTAAATGACTCAAATGTAAATACAATCTTGTAAGGAGAAAAAAAGACAGAGAGAAAGGGAGAGTTGGGAGAGTTGTGGGGGGTGAGGGGGGGGGGGGGGGGGGGGGGGGGGGGGGGGTCGGACAGAGGGTAGGGAGTTGGATTGGAATATAAAAACGTAAAAAAGAGAAGTCTGGCTCTCAGCATTTCCTTGAATATCGCCAGAAAGTTTCCCGAAATAGGCTTCTGTCACGATTTCTGACGCTAGGGATTTAGAAAGAGATCAATTTACCGTGAGAGAGAAGCAATAAAACATCAGAAAGAGAGAGAAAGAGGTGGAAATAAAAAGAGAGAGAGAGAGAGAGAAAGAGAAAGAGGTGGAAATAAAAAGAGAGAGAGAAAGAGAAAGAGGTGGAAATAAAAAAAGAGAGAGAGAGAGAGAGAGAGAGAGAGAAAGAGAAAGAGGTGGAAATAAAAAGAGAGCCAGAAAGAGCGACGAGAGAGTCTCCATCTAACCCCTACCTGCGGTGTGTGAATAGAGGAATTATTATGAACAATAATGTTGTTGTCTGCCTGTGAGGCTTCCCAAGGAGGCCGCTGTAAAGTGGCAGCTATGTTGGAGAGGTTCGTGGTTAGGTTGTTGACATTGACATGTTGTGGTTTGAGAGCGGGTGCTTATATGATGTTTAAGTACCGTACCGTGTGTGACTGTGGCATTTCTGTGAGTGTATGGGTTTGCTAGTAGTACCGCTTACGAGGATACTGCATGGCATCATTTACAACGCCAATGTGATACAGTATCTAGCTATAGAGTCATTGCATAGTTATAGGGTATATGGTGCTTACCACTCTCCCCTTTCTCTCCTTGACTTATTCTCTCTCCCCGTTCTCTCCCACACTCC
The DNA here is from genome assembly GCF_013265735.2 of Oncorhynchus mykiss. NCBI lineage: Eukaryota > Metazoa > Chordata > Actinopteri > Salmoniformes > Salmonidae > Oncorhynchus > Oncorhynchus mykiss. Next base: position 8,831,577 of record NC_048593.1, on the reverse strand, counting down.
CTGTTCCCTTACTTGACTTGAGTCTGATGGACTGCCAGAGGCTACAGCTTAGAGGTGGGCGAGCAGGAAAACAAAGGAAAACACATTTGACGTTTTTCTTTGCTAGTAGTACTATGGGTTTGCTAGTTGTACTGTTTACGATGACATTGCAGGACATCGTTTACAGCGCCAGTGTGATGCAGTATCTGGCTCTCTAGTTATAGAGTACTGTAGTCGTGGCCGTGTTATATTTATTCAACCTTTATGCAATTATCATTCGCTCGGCAGGAAGAGTAATTCACCAGAATTCATTTTTTATAATTTGCGTGTGCACGTGCGTGTGTCTGTTTTATGCATGTTTGTGTGTGTGTGCACTTGTGTGTCTGTGTGCGTGAGAGAGAAAGAGACACTCTTAGAGGGCGTCGGCAGACCGTGTCCCCTGATCTTAAACGCTGTCGTTTCCCATTGTCTGTGCCAAGATAAACCTGGGATAATAAGGCCCATCCCCTGGCAGCCAGGCAGGTAGACAGGAAACAACATTATGTGAAATGAATGGCTGTGGCCACAGAGGAGCGAGAGAGAGAGAGCCAATACAGACAGGACAGATGTGATCCAGCCTGTAAGCTCTCGGTCTTCTCTACGGTACTGGGACATAGACAGGTAGTGAGGTAGGGGAGGAAGGAGGGAGGGAGGGACGTTGAGAGAGGCGGAGATAAGAGTGAGAAAAGAGAGAAAAGGTTGGGGGGGGGCAGAAAGAAGGAGAGGACAGAAGAGGGTGGAAAAGATGTGGGCAGAGGAAGAGAGAGAAGGAGAGAGAAACTGAGGGAGAGAGGGGTGGATGGATGGATGGGGCAATGTCTGGGTATCCATTGCCTCTGGCACAGGACTGTTGGCAGACACAAATTGAATTTGTCTGTGTCTGATGGTGATTTAGGGATTTTCTCGTTTGGAAGTTATACTTTGTGAAAGTTCAGTCAGAACTAATGGGGAACCGTTTACTCTCTCAACAACTGTCTATTTTGGCAATAAGTAACATATTGATCCTCCAGAAAAAGGGCAATATAGACAAAGAGAATGAATACAGAGATATAGAAAAGGGGAGGGTGACGGAGAGAATGATAGAGAGAAAGAGAGACACAGAGGTGCAGAGAGAGAGTGAGCGAAAAGGAGAGTGAGACCAGGATACAGAGGTCAAGAGAGACCGAGGTGGAGAAAGAGAGGGCTAGCCACTATAGGTAAGAATGTGATGGGTTTTTGGTCCAGGACCTGGAAAGAATGAGGAGTACTAAGGGGGAGGTAGGGGGAGGTCTCTACACTGATGTCAGCCTTTGAATGGTGGCCATATTGCGTGACATCATCCAGAGGTTTCCATGGTGCTGCTGATAGGTTGTCCCAGGATGGGGGTGGCTGGACAGGGGGAGGAGTACTAAGGGGGAGGTAGAGCAGGAGAGGAGAGGAGAGGAAAAGACAAGGGGTCGGTAAAGATAGAGGGAGGGTTGAGGGAAAGACAGGGGAGGGCGGAGGTAGAAGGAGAGGTAGGCTGCAGGAATGGCGGCACAAAGGAGTCAACAGAGGCAGCAGGAAGGTAGAAACAAGGGTTAGGGTTGGGGTGAGACAGTAGGGGGATGGAGGTATAAACAGGGACAGACAAGGGTGAGGTATAGGACTCCTGTGAGGGAGACAGGTGAAGTGAATGGGGTAGGGCCAGGGACAGACAAGGGTGAGGTATAGGGCTCCTGTGAGGGAGACAGGTGAAGTGAATGGGGTAGGGCCAGGGACAGACAGGGGTGAGGTGTAGGGCTCCTGTGGCAGCAGTGCTGTGAGCCAGGAAAAAGCAGTAAACCACAGGAACCCATGATGCTCGTTAAGAGGATTCATTTCAGATTATTACAGAGCTATAAGGAGTTTCCCATGTCCTGTTTCCTCTTTTTCACATTCTTCACTTTCTTTTTGCCCGTCCTGCATTTCATAGCCTCTCGTCAGGTAAACAAAACACAGATAGAAATAGAGATGTGGGGATCAAGGTAATTGCAGTTCCAGGTACTCCCTCTACAGAGACTGACAACTGACAGGTGAGTTAGCAGAATTCCTATCAAGAAATTTTGTCAGTGATAGATGGTCCGGCTCCGGTTCTCGTCCCGAAGGTCAACAAGCGTCATGAAATGAACTATACAACATACATATGTTATTCCACTTGGTGTGCATGCAACTCACCCCATCCCTTTTTCCAGTGGGGTCAGTTAGGAGTTCCTCACACAGGTGCAGATGCCCAGACTTTGAACTCCTTTTTCTATGTCCTGCAGTGTGGGGATCGGTGATGTAACCAGGGCTCCATCAGGGCTCCACGAGGCTCCCGTTTGATTGTTTCTCTATTGCTAGCCCTTATAGCAGAGCCACTGTAACAGCGGACTCTCAGTCGTGAAGCTGAAGTCATAACTCTTAACTGTAGCTGACATGTTGGCTAACTTTGTTTTACTTTCAGGAACTTGTAAAAAAAAATACCTGTAAAAGTTTATTTTCTTCTTGTGCTTTGAAACAGTTAGCCACCTAAACGGATGTCAAATGGCATCGCTCACCAAGGTCATTAGAACTAGTCTGTAGAGCAGGACCAAAGACCACAGTGATGGTGGCTGAGATGGTAAAGGTCATTAGAACTAGTCTGTAGAGCAGGACCAAAAACCACAGTGATGGTGGCAGAGATGGTAAAGGTCATTAGAACTAGTCTGTAGAGCAGGACCAAAGACCACAGTGATGGTGGCTGAGATGGTAAAGGTCATTAGAACTAGTCTGTAGAGGAGGACCAAAGACCACAGTGATGGTGGCTGAGATGGTAAAGGTCATTAGAACTAGTCTGTAGAGGAGGACCAAAGACCACAGTGATGGTGGCTGAGATGGTAAAGGTCATTAGAACTAGTCTGTAGAGCAGGACCAAAGACCACAGTGATGGTGGCTGAGATGGTAAAGGTCATTAGAACTAGTCTGTAGAGCAGGACCAAAGACCACAGTGATGGTGGCTGAGATGGTAAAGGTCATTAGAACTAGTCTGTAGAGAACACACTAGCTGCTAGCTCTTAATGAGTTATTATATGATCTTATATTGAGTTTAACACAGTTCAGTCGTCTAGCCCCAGACAGACAAGTTTCTCCCCTGGATCACCGGGAGAATTTCCTTAATTCATGGCAGATGTCTGGGTTTCAACTCAACCCCCCTCACCCCCTCCCTCAACCCCCTCTCTCAACCCCCTTAATGATCGGAGCAGGCCCACAAGTAGAAGTGTGCCCTCAGCACTTATTTTGCGGCTTTCAGCAAATGGCCAAGCCAAACATTCCCAATGTGCACCTCTGCACCACCTTCCCCCAGTGCTCCTGGCCAACGTCATAGTCAGAGAGGCGGACTGGAAAAAATCCATCCATAATCCTGTGCAGTGGAGGTGACTCTCTCCCAAGAAAAGGGGAGGGGGGAGGAGAAAGGGTAGAGAAAGAGTGGCGGAAGGGAGTGGATGGTACCCAAAGAGGAGAGGGGGAGGAGAGAGAGGACCCAAAGCGTATCCAGAAGCACGACAGGAGCAGAAGGGGGTGAGGCAGTTAGGGAGGGGGTGTGGGGAGGGTGAGAGGGGGTCTTGTGGATAAGTGAGGTGATACACTCATCTGTGGCTTTCGGTAGCTTCACTGAGCTCTGAGAACCAGCCACTGTCTGGAGGGGATACTGTGTATGTGTATAAATGTGACTCACCACCTGGATTCGGTCTTTTGTAGCAACATTTGAATTATTATAATTGTTTTTACATTGGGTACAAGTAGAGACTCAGAGCTACAAAATGGTATATCATACACTGCATGTTTAAGGAACAATGGGAAAGTAATTATGCTTTGGAAGTTGATAAACTTGTAAACTCACTTTTTAGAAAACGGTCTATGAATGTTTTGGTATCTTTGTCGACACCCATTTAGCATCGTTCACACCCTCTTAAGCTTTAGCCCCACCCATCTCATTTCATTACTCTTTTTTGCTGACGTTTACTGACACCGGCCATATTCAACCGGTGTTGTACACTTTAGCTTAAGACAAGTAGCTAGCTAGGTAAACAATTAACCTAGCTAGGTAAACAACGTGTAAGATCACACACGTCACGTAATGTTAGCTAACGAGCCAGTAAGTTAAGTTGACTGTGCCTTTAAACAGCTTGTAAAATTCCAGAAAATGATGTCATGGCTTTAGAAATATCTGATAGGTTAATTGACATCATTTGAGTCAATTGGAGGTGTACCTGTGGATGTAGTTCAAGGACTACCTTCAAACTCAGTGCCTCTTTGCTTGACATCATGGGAAAATCAAAAGAAATCAGCCAAGACCTCAGAAAAAATATTGTAGACCTCCACAACTCTGGTTAATCCCTGGGATCAATTTCCAAACGCCTGAAGGTACCACTTTCATCTGTACAAGCAATAGTACGCAAGTATAAACACCATGCGACCACTCAGCCGTCATAACGCTCAGGAAGGAGACGCATTCTGTCTCCTAGAGATGAACGTACTTTGGTGCGAAAAGTGCAAATAAATCCCAGAACAAGAGCAAAGGACATTGTGAAGATGCTGGAGGAAACAGGTACAAAAGTATCTATATCCACAGTAAAACGAGTCCTATATCGACATAACCTGAAAGGCCTTTCAGCAAGGAAGAAGCCACTGTTCCAAAACCGCCATAAAAAAGCCAGACTACGGTTGCAACTGCACATGGGGACAAAGATCGTACTTTTTGGAGAAATTACCTCTGGTCTGATGAAACAAAAATAGAACTGTTTGGCCATAATGACCATTGTTATGTTTGGAGGAAAAAGGGGGGGGACTTGCAAGCCGAAGAACACCATCCCAACCGTGAAGCACGGGGGTGGCAGCATCACGTTGTGCGGGTGCTTTGCTGCAGGAGGGATTGGTGCACTTCACAAAATAGATGGCATCATGAGGTGGCAAAATTCTGTGGAAATATTGAAGCAACATCTCAAGACATCAGTCAGGAAGTTAAAGCTTGGGTCTTCCAAATGGACAATGACCCCAAGCATACTTCCAAAGTTGTGGCAAAATGGTTTAAGAACAATAAAGTCAAGGTATTGGAGTGGCCATCACAAAGCCCTGACCACAATCCCATAGAAAATTTGTGGGAAGAACTGAAAAAGCATGTGCGAGCAAGGAGGCCTACAAACCTGACACAGTTACACCAGCTCTGTTAGGAGGAATGGGCCAAAATTCACCCAACTTATTGTGGGAAGCTTGTGGGAGGCTACACAAAATGTTTGACCCAAGTTAAACAATTTAAAGACGATGCTACCAAATACTAATTGAGTGTATGTAAACTTCTGACCCACTGGGAATGTGATGAAAGAAATAAAGCCTGAAATAAATAATTCTCTCTACTATTATTCTGACATTTCACATTCTTAAAATAAAGTGGTGATCCTAGCTGACCTAAGACAGGGAAGTTTTATTTGGATTAAAGGAATTATGAAAAACTGAGTTTAAATGTATTTGGCTAAGGTAAACATCCAACTTCAACTGTATATGGCAGACCAATCCAAACTCCTCTCTCGGCATGTCCAGCCGACTCATTATCTCAGCCAATCATGGCTAGTGGGAAGGCTGTTGGCTTTTGTCACGTTCGTCATAGTTACAAGACCAAGGCACAGCGTGATATGAATACATCTTCTTTAATTAACGAAGAACACTAAACAAACTAACCAAATAACAAAAACGACCGTGACGCTAATACAACGAGTGCTGACATGCAACTACACAGACAATTACCCACCAAACCAAAATGGGAAATGTACAACCTAAATAGGATCCCCAATCAGAGACAACGATAAACAGCTGCCTCTGATTGGGAACCAATTCAGGCCACCATAGACCTACATATACCTAGACATACCAAAACCCCCCAAAAAACTAGAAAAGACAAAAACACACATACCACCCTCGTCACACCCTGACCTAACCAAAATAATAAAGAAAACAAAGATAACTAAGGTCAGGGCTTGACAGCTTTTTCTGTGGCTTAACCACCGATGCTCGTAATTTAGCAATTGTATTTGTATTTACATATGGCATACAAGTTAGTTGTTAAGGCACATGAAAGTTTACATGTTCCAGTTGGCTTTTCTGCCTAAAAATGCATTTTGATAAAAAAAATGTACGTTAAATTGGCTCTCCTGTGAAGTCATGACTTGCGACATACACGTAGTTTCCTGAAAATGGTCACAAATGTTTGTGTGTCTTAACTGTGTGTGTGTGTGTCTTACGTGTGTGTGTGTGTCTTAAGTGTGTGTGTGTGTGTGTGTGTGTGGTGGGGGGGCCTGAAGGTGCATTTGACGGTGTATGTGGGTAAATGCAACTCTAACGATTTGTATATTACTGTGACAGTGTCTCTCTGTGTGTGTGTGTGTGTGTGTGTGTGTGTGTGTGTGTGTGTGTGTGTGTGTGTGTGTGTGTGTGTGTGTGTGTGTGTGTGTGTGTGTTGCTGTTACAGCTTCTGTGCCCATTTGTCTCCACATTGGTGTACTGTACAGTATGTGTGTTTGTGTGTCCCTTCGTCTGTGCGTTTCTCCCTCTGTGTGTGTTGATTTATAGCCCTTGCAGTGCAGTGAGCTGACCTGTGCAGTGTGTTGCTTGGTTGGTGTGGCCAGGTTGAAGAATGCCCAGGCAGGCGTTGGGCTCTGGGTTGGTGTTGGTGGAGGTCTGGGTATGTCGGGCAGCAGCTCTGGGTTTGCTATGTAAATAATGATTTGGATCATGCTGTGAAGAGCTTTGATGTGGGACGGGCAACCAGGTAGGCAGAGGTGGACCAAGACCTCCCATTGTCCTACCCTGCTCTCTTGGCCCCGCCTCCTGCTCTCTTGGCCCCACCTCCTGCTTTGTTGGCCCCGCCTCCTGCTTTCTTGGCCCCGCCTCCTGCTCTCTTGGCCCTGCTGCCCACAATCTGACACACGAGGAGAAAAACACTTTAGAAAAAGTTTACTTTTAACCTGGACCTCCATTTCAAAATGTGAATCAGCCAATAAGAATCGCCACGCAATATTTTTGTCTTGGTTAACCGAGATTAAACTGCTCTAAGGAGTGACTCCAATCCACACTTTGGTTTTGGTAAGTCAAACACTTCTGTTAGCATTTTTGGACTAAGAACTTTGTTTTACTCTGCATAGAGTGTCTGAAGGTACACTTCAACACTGCTGTGATGTTACCGTCACACTATTTCAACAGTGTGACTGCTTTGGAATACAATACCGATGGATGGCCCATCTTTTTGTGAGAAATTACACTGGTCACTCAAAACATTCATAAAATATGTATTATTTATTAATAGCCCACACTTAATGATTTATAAGGACCTATATTAAACAGCTTATGAATGATCTTATAAATCATTGTTAAATACTTTAAAAAGTTGTTGGTAAATGTGTTCATAATTAGGTTATTAGCATTTACAAATGTGGGAGTAATGATCAATAAATGATGAATAAACTATTTACTAACCCATTGTAAATGCTTTATTACGTTGAATACAGTTCTACCCTCTCCTGCCCCCACCTGGGCACAACTGGAACAGCACTGGTTAATGGCTGGAAGGTGGATTCTGTACAGGGCATGGCTTGATCTACTGATATAGTCTTGTATTTTGAGATACTACAGATACAGGCCCATATACACACATCATCTTGTCTTTCATTTGGATCCCTTTTTTAGAACTTGGACTTTTGCTCTCCTTCCATCCCTCCTCTCACATACACAGGCCTGCAGCCGTACCTTGAACACGTTGGATGTGTTTGTCCTGCTACTCCATCACTTACGGACACAGGCAGCAGTTTTTCCATTGAGGGCTGGCTGGGAGTATAGATCGTATTTCACCGTATCCCACAGAGATGCTGACAGGGTGGCTACAGGGCAGTGTGTGTGTGTGTGTGTGTGTGTGTTTGTGTGTGTGTGTGTAGTACTGTTATTGTCTGTATGTGCTCTGTTAAACACCAGTCTGATGGGATATGTGATGCTTAGTTCAGCAGAAAGAAACGGTTCCCCCAGATCCCGCCATTCCCTCAGAAATAGGACCTGTAATTGGGGCGTCTCTGAATGTTCCGCCAGGGCTATGAAATACAGCCATTGCTGTTTGTGTGCCTGGTAAAGTGTGTGTGTGTGTCAGTGTGTGTGTGTCAGTGTGTGTGTGTCTGTGTGTGTGTGTGTGTGTGTGTGTGTGTGTGTGTGTGTGTGTGTTTCTCTCTCTCCTCTACCGATCCTATAATCTTTGATATTTTTATTTATTTTATTGGGTTAAGCCAAACCACTGCTTGTCCATGCCATCTCTTGCCTGAGGATACAGTAGTGGCCTCTCATAGTACACTGAAGGAATCCACAACTACTGACTCTGCAAAGCCATACATACAGTACGCCTCCATTGAACATCCCCACCATTAGTTCAGCTGCAGTGCTAATGCCAAGGCCCACTAACATCATATTGATCAATGGTGGTTTGATGAAGGCTTGGTTAAGGCCATAGAAATGAATATATTGAAAACATTTGGTCTGCATTGAATATGAACTCTTTGGCAGCAGGCGATATAAGGAAAAATATGAGTGTACACCTGGGGAGTGTAGTAATGACATCCACCAGAAGTCTTTGTACTGCCAGTTTAAGCAACACTTGGCTGGGCCTTTCTGTTATAAAGAGACCAAGGTTTGCGTCCCAAATGGAAACCTATTCTCGATGTAGTGCACTACTTTTTGACATGTGCTCATAGTGCTCTGGTCAAAAGCAGTGCACCACAGATGTAGGATTTGAAAATGTCTGACTTGTTTTGCCCTACACACTGAAAAATGAGAGTTCCTCAAGGGTTATTTGGGAAGGGTGATGGTTCTTTATTGCACCATAATGACTCAAAGAACCCTTTCAGCTCCTCAATGTTTCTTTACTGTATGGAATTTGAACAATATAATATGGATGACCAAATGATATGTTTTAAACCTGTATGGTTCTTCAGAAAGGTCTACAAAGATCCTTTCAGATTGAAAAGGGTTCTTTATGGAACCGTTCTCCACAAAGGTTCTATAAAGAACCATCAAAAAAACGGTTCTAATCCTTTTTTTGGTTCTATATAGAACCTTTTTAAATGGTTCTTTATTGAACTGTAGGAAAGGGTTCTTTGTAGCACCTTACAGGTTCCATTTAGAACCTCATGAGCATGGTTATTCATTGAACCTTCAAAAAAGGGTTCTGTTGTATATAGCACCAAAAAGGGTTCCGCTATGGTTACAAGCCAAAGAACCTCTATCTTAGAACCATCATTTTGTTGTGCGTAACGAAAATTGTATATGTAATTGTGTATGTAACCCCTCCAAAAATCTCCATTCATTATTTCCTTGTTGCTGCAGGATTATTTTCCTGCTTGTAGCAAACTGTCTCAAATTAAGATCCAGCATCAATACATAGAGAATAGGTTGCCATTTGGGACACATCCCAACCCGGGCCCATACAAGGGAAATCAAAACCAGCTTAGTAGTAACAAGAAGTGACAAATGTTTTACTGTGTAGTTTGTCTTTATCAAGGGGAACATGGTATTTTAAAATGACTTGAGTAAAATGATCTTTGGTTTCCTTCTGGTGAGGTCGGAGAATTGATCTTTAACTGCATTGGACTGAATTGTAACTTTGTGAATACAGGACACGCCACAACCAACGGAACATTTTGTGCTTTAAAAGACAAGCAGTAAATCTCAGTAAATCTCAGTAAATCTCAGTAAATCTCAATGGATGTGTCGCGCTTCCTTTTTTACGTTCTCTCCCACTGTCTATGGGGTTTAAACAAAGCTCACTTCCTGGGCTTGTGTCTTGCCTGGTGGTTACTGGCCTATGGCGGTAGACCTCTGTTGATTACCTTAGAGTTGAACCTTCAGCACCAGCTGGAACTGGGAGCACAGTATGGTTCAGCACGGTTCAGTACAGTGATGGTGACAAGCTTTCTCTCTCCTCCCTCAAGGGCTTTGGTTGTCCATAGCACTGCACAATCGAACACACGCATCAGCTTTCCCCAACGAAATATTGTAAAACGCCACAGTTTCCCTCATTACCTGAATGGAGACGTGGGTGTATTGTATTGTGTGTGTGTTGTGTGTGTTTGTGTTTTTCTATGTGGTGGTGTTCTTATTGCCCCGGCTGTGTTCTCAGCGTCTGAAAATGTGTGACTAAGCGTTCCGTCTGGGTGAACTGAGGATCGCGCCACGTGTGGTCTGGCACCGCCCGGCCCTGGTACCCTGGGGGAGAGAAACGGGAGAAGGAAGCAGGAGATGGGGAAGCATCTAGTCACATCCCCCTGGCGCCCCCTGAATGGTCTCAATTTAGTTTTATTGCATTTTCGCTGAGCTAATGGGCAGCCATTTTAAACTTTCACTCTAGAGCAGCTGTGAATCAAAGATACTCTATACTCTACACTTGCTAAGTAGAACCATACAGGGTTCTTCGGTTTGTCCCCTTTTTGGTGCTAGGTAGAACCTTTTGCCAAGAGTTCTACCTAGAACCCTCTATGTAGGGTTCTTTATATAACCCCTTGTATTTGGTTCTACCTAGAACCCTCTATGAAGGGTTCTACTGAGAACCCTTTTATCTTTGGTGTATAGTGTAGTATATTTGTGTAGCATAAAATGTATCAACCAATAAATGTGCATGCAAAAACACAAATATTAAAACAAACAGTTCTGAAAATCACCCAGCAATAGAGCATTCTGGGAAATACAATGTATGGCTCATCAAAGAACCCCTTCTTCAAAAAACAGTTCTCAGGATGGTCAAGGTTCTAGGTAGAACCCTTTGCCTTTCAACGAACCCCTGTTTTCCAAAAATGGTTCTTCAGGTCAAAAAGATTATTGGTAGAACCCTTGGTAGAACCATATACAAAGAACCCTTTTCGAACCCTTTTTTTCTGATAGTGTAGAGACAGACAGACAGACCGATTGACAACTTAAGCACTGACACAGGATGAGTTTGGTCAACATCCCAGTTCAGTCCATAAGGGTCTGCGAAACCAACCTGACTTGGTCCAACAGTTTTCCATCATCAACACTTAACAGCTTACAGATGGCTGTTTTTGCTTCAAATCGGTACCTTCCGGTTCCAATATTGACAACAACAACAAAAAAGATATGGGTTCAAATGATGCATCTATTAACATCCGGACAGCTCAAATGGCTTGGAGATCCTGAGAGCCTTGAGCGTGATGCTGGAGTAGCCATGGTGTGTAAATAGCTTGGAGATCCTGAGAGCCTTGAGCGTGATGCTGGAATAGCCATGGTGTGTAAATGGCTTGGAGATCCTGAGAGCCTTGAGCGTGATGCTGGAGTAGCCATGGTGTGTAAATGGCTTTAGCAGAGCACTTCATCTGGAAGACAAAGAGTCCTAGTTGATTTCCCTTTCATCCATCAGGAAGACAGACACCAGCCAGAAGACATCAGGAAACAATATTGGACTGTGTGGTGTTGTGCATGTAGAGAATCACTACGCATATGCAAAGTAATGCTAGAGACCTTCAGATGAATGCTTTTCTGCAAACTGTTGTTGGTTGCACCACAAGTGACAAATACTCTCTGTAAGTAATAAAGATTCTTCATGCATGGAGAATCAGACGTGGAAAAACAAAAGTGTTTTTCAGTCATTTCAAACAGCTGGCAGATGGAGTTAATGAAAGACTGAAAGGTTGGCATGCCTATGCATACATATTTGGATGTGTACATACTGTGGGTTGATTAAAAACATGATTTGATGGCATTTGTGAGGAAATGTTACTACGTGTGGTTTAGAGCAGTGTTCAAAAAAACATCTTTGTTGATTTCTTGATACGTGTTGTTAGTGCTGGCTTGGGAAGTGTACTGTGTAGTTGAGGTACAAGTCTTGTCAAGGATTTAACATATAGTATAACACTCACACCCAACTCCCTATGCAGCCTGGTGATCCCGCTGAACCGCTCGCTCTCTCTGTCTCTCTCTGTAAACCACCATGTTCATTAGATATATGTGCCAGAGCCGTTCAGCCCATGTTGTCTCCATACACTGTCAGAAAAAGGGTACGTTAGGGTACGGTATTGTTCTCGGGGCTACAAAAAGATCAATACACATAGTGTACCGTCAGAAGTACACATATAATCTCACATTGTACTGTTCGGTACCTTTTAGGGTACATGATGCAATTGTAAGACACACTGTATAAATCACAAAATTGGCTGTCACTCCCAAACAGAAGACAACTGCATTGGTACCAATTTATCTTTTCAATCGATCAACTTAAATGTCCCTGCATATATTAAGGAACACCTAACTTTACAACACTCACACTACTCCTTTCGCAGTTGTGTGTATTCATGGATACAGAGGGGAGCCAAGCTTCCCCCAAAATTTGACCAACGTAAAAACAATTGATCTTTCGTCTCTCTGTTTTCATAATTCGCAGCTAGCTGTATCTATCTGACAGGAGAAATCATCTGAGCGAGGGAAACGGCGCCCCTCTGTCTCAGTGTGTGTAGCCCATGTATCTGATGCTGTCTGGACAAAAAGAGTATGACATGTTGCCGCCGTAGCACTTGGTTGATTGATGCCAGTAAGCATTTGGTCGCCGTTGATAAAAAATATAGTAAAAAAAGATAATTAAAAAAAACTGTGGGTGTTCCTGGCACAGAAAAACACCCCCCCCAAGGGAGGCCTGTTCGGATTTGGCATCACACCAATCAAATCCAATTTAAAACAAAATGTCATTGTCCAAAAAAATATGATGTTTTTGGTCTGCTTGTGACCTCTTGTGTCCTGCAGTAGCTACATTTGCCCTTTCCTAAGCCATGAACGAAGATGGGGATTTGGACGGCCACCCGGTGACTTTAAAGCATCTCAGTGGCCAATACATAGCATCAGCTATCCAGCATTTACAGTATATACATCATCCTTGACCTAGTTCTTGCAGTCTATGTTCAGCCTGCAGGACGCTTTGCAATACATATTTTCATTGAGTTCACGGTTGACCGCTGTCTTTTTAGGGGTTTGTGTATTTATTTATTTAAAAATAATAATAATTTAACATCACCTTTCACTTCCTTTTTCCTGTGTGTTTCCAGGGAGACATCCAGCAGCTGATGATTGTAGCCGATCACCGTGCTGCGTATGATTACTGCGAGCACTACAGCCCCGACTGTGAGGTCCCTGTCCCAGAGCAGCCCCAGGCACAGGACCCCAACACAGATGAATACGTGAGTCACTTCATCAACTCTCCACCATCCTGTTTCCTATCCATGTTTACAGTATGTTTAGAGTCTGTTTTATATACTCTATCCTTCCTTTCAGGTGAGTCTCTCTCTTCTCATGTCTTAGGGTCATTATCTTCAGGTGGAAGCCTACTTGCTGTGTCGGCTTGAGAGGTTTAACAAGAAGATGATACACTTTTTAATAAAGTGCTCATTTTTTTTGACAGACAGAGGTTAAGGGCAACTATCGGTCAGGGTGGGTCCTTCAAATCAAATAAATTAGTATTGGCCACATACACATGGTTAGCAGATGTTAATGTGAGTGTAGCGAAGTGCTTGTGCTTCTAGTTCCGACCATGCAGTAATATCTAACAAGTAATCTAACAATTTCACAACAACTACCTTATACACACAAGTGTACAGGAATTAATAAGAATATGTACATATAAATATGTGGATGAGAAATGGCCGAACGGCATAGGCAAGATGCAGTAGATGCTATAGGGTACAGTAAATACATATGAGATGAGTAATGTAGCGTATGTAAACATTATAAAAAGTGGTATTGTCTAAAGTGACTTGATATATTTATTACATCCAATTTTTTATCATTAAAGTGGCTTGAGTTTTGAGTCAGTATGTTGGCAGCAGCCACTCAATGTTAGTGATGGCTGTTTAACAGTCTGATGGCCTTGAGATAGAAGTTGTTTTTCAGTCTTCCGGGTAACTGCGGAGCAGTTACCGTACCAGGCGGTGATACAGCTCGGCAGGATGCTCTCGATTGTGCATCTGTAAAAGTTTGTGATGGTTTTTGGTGACAAGGCAAATTTCTTCAGCCTCCTGAGGTTGAAGAAATTCTTCACCACGATGTCTGTGTGGGTGAACCATTTCAGTTTGTCCGTGATGTGTACGCCGAGGAACTTTCCACCTTCTCCACCACTGTCCCATGTGGATAGGAGGGGTGCTCCCTCTACTGTTTCCTGAATTCCACGATCATCTCCTTTGCTTTGTTGATGTTGAGTGAGAGGTTATTTTCCTGACACCACACTCTGAGGGCCCTCACATCCTCCCTGTAGGCCGTTGCGTTGTTGTGATTGCGTCATTTGTGGACCTATTGGGGCGGTAAGCAAATTGGAGTGGGACTAGGGTATCAGGTAGGGTGGAGTTGATATGATTCTTGACTAGTCTCTCAAAGCACTTCATGATGACGGAAGTGAGTGCTACGGGGCGATAGTCGTTTAGCTCTGTTACCTTCGCTTTCATTGGGAACAGGAACAATGGTGGCCCTCCTGAAGAATGTGGCAACAGCAGACTGGGATAGGGATTGATTGAATATGTCCGTAAACACACCAGCCAGCTGGTCTGCACGTGCTCTGAGGACGCGGCTAGTGATGCCGTCTGGGCCGGCAGCCTTGCGAGGGTTAACACGTTTAAATGTTTTACTCACGTTGGCTGCGGTGAAGGAGAGTCCGCAGGTTTTGGTATCGGGCTGTGTCGGTGGCACTGTGTTGTCCTCAAAGCGAGCAATGAAGTTGTTTAGTTTGTCTGGAAGCAAGACATCGGGGTCCGCGACGAGGCTGGTTTTCTTTTTGTAATCCGTGATTGACTGTAGACCCTGCCACATACCTCTCGTGTCTGAGCCGTTGAATTGCGACTCTACTTTGTGCCTTTACTGACCACTTAGCTTGTTTGATTGCCTTGCGGAGGGAATAGCTACACTGTTTGTATTCGGTCATGTTTCCGGTTGCCTTGCCCTTTAGGGCCTTAGGACGAGTACCTGATTTAGCAATAATATAAAAGCTAACCAATGAAGCTCTAAACCAGCTCCAGGTTCTGTGCATTCTATCAAACACCTTCATATACCCTGAGGCGTGGTATTCCCTGATTTACCCTAATCCCTTTATCCATAAGCAGCTCTTTGATTAGGGATCAGGTAGTGTCGGTTGGACAAACTGCTGGAAAGGAAAAAAGAGCTGCATGGCTGAGGGGGAAAACGCTGAAGTTTGCCAGAGAGAAAGTGCTGACTGCTGGGGAAACCAACAGGGTTGAATATGCTATGCAGTGATATTGTAGATAAAATATGCAGGAATGGCAGAGTACTTGCCTAGGCCTGTATCTCCATGCGCTATGCTGAATGGAGATTGTCCTTCTTCAGTATCTGCCCCCTTTCTATTAAACATCTCTGCGTTCGAACCTTGGTGTGGTGAGGCTTGATCCTTTGGAGGAGAATGACATTCATTCAAGAAGCTAACCAACCACGCCCATGGACTCATTCCAGTTGAAGTGGTGATCTCACCTTTCTTATGGATGGGGAGTAGTCAGGGAGAGAACCAGAACCATAGTGTGCCCAATCACAGCTCTTGTACCTGGTCGCTTAGGGCCCCCGGACACTAGGGAACTCAGTCGGGGTCTCAACTTACTGTTGAGGGTTAGAATAGTAGAATACAGAAGGTGCAAGTTTGAAATTTGGTTGGTTTTGTCAGAAACTGACAGTCATTCACTTAGCCATTTCAGCTAACATTTTTTTGATTGGTAAATTAGTCTAGTCAGTTATCTAAACTGGCAATATGGGTAGAATTTTATGAAATTTGCTTTATTACTGCAGACATTTCTCTCTGCCCCATGGCAAAATTAGTACAATTGCATGACAGTTGTTATAAAATTGCAAAATAAATTCTCCGGCCCATGGCAAAATGTGTAGAATTGCAGGGAATTAACTTTAAAATGTTAAATTTTCTCTCTTCCGCCAAGAGGGGGGCCCCGACCAAATCATATTGCAATAATAAGGCTCATATGGAGAAGCGCTCACAGACCAAATAAACTGAGAGGCACTGATGCAACTAGGACCACCACTCCTCTCAGTACATCATCAGGATGAGCTCTATGACAGAGAGCTTATGGCATGCGATCATTCGGTGCATTGTACCGCCATATACAAGTAAAGTAAGCTTGCATAAAATGGAAGTGAACCCCACTCCTGCCTACCCGCCCTTCTTAAACACCTTCACTCCTGATCTCCCTTGTACCACCTCACCCCATTGTACCCTCTTAGAACCTTCCAACCCGCTCACCCCCCAACCCGCAGCGGTATCTAGGTTCAGGGTGGGGCAATTCGGGGGAGTTGTGTTTTGGGAAAGTAGAGAAATGCAGAGGTTAGAAAACACCCCAAAGTACACAGCAACATGCCCTCGACCTGTTAAGATCTGGGACGGCTTCATTTAGACACCAGTGGAAAAGTGATCTATTATCCATCAGTGACATGCATGAACACAGAAGAGTAGGGCCGCTGAGGCTTAGGAGAGAGAGAGAGAGGTCAAATATGGGTCAGATTGACATTCCTGGAAAGGTTTCCGATCAGGGTCGCCATAACGCACACCCTCTTGTGTATTATTGCTAGCTGTGGTGTTGTGCTAGCCGTGGTGTTGTGCTAGCCGTGGTGTTGTGCTAGCCGTGGTGTTGTGCTCAATAGCACCACTGCAGGAACACACTTTTGACCAATCCGATTGCTTGGCCGGAACTAACCGTTTCATAATTCCCTGTATTGAATAGAACACAGAGGAGGACAGCTATTACTATGAGTATCCTTACTATGAGGACACGGATGGGAAGCCTTCTGAGACTGAGACAGACGATGCAGCTGGACCTGCCACGGAAGACGTAAAGGTACTGTCCTCTGTCCCCCGTCTCTCTCCAGTTTAGTATGGTGGGTTGTGGGACTTCATACCCTCCCCCCATCCTCATCCCTTCTCTTATTACTTATTGATTGTTGTTAATGATTGCTGTTGATGCTAGCTGAGTATGCTTTCTTGGCCAGATATCCCTTTGAAAAGTTTTCCTTTATCTCAATGGTTTAAAACTGAGGTTAATGAAAATGGATGACGTTAAAAAAAGCCGTTGTTAATGCCAGTTGTATAAGCTACAGTGGTTCCTCCTAACATTGCGTTGTTCTTCTCTCCAGGTGTCCGTGCCAGAGAGCGGCCGTGTCGTCACCTCCGTCAAAGAGGTGGTGTCATCAGTAAGGGAGACAGCCAGTCAGGGAGCCGAGGGCAAAGTGTTGACCAGTACCGCCAATGCTGAAGCTGCCGCTGCTGCTGGAGCTGGGGAGGATACCAGCCGTTACGACAACTATGATACGGAAGGTTACGGCAACTACGAGACGTACTACGACGAGTCCACGGCCCTGCCCGACGTCGCTCACAGGGTCACCATCAGCAGTAGCAGCATGGGGACGGGCGCAGGGGTGGAGCTGGACTTGGGGTCAAAGGTTGACCTGGGCACGGGGGCGGAGATTGAGAAGGTCATCACCACTAGTGGAGGATTCACCATGACACGCAACAGGACCTCAGTGAGTTATCATTATCGTCACAAAAAAAAATGCTGGATTAAAAACAACCAAATTTGTGTAAATACTGGACACACGTTGGGTTATTTTGACACAGACAGTTGGGTCACTCAGTTGGGCTGTTGAGTTATTGATGCTGGGTTGGGTCAGAGCTGGGTCAGATCAGAAGACTGGAGGAGTGGCTTATTAGGCGCGTGGCATTCGGATAGTTATTTTTGGCTACCCGTGAGCGTAAATGTCATTCCGGTTCATCTGTTCTGTTGTAATGTTATCTGTCTGTTGAGCTTTGACACTTTTGTAGCGTTTCTGAGGCTTTCCCAAGACTATAAGTTTCTCAAGTGCCTAGGCATGTCCCAATGTTGGGAGAGTTACCACTGTTTTAATGTTTATTCTAATAATGTTATTCATGTTATATTAGAATATGTAATGGCCAGTGAATATGAATGACATTTACTCTCACTGGTGGCCAAAAATAACTATCTGAAAGCCACACTGCCAACAGGCCATGCCTCCTGAAAGTCATCTTATTTCCAAAACATGGCTTAATATATTACTTGGGTTTATATTCACGTTCATGCTTGGTTGATCAGTGTTATAGGCCCCACAGGGTTTCCAAAAATCGGTCCTGGGGCCCGCATTGGTTGCACGTTTTGTTTTTTACCCTGAGCACTATTCATGATTCAAATAATCAAAGCCAGATAATAAGTAGTTTATTTGAATCATCTGTGTAGTGCTAGAGTAACAACCAAAGTGTGCACTGAAGGTGAGCCCCAGGACTGAGTTTGGGAAACCCTGGTAAAGTCTACGGTATGCTGAGTCTTTTTTTGATGTAATCCATAGGTATTTTCCAGGGGGCGTGGCCTATTGGGGGCGTGGAATTACATTTACTCTCACAGTTGGCCAAAAATATATCTTAAAGCTCCGCCCTCACTAAGCCACGCCTCTAGTGTTCTACGAAAACAACCGAACTGGCTGTGTCAAAATAACCCAACGTGTCGTGTCCACTATTTACCCAGCGCTGGGCTGTTTTTAACCCAGCATGTTTACCCACATAGAACTACACGTTTGGAAAGCAGCTATAGCAGGAGGATAAGATGATTACCATTATCTGTCATTGTGTGACAGTGTACTATTCTCATTGAATCGCACTTCTGTATCTTTTCCTCGCTGGTCTCTCAGGGAGCAACAGCCTACGATGGGAACTATGGCGAGGGCTATGACCTGTCCTATGGAGAGGGAGAGGAGG
Source organism: Oncorhynchus mykiss (assembly GCF_013265735.2). NCBI lineage: Eukaryota > Metazoa > Chordata > Actinopteri > Salmoniformes > Salmonidae > Oncorhynchus > Oncorhynchus mykiss. The sequence continues at coordinate 8,812,754 of NC_048593.1, read as the reverse complement.
ATGAGTACGGACTCGGCGGAGATGGCCACGGCAGCAGAACCAGCAGCAGCAGTACTGTCGAAATTGGTGCCGGTGGGGGATCCGTATCAGTCGGGGGCAGTTCTGTTTCTGTTGGGGGCGGTTCCGTCTCTGTGGGTGGATCTGCCAGTGCCGGAGGCGGGGCGGCGGGCGCCGGAGGTGGGGCAGCAGGCGCCGGAGGCGGGGCGGCGGGCGCCGGAGGCGGTGGGGCGAGCGCCGGAGGCGGGGCGGTGGGAGCCGGAGGCGGGGCGGCGGGAGCCGGAGCCGGGGGTTCCGTTGCTAGGGGAGCAGGTGGCCAGGGTGTGAATATTGAGGGAGATTACACTGATCTGGAGGGTGTTGGGTTTAAGGAGGAGTCCATCTCTGAGTACGGGGAAGAAGATTATGGCTATGCAGACCTGGACTACGGTGGACAGGAGGAAAAGGTGCTGCCGGCAGAGACAGACGAATACTATGGACAGGTAATTATGACTGATGGTGATGACAGCAGTAGTGATGATGATGATGATGATGATGATGATGAAGGGCATGATGACGGTGTCATCTGCAGGTTGATGGGTCTCGAGGAGAGAAAGGACAGAAGGGAGAGCCTGCTATCATTGAGCCTGTGAGTATAATTTATCCTGTGTGTGTGTGTGTGTCAGTGTGAGAGAGTGTGTTAAACACATGTGTGTCTGCGTGAGTGTGTGTATTTCACATCCAAACCATGAAATATCACACACCACTGATTGTGAGTCATATAACACAAACACACAGGTCTCGGCCCTTTGCATTCTCACATTGTATCCTGCAGCAAGGCCCTCCTCTGGCCCGGAGGGTAAACATTTGGAGTACGGCTACATCTAGAGATTGTGAATGATCATCGGGTGTGTAAACACACTGTGGGCTAGCATAAACACTGACCAGGGAAAGACCCGCTGGGAATGGAGGGGTAGAGAGAGAGAGAGAGAGAGAGAGAAAAACAGCCAGTCCCTAGTTTGGGATTTGAACCCATGACAGTGTTAACTCGAGGAGCTAAAGCCACGGCTATACCTCAATGATTTTGATTCCTCTACATCGGTCTCTGGTGTGCCAATGTCATCACTGGCAGCCAATTCATATCTTGTGATCCAAAGCATCCACATCAACACATAGATATTCATAATGCACCACCTAAATCTAAACTGAGTCACAGAATCAAGGGAGTTTTTGAATCCCATGGCTTCAGCCCTATAATCATCCACAGCTGCTTAATTTAAACAAATGTCACTGGGCTTAACTATGTGTTTGTGGGAGTGTTTGTATGTGTGTGACTGAGCGCGCGTGTGTGTGTCCGTGTCCTACCTCACTGAATGAGCCAGTGAGTCGTCCATCTAGTTCGGATATTTAATCAACAATGAGCGGAGCCCCCTCCTTCCAGTCCAATCCCCGTGTTTCTACAATGACGACATAACCCCCCACCCCCAGTCCACTTCCAGCCCCACCCTGGCTACTCACACACATAAACACACACACACGCTTGCACGCGCACACACATACACACACACACACACGCTTGCACGCGCACACACACACACGCTTGCACGCGCACACACATACACACACTCCTCTATCTGTTTACTGCTGGGATCAGTCACTCCTGGGTCAAACATCCCTGGCCATACATCTACGCCAAGTGTTTGACAGATAGACGCACTATAGGAAAACGGTGACGTCACCCCATACACACACACACACACACACCTATCCATAGACACACATCAAACAAAAGGAACATGTATGACTATCGGAATGTTAAAAAGTAGGGCAGTAAATGTATTTTTTTTTACTTGGAAAATAGATGTGGCTTGAATGAGATTTTAAAGGGCTGCAGGCAAACAAAAAAATGCTGAAATCACATAATTCCAACCAAGGCTTTAGTTGTGTCTATGTTATGTTTTTCCCATAAAATGGTCACCACAACAAAACAAGGATGAGTCTTCACTGTCATGCCCTTTAGCTTTAGCTCATCTGTGAGTGTTTTACGAGCGCACCCTGTCGAGACGGAGACAGAGAGCTGCTGTTTTTAAGTGAGTCGTGGGCAAGGGTCATGTTCAGAGAGACAAGGAGTGCTTACTATGAGACCCCCCCCCCCACTCCCTTACTGACCAGGCCATCTTTCTTTTTGCATGCTGGGAGCTGGAGGAGCAATTGCCCACCTTGGCTCTGCTATTAGCTGAACAGAGACAGATCTCAGGGACAGATCTCCGGGACACCGAGTTCCTGTGTTCTTATTACCCATAGTCCCCTGATCCATGGGCATGTTGAACATGTTCCATCAGCCTCCTTACTCTGCTGGTTCCTCCCAGATTGATGTGAAGTGCTAAGTGAAATGACAGGCAGGAATTTATATTCAATTACCCAACACTCCTGGATGGAGAGTAGATATGCAGAATGTGTCTGGACATGTATACATCTGCACACATACTGAAGCAACGCATGCATATGAATGAATGAATGAATACACACACTGTCACACGCACACACACACACACACACACACACGCGCACGCTTACACACACGGTGATAGTGCTGCATGCTCTACAGGCTGCAGCCATCCATCTCTCTGATGTGTTTGTGTGTTTCAGGGAATGCTGGTGGAGGGTCCACCCGGGTCTGAAGGCCCAACAGTAAGTACATCTCTCTATTCTCTCTTTCTGTCACTCTCTCTCTCTCTCTCTCTCTCTCTCTCTCTCTCTCTCTCTCTCTCTCTCTCTCGCTCTCTCTCTCTCTCTCGCTCCCTCTTTGTCGGCCTCTCTTTCCGTCTCTCTCTTCCTCTATCTATCTCTCTCTCTCTCTCTCCCTCCATTTGTCTCAGTCTATTTCTTCAACTCTGTGTGTGTGTACGTATCTCTCTCTCTCTCTCTCTCTCGCTCTCCCTCTCTCACTCTCTCTCATTCTTTCTCTCTCTCCATTTGTGTCTGTCTATTTCTCCCCGTCTGTGTGTGTATGTGTGTTTGTACATGTCTCTCTCTCAATTCAATTCAAGGTGCTTTATTGGCATGGGAAACATGTGTTAACATTGCCAAAGCAAGTGAAGTAGATACATTACAAAAGTGAAAGAAACAATAAAAATGAACAGTAAACATTACACTCACAGAAGTTCCAAAAGAATAAAGACATCTCTCGCTCGCTCGCTCTCTCGTTCTCATTCTCTCGCTCTCTCTCTCTCTCTCTCTCTCTCTCTCTCACACACTATGAGCAGGTGTTCATAATGTTTTGTACACTATATATATATATGTCTCCATGACATAGACTGACCAGGGGAATCCAGGTGAACGCTATGATCTCGTATTGATGTCACTTGTTAAAATTAACTTCAATCAGTGTAGATGAAGGGGAGGAGACTGGTTAAAGAAGGGTGCACCTCAATATTAGGAAGGTGTTCTTAATGTTCTGTAAACTCAGAGATATAGAGAGGGAGGGAGATAAACACTATCTCCCTTTCTTTCTCTCTCTCTCTCTCTCTCTCTCTCTCTCTCTCTCACTCTCATCCTTGGCAGTCTATGACTAGTGATTTCCGTTGGAATCTGAGATGCATCTCAGTCTGTGTCACCCCCGTATGTCCTGTGTAGTCTGCCTCTGGGTGAGAAGCAGTCGCTATCCCCCAACTGTTCGCTTTGGAACGCCACCACTAGCGTAACAATTGGAGAGAGTGAAACTGTAAGCCCTTTCAGTGTGATTTTGGCAGGGCTTCTTCCCAGTCTAGAGCCTTAGTAATCGGAGTGGTAAAAGCATGACTCACCACTCCTCAAGAGAGACCATTAGTTTACCCCGATGTCCCGGGACCAGTTATTATTCGTTTACCGACACCTTTATGACACACTTGCTCTTGCAGTCTATTTGATCCCAAGCTGCTGGGTGCTATAGAAGACAGACACTCCACCAAGCAGCAGAGAAATGATAGAGTAAGAGTTTGTAGAGCGAGAGAAACGGGGCACCAGTTGAGATGTATCTTCTAATAGACTGCCTACCTCATACTTCCTCATACATTCCTCTCTCTTCTCCCTTTCCCTTTTTCCATATTTTGTTAAGTTACAGCCTTGTTCTAAAATTGATGAAATTACACATTTAATTCGTCAATCTACACACAATACCGCATAATGACAAAGTGAAAAACAGAAATATCTTACTTAAATAAGTATTCAGACCCTTTGCTATGAGACACGAAATTGAGCTCAGGTGCATCCTGTTTCCATTGATCATCCTTGAGATGTTTCTACAACTTGATTTGAGTCCACCTGTGGTAAATTCAATTGGTTGGACATGGTTTAGAAAGGCACACACCTGTCTATATAAGGTCCCACAGTTGACAGTGCATGTCAGAGCAAAAACCAAGCCATGAGGTCGAAGGAATTGTCCATAGATTGTGTCAAGGCACAGATCTAGGGAAGGGTACCAAAAAATGTCTACAGCATTGAAGGTTCCCAAGAACACAGTGTCCTCCATCATTCCTAAATGGAAGAATTTTAGAATCACCAAGACTTCCTAGAGCTGGCCACTTGGCCAAATTGAGCAATCGGGGGAGGGCCCTAGTCAGGCTCCACAGAGGAGCTCCAGAGTTCCTCTGTGGAGATGGGAGAACCTTCCAGAAGGACAACCATTTCTGCATTAATCATGCCTTTATGGTAGAGTGGCCAGACGGAATCCACTCCTCAGTAAAAGGCACATGACAGCCTGCTTGGAGTTTGCCAAATGGCACCTAAAGGACTCTCAGACCACGAGAAACAAGATTCTCTGGTCTGATGAAACCAAGATTGAACTATTTGGCATGAAGGCCAAGTGTCACGTCTGGAGGAAACCTTTTCATACTCTCTGCCTTGTCTGTCTCTTTGTCCACTTATGCTGGACTGTCCTCATCTGTGTTGTTAGAGATGGACAGGGGATTCAAGTTTTAATGCCACGTGCAGAAGTACAGTGAAATGCCTTTCTTGGAAGCTCCAAACCCAACAATGGACTAATCAATATCAATGTAGCACTAAAAGTAACATGGTAGAACAAAAACACACAATAAATACAAATAAGAAGTAAGAAGAACACAAGAAAGTAAGAATCTATATATAGGATCAGTTTCAGTACCATATTTACTATGTGCAGGGATACTGGATACCATTCCCTACGGTGAAGCATGGTGGTGGCAGCAACTTGCTGTGGGGATGTTTTTCAGCAGCAGGGACTGTGAAACTAATCATGATCGAGGGAAAGATGAACGAAGCAAAGTACAGAGAGATCCTTGGTGAAAGCCTGCTCCAGAGCGCTCAGGACCTCAGACTGGGGTGAAGGTTCAACATCCAACAGGACAAAAACCCTAAGCACACAGCCAAGACAACTCAGGAGTGGCTTCGGGACACGTCTCTGAATGTCCTTGAGTGAGAGCCCGGACTTGAACCCGATCAAACATCTCTGGAGAGACCTGAAAATAACTGTGCAGCGACACTCCCCAACCAACCTGACAGAGCTTGAGAGGATCTGCAGAGAAGAATGGGAGAAACTCCCCAAATACAGGTGTGTCAACCTAGCATCATACCCAAGAAGACTCGATGCTGTAATCGCTGCCAAAGGTGCTTCAACAAAGTACTGAGTAAAGGGTCTGAATATGTATCTAAATGTGATGTTTCCGTTTATTTATTTTTTATACATTTGCAAAAAAAAAATCTAAAAACCTGTTTTTGCTTTGTCGTTATGGGGTATTGTGTGTAGATTGACTAGGGGGAAAAAACAATTTAATCCATTTTAGAAAAAGGCTGGAACGTAACAAAATGCGCGGGAAAATTAAGGGTTGTAAATACTTTTCCGAAGGCACTGTATGTTACTGCATAAGCAGCATTTTGTTGTGTGTACGTATGAGTGTGATTGCGTGTGTGTGCCGTTCTCATTGTCTGATGATGTGTATTGTTGTGGAACAGGGTCTCCCTGGACCCCCAGGTTCCTCCGGTTCCCCGGGCAGCCCCGGAGACGCAGGAGAGAGGGTGAGTAACAAGGACACCTCACCAGTAAAACACAACGACATATAAATAAATACACGGGGGGACACAAACACATCACAGCTGTTACAATAAAACCAAAAGGTGTTAATCAAGCTATTGATATACACCTGTAAAAGAGTAGTCCAGGTAAATGATGCCAGGAATACAAACGCGTCAGGTTTTTGACAAAACTTGTACATGTGTACATTTTGACCTTGTTGGAGTAAATCCCCCCACCCCTTCTCTCTCTCTATCGCTCTGTCACAGGGTCCGAATGGTCGTGCTGGTCTTCCTGGTGCGGATGGTCTGCCAGGACCTCCAGGGACTGTCCTCATGCTGCCTGTAAGTAAATAACATTGGCTGACAGCTCTAGAATACACAGATCTAGAATATATAGACTTCCCTGATGCTGTATGTACGTAAATAACATTATTTGACACTTCAAGAATAAGTGTATAGATATAGATCAAGAACAGAAAGTATGTCTCATGTTCAGTAATAACGCCTGTATGTTTATGCACGTGTGTACGTTCATAATTGTATATTCTATGTTGGCATCTTGGCTATTGTGTGTGTGTGTGTGAATGTGTCTTTGTCTGGCAGACTTTCTTCTTAATCTTCCATCCTAATCATGTCCCTTTCTGTACTGCTGTTCTCAAGCTGCCGGCATATTTGTTAGGCTTGTCGCACGGCTAATCCTCTCTTAGCTTCGTTGCATTACCTGATAGAATGCTGGTAATATCGATATCGGAGATCTGTGGGGTTTGGGTCACTGTGTCCTGACCTGTGTGTGAAGTTAGCTATGTGGGATGTGTGTTTTATTGTGTCAGAGGGTATTTAGAGATCTCTGTTCTGGAACGCAGGGAGGGAGTCTCCTTCTGAATCAAATACTCTTCCTCTCTGGTCCCGCCCCGTAAATAGATAGTCCAATCAGAGAATGCTCTGCTGTAAGTCAGCACTCTAGCACCTCCTAGTTGAAGCTTTAGGAGGCTGTGGTTCCGCTCGTTCAGACTCACTCACTTCGGCTCTTCCTCGCCTCTCATTCCCCTTCTCTTCTCCCCTTCTTACTAATGAGATAACTACCTCACACTATTCCCCAATCTCCAGCCCCCGCCTTCCTCTTGTCCTCAGACTCCAGCCCAATTGACAGATATAGGAGTCTTACAGGAAGTCCTCCAGCCTCAGACAGGAAGTAGAGCAGGTCTAAGTGTTCCTTCCTGTGATCACAGCTGCGAAGGCTAAAGTGAATAGCTAGCCTTTCTGTTTCTTTACTGTTCTGCTCCTGAGTGTGATGACTTGTCCAGATGTCCTGCTGAAGTCTCAGGAGACCGCAGAGCAGAGACGTCTAGGAAAGTCAGGCCAATATGTCTGGACATGAACTTAGCCTTAGTCTGGTCAAGGTGCAACTGTAAAGCACAGGCCCTTTTAAATGCTGTCATTTTGTTAAAACATAATGAGAGCTTAGATTTGAGTCATTTAGCAGACCCTCTTGTCTAGGGCGACTGTCTAGAGCGACAGTTTAGTACATTCATCTTCAGATAGCTAGGTGGGACAGCCACATGCCTTATAACTGTGCCTTATAGCTATGCATTATACCTTTGTTATTAGTTGTAGTTGTGAGCAATAGCCATGTCAACACGTTAACTCGGGCCAAATATAGGTATGTTTGATTGTGGAGAGTTGGATAGTGTGCTTGGAAATTAGGCAGTAAGACCCTATTTGTTTGCCCCTGGTTTCACATTTTTTTTTCTCTCTCTCTCTCTCTCTCTCTCTCTCTCTCTCTCTCTCTCTCTCTCTCTCTCTCTCTCTCTCTCTCTCTCTCTCTCTCTCTCTCTCTCTCTCTCTCTCTCTCTCTCTCTCTCTCTCTCTCTCTCTCTCTCTCGGCATGGCTAGATTGTCTGTGTCATGGTTTGGTTTGATTGAGAACGGTGGAACTGTGAGGCTCTCCAGGGACAAGATAAATATCAAGAAAGATAGCCTAGCTAGAGAGATGTCCCTGTGTTGAAGAAAGCAAGGTTTGCCAGCTTCATGCAATCCTGTGTTCAATGTTGTTTTTTTCCCCTATTTGTATAATAACAAGGTCACGGTTGTGGTGAAAAACCCTCTCCACTGTTGTGTTGTTATTCATTCCAACAGTAACAGGAACAGAAGCACATCTTTGTTGGATCATTCAACTCCAGATGTTGGTCAGAAAATGCAGGTTGCACTACGCACATATCACCACTAGATGCCAGTGTAAGCATCTGGATGGGGAAAGGGCCATAGCCAGGCAGTTGATGTATGAGCTAAGGTTTTTGCAACTGAGTACTTTTAATTGCTTTAAAAAATATATATAAATCATATTTTGATTTATTTAGACATTCTTTTTGAAGATTAGCTATTTTAGCCTGTAAGCTGACTTGACCTTTTCTTAACCCCGCTGGGGTCTCTATTATTTTCTTACTCTCTGCCTTGTCTGTCTCTTTGTCCATGTACCTGTATCTGCCTACGCTGGACTGTCCTCATCTGTGTTGTTAGAGATGGACAGGGGATTCAAGTTTTAATGTCACGTGCAGAAGTACAGTGAAATGCCTTTCTTGGAAGCTCCAAACCCAACAATGGAGTAATCAATATCCATGTAGCACTAAAAATAACATAAGGTGGAACAAAAACACAGGAGAAATAAAAAATAAGAAGTAAGAAGAACACGAGAAAGTAAGAAGCTATATATAGGATCAGTTTCAGTACCATATTTACTATGTGCAGGGATACAGGAGTGATAGAAGTAGATATGGATAGGGGTAAGGTGACTAGGCTTCAGGATATATGATAAACAGAGTAGCAGAAGCTGAAATGATGATTGTATGTGAGGTTGCGTGTGTTGAGTCAGTAGAAATCAAGTACACGGGTCAACTCAGAGGGTCTGTGTAGCCATTCTGTTAACTATTTATCAGTCTTATGGCTTGGGGATAGAAGCTGTTCAGGAGCCTGTTGGTGTCAGACTTACCAACCCTCTGTAGCACCATCGAGGGCGGTGCTGTTGCCATACCAAGCAGTGATGCAGCCAGTCAAGATGCTCTCAATTTTTGAGGATTTGAGGATTTGACACCGAGGAACTTGTAGCTCTCGATCCGCTCCACTGCAGCCCTGTCAATGTGGATGGGGCCGTGCGCACCCCCCTGTTTCCTCTATTCAACAATCAGCTCTTTTGGCGTTGAGGGAAAGGTTGTTGTCCCAGCAGCACACTTCCAGGTCACTGACCTCCTCCTTGTAGGCTGTCTCATCGTCACCGGTGATCAAGTATGCTACCGTTGAGTCGTCAGCGAACTTGATGATGGTGTTGGAGTTGTGTGTGGCCACGCAGTTGTAGATGAACAGGGAGTACAGGAGGGGACTAAGCACACACCCCTGTGGAGCCCCTATGTTGAAGGTCAGCATGGCGGATATGATGTTGTCTACCTTCACCATCTGGGGTCGGCCCATCAGGAAGTCCAGGATCCAGTTGCAGAGGGAGGTGTTCAGTCCCAGGGTCCTAAGCTTGGTAACGAGCTTTGAGGGCACTATGGTGTTGAACGCTGAGCTGTAGTCAATTAACAGCATTCTCACACACTGTAGGTATTTCGCTTATCTAGGTGGGCGAGGGCCATGTGGAGTGCGATCTGTTGGGGCGGTATGCAAATTGGAGTGGGCCTAGTGTGGCTGGAATGATGGAGTTGTGTGCCATAACGAGCCTCTCAAAGCACTTCATGATTACAGATGTGAGTGCTACAGGGATGTAGTCATTGTGGCACGAAGCATTACAGTTCTTGGGAACAGGAATGATGATGTTCAGTATAAGACGCGGGGATTACAGACTGGGACAAGGAGAGGTTGGAAATGACCGTGAATATGCCTGCCAGCTGATCTGTGCTTGCTCTGAGAACGCGTCCTGGAATACCGTCCGGCCCCGCGGCCCGTGTGTTGGCCTGATTCACGCCGGACTCAGAGAGAGCGAGGTCCTCTGGGTCGGTGGGGCCCCTCACGCACGGTACGGTGCTGTTGTTGTCGAGGCGTGCATGAAATGCATTGAGTTCGTCTGGAAGAGTTGGGCAGATCACGGCTGGGTCTTCCCTTGTAATCCGTCATACTTGAGTAAAAGTAAAGATGCCTTAATAGAAAATGACTCAAGTAAATAGACAAAATGCCCTTATGTTGATGACTTATTGCAAATCCAATCATGTTGATTCAACGTTATCACATAGATTTTTGGGGGTTGAAATTATGTGGAAACAAAAACTGGAAACACAGTTTTTGCCCAGTGGGATGGGTCTGATTATTGGTTCTGAGTTCTGCTTTCACCTTCAGTTCCGGTTCAGTTCTGGTGGAGACTCTGGACAGAAGGGACCTCAAGTGTCTGCTCAGGAGGCTCAGATGCAAGCCATCATGCAACAGGCCAGGGTAAGGGTTACGCACACTCACGCACACACACACACACATACACACAATTTTGTATCTCTCTTACAGTGCTGTTTTCTCTCTCCAGCTTGCGATGCGTGGTCCTACTGGCCCTATGGGTTTGACTGGTAGATCTGGTCCTCTGGTACGTACCAAAGTCTTCCTCAGTTTCCCCTCACAGACACACACACACACACAAACACTAACCACTGTCACATACACAGCCTGAGGATAAATAATTATGGTGCTCATAGTTGGTAAGATCATATTAAAATTGTAATTCAGATGCTACAACAGTAATAGTGTTTTGGCTGTGGCCTGATCTGGGGTCTACCATTACCTTTGTGTGACCTTATTGTGTTTGTCCTCCTCCCAGGGTTCTCCAGGTGTGCCTGGACTGAAGGGAGATTCTGGAGAGACCGGTCCTCAGGTAAGGCAGATGGAAGGTTCTAGCTCACTAGAACCACTGAATGTTCTAGACCACTGGAACCACTAGAACCACTCTCCTGTAATCACCAGCCCAAGTTCAGGGCTATGCTGTAAACACAACTTACTTTGGTTCTTTTATTAGGGTTCTTTTTTTGGGGGGGTTCTCCAGTAACATTGTTCATTGTTTCAGGGACCTCGTGGACCAATGGGTTCTCATGGACCCCTTGGGAAGCCTGGTAGAAGGGTAAGTGTAATTGGGACTCTTGCACTGGCATTTTAGTTTGGCATGCAGATTAGGGTTGATTTTATTCATGTATTGTATTGCTCTTGTGTTGTATGTTCACGCTGACTACTTCCTGCTGAGCTCTTGACAGGTTTCTCTTTGCAAAAGGTTTCTAACCTCAAAAGGTCTTTCCTGGTTAAATAAAGTAAAAAATAAAACAAAAAATAATGCCCTTCAGGAAGGAGAGGGAAGTGATTGAAGTGTTATTGTTGCTAGGTGTTGTAAGGTCTATATATTCTGTGTTTCCAGGGACGTGCTGGATCTGACGGAGCCAGAGGCATGCCTGGTCAGACCGGAACCAAGGGAGACAGAGGTTTCGATGGTTTAGCCGGACTTCCTGGTGAGAAGGGACACAGAGTAAGTCAAACCCCTTTTCTTTTTCTTTTTTTGAATCTACATTGTATTTTCTAGTCCAACTAGAACACTTTGTGTGTCTTTGCCAGTGTGATTGTCTGTGTGTGTCATTGATCTGTATTATGTTGGTTCATTTAGGGCGAAGCTGGTCCCCACGGACCTCCCGGACCCACAGGAGAGGATGGAGAGAGAGTAAGCACCACCACACATCCTATCTCCCTCCCGACATCTCTTATCATCTCTACCCAATTTTTCTCGCTCTCTATTTCTTCATCCTCCTGTGTGTGTGTGTGTGTGTGTGTGTGTGTATGCGTCCGTAGGTCAGTATGTCCGTGCCGTGTGTGTATGTCTGCGTATGTGTGATTGGTAAGGGTGTGTGATCTAAGTGTCTGCCGTCAGTCATGTAAATCAGCCATCCTCCTCACACACACCGTCTCTCATCTCACACCATCACTCATCTCACACCATCACTCACTCCCCGTCTGGCTCATCCTACTGCGCTACATCTGTACTCTCCTCCTTTCCCCTCCTTTCATACCTCCTCTCCCCATCACCCTCTCTCCTCTACTCCGACCTCCCGCTTCCTGTTCTGATCATGTCACTTCCTGTTTTCAGGGAGACGATGGAGAGATTGGGCCACGTGGTCTGCCTGGTGAACCAGTAAGTGTTGACCTTTTTTAAGATGTCTACCACCTTGTCGTTTGGTATTTTTTGGTAATTTATTCGGATCCCCATTAGCTGTTGCAAAAGCAGCAGCTGCTCTTCCTGGGGTCCACACAAAACATGAAACATAACACAGAATGACATAATACAGAACATCATTAGACAAGAACAGCTCAAGGGCAGAACTACATATTTTAGGCACACGTAGCCTACATATCAATGTATACACTATCTAGGTCAAATAGGGGAGAGGCGTTGTGCCGCGAGGTGTTGCTTTATCTGTTTATAATAATAATAATAGGTTTGCTGTTTATTTGAGCAATATGAGATGGAAGGAAGTTCCGTGCAATAAGGGCTCTTATATAATACTGTACGCTTCCTTGAATTTGGGGACTGTGAAAAGACCCCTGGTGGCAAGTCTGGTGGGAGAAGTGTGTGCGTCAGAGCTGTGTGTAAGGTGTCTATGCAAACAATTTGGAATTTTCAACACTTTAATGTGTTAACTCTTAGCCAAGAGAGACTGGCAGCATAGTATTTATATCAGCCCTCTGATTACAATGAAGAGCAAGACGTACCACTCTGTTCTGGGCCAGCTGCAGCTTAACTAGGTCTTTCCTTGCAGCACTGGACCACACAGCTGGACAATAATCAAGATATGACTAGACCCTGCAGGACTTGCTTTTTGGAGTGTGGTGTCAAAAATGCAGATCATCTCTTTATTAGGACTAGACCTCTGCCCATCTTTACAACCATTGAATCTTTGTGTTTTGACCATGACAGTTTACAAGCTAAGGTAACACAACGTAATTTAGTCTCCTCAACTTGTTTAACAGCCACTCCAGTCATTACCAGATTCAGTTGAGGTCTAGAACTTAGGGAATGATTTGTCCCAAATACAATGCTCTTAGTTTTAGAGATGTTCAGGACCAGGTTATTACTGGCCACCCATTCCAAAACAGACTGCAACTCTTTGTTAAGGGTTTCAGTGACTTCATAGCTGTGGTTGGTGATGTGTATATGGTTGAATCATCAGCATACACGGACACAAAAGCCGGTCATTGGTAAAAAAATTGTCATTGTGACACTTGCATCTCAATAAAGCACGTGTTGACATATTTAGGAACAGGATATGACATAAAGTCCAGCTAATGGTATATGCACACAGTCTTGTACACAGCTTTAGTTATTTAGCTCACTAGCCTATATGTGAATCTGAGGGTAGATTCCTCTTGTTCACAGCCTGCTTTCCTCACGGCTGGTGGACAGGCTCCTATACGTCTACGGACGAGCTTCCCTTCCTCTCTGACAGGATATCCCCCTGCGGAGAGGAGAAATGAGACAGGTAGAGAGGATGGGAGTTCGAGGAAGAGAGACTGGGAGAGAATCATTAGTGGTCAATTGTGTGGTGCAGTATTTTAGACACACCACCAGGGGGTGGTACAACCACTTGTTTTCTGAAATATACTTGCTCTGAGAGGAAGGTGCTTTGAGCCATGGCACTACGATACGACTGTTTGAGAGCATTGAAAAGAGCAGACATCAAGAATAGTGAAATCAGTCTAGGACGGCGCAGAGCGATTCAAGAAGCCTCAAGCTTGTTTTAGATGAAAATCCATTATTCATTGTTGTGACAAGCAATTTTATATCTACATGTAACTATATTTATTTAGTAACTTTTGAAAAAGATCCTGGTGTTGATGTTGTTTGAAACATATTTTGATCAATTGTTTCTTTCTCTCTCCAGGGACCTCGTGGTTTGCTGGGACCAAAGGGACCTCAGGGACCTCCCGGGCAACTTGTGAGTTTAGAATGCACGCACGCAAACACTTGCACACACACACACACACACAGACATACATACCCACACACACAGTCACACACACTTTCATTTCACACTCAAATTCAGATACAGATGTAGTGGATACATCATCCCCATCTTGGGAATTCATTTCTGCAGCTCATAGCAAAACTGACAAAAGTACAAAGTACAAACAAAACAAAAATGATGTTTATTGTCACATACACCAGAAAGGCGCAGTGAAATGTGTTCTTTTACAGGGTCTGCCATAGTAGTACGGCGCCCCTGAAGCAAACTAGGGTTAAGTGCCTTGCTCAAGGGCACAACGGCAGATTTTTTTTAACGACACCCACAGGGAAATACCACATACAACAACTCCACGACATCACAGGAAGTGGGTGGCACCTTAATTGGGGAGGATGGGCTCGTGGTAATGGCTGGAGTGAAATTAGTGGAACGCTATCAAATGCGTCAAGCACATGGTGATGCCGTTCCGTTGGCTCCGGTCCAGACATTATTATGAGCCGTTCTCAGCCAGCCTCCTGTTCACTTCATACATCAGATGATGAGAAGGGCTCTGGCTATAGATACGAAGCTATTCATGTCTCCCACTTTACCTTCTCTACATCATTTGATGTGAGGGAAATCTCCCCTTGTCCCGATAGCATGTTGGTTCAGATTGGGGAAGGTATCTACAGCGTATATACAATTGAAATCGGAAGTTTACATACACCTTGGCCAAATACATTTAAACTCAGTTTTTCACAATTCCTGACATTTAATCCTAGTAAGACTTCCCTGTCTTAGGTCAGTTAGGATCACCACTTTATTTTAAGAATGTGAATGTAGAGAGAATTATTTATTTCAGCTTTTATTTTTTTCCATCACATTCCCAGTGGGTCAGAAGTTTACATACGCTCAATTAGTATTTCGTAGCATTGCCTTTAAATGGTTAAACTTGGGTCAAACATTTCTGGCCTTCCACAAGCTTCCCACAATAAGTTGGGTGAATTTTGGCCCATTCCTCCTGACAGAGCTGGTGTAACTGAGTCAGGTTTGTAGGCCTCCTTGCTTGCACACGCTTTTTCAGTTCTGCCCACAAATTCTCTATGGGATTGAGGTCAATGCTTTGTGATGGCCACTCCAATACCTTGACTTTGTTGTCCTTAAGCCATTTTGCCACAACTTTGGAAGTATGCTTGGGGTCATTGTCCATTTGGAAGACCCACTTGCGTACAAGCTTTAACTTCCTAACTGATGTCTTGAGATGTTGTTTCAATATATCCACATAATTTTGTCACCTCATGATGCTATCTAATTTGTGAAGTGTACCTTTGAAATTGTGCTCCTACAGCAAAGCACCCCCACAACATGATGTTGCCACCCCCCCGTGTTTCACGGTTGGGATGGTGTTCTTCAGCTTGCAAGCCTCCCCCTTTTTCCTCCAAACATAACGATGGTCATTATGGCCAAACAGTTCTATTTTTTTTCATCAAACCAGAGGACATTTCTCCAAAAAGTACAATCTTTCTCCCCATGTGCAGCTGGAAACCGTAGTCTGGCTTTTTCATGGTGGATTTGGAGCAGTGGCTTCTTCCTTGCTGAGCCTCCTTTCAGTTTATGTCGATATAGGACTCGTTTTACCGTGGATATAAAAACTTTTGTACCTGATTCCTCCAGCATCTTGACAAGATGTCATAATAATGTCAACAAATCGATCTTGTTGTTCTGGGATTGATCTTCACTTTTCACACCAAAGTACGTTCATCTCTAGAATAAAGAACGCGTCTCCTTCCTGAGCGGTATGACAGTGATCCCATGGTGTTTATACTATTGTTTGTGCAGATAAACGTGGTACCTTCAGGTGTTTAGAAATTGCTCCCAAGGATGAACCAGCCTTGTGGATGTCTACAATTGAGGTCTTGGCTGAGGTCTTCTGAGGTCTTGGCTGATTTCTTTAGATTTTCCCATGATGTCAAGCAAAGAGGCACTGA